>NC_090826.1:171358677-171661707 GCF_028021215.1 Eschrichtius robustus | reverse complement strand
GGTGTGCTTTTATAATAATTTTTAAATATGTTTTTGCTCACCGGTCTATTTTTATTCACATTTTATCTTTGTATGATTTTTTAAAAATCTTTATCACATTAAAAGATCACACTTAATGCTATTAGCCACATTATTTTTTTTAATGGAACATTAATTTCATTTTGCTCCATTTATGAAATTTAAAGCTTTTTTTCCATCATTGGTGCAGCTTAGATTATCTGGAACTTCATTGTCCCATATGATTACCCCTAGCCACATGTATTTAAACTCAAATTTTAACTAGGTAAAATTAAAGTAAACGTTTAATTCCTCAGTCATACTAGTCACATTTAATATGTTACTTAGGTACATTTGGCAAAAAATATAACTCAAGCTCTTGAATTTCTCCAAAAAATAAAAACTGTGTTCCTACAACCTTGTTATCTGTAACATATGGATTTCTTTTAAATCACGAGAAGTCTTTTAACTCTCAGTCATGCTGGGGAATATCACACCGAGTCTCTAAGCTGAAGCTGGGCCATCCTCTCTGCTATGTCACGTCAGGTACCTACCTCCATATTCTGTGTTGTGTCTGTTTTCGCCTTTGAACAGAAGGGTCCAGGTATTTTCATCTGCATATCTCTGGTGACTAGTGTCACTCCAGTGACAGTGTCTGGCACATAAAAGACAATAAAAGTTTGTCAAGTGAATATTTTTTTCCCCAAACTCTTTTTTAAAAGGGCATATGGGTATATATGTTTGAATTATACCATCACAAGTCAGTTTTCAAAATAATATTATAATACAAAGATGTTTTATCTTTCTCACCAAATTTTTGATCATCCTTCCTAATTCAGGGATCACTAAGCATCTATTATATGGCGAACTCTAGAAATATAATCCTCATGGAGCTTATAGCTTGGCAAGTAAGACAGAAAGGTGCATGTTATTACTTGTAGCTGCAGGTGAGGACTCCTATAAGTATAAACAAAATGTAAGTAGACACTAGAAGTTTAAATAAATAACACTTGTGCTATGACTCATATTTTGAAATATAATAAATATTTTTACTTGATGACCAAGATTTCTTTTTTCAATTCTAGCTCCTTTTATAACAAATTATTTTACCAGTGATGACGTAGATAGAACAGTGTTATTTACTCATAGGTTTTTTTCCATGAGATCTAAAGTAGGCTAAATTTCTCTTTAGCATAGTATCTCTTTTAGGTCTCCAAATATTTATGGAAGACTGGCATAGCTCTATCTTGTTCTAAATTGTTGTTGCATATATTCTGCTTTTTCTGATAAGTGAGTTTTTGCTTCTTCTAGGAGGATTTTCTATGGGAGGGTGCATGGCAATGCATTTAGCATACAGAAATCATCAGGATGTGGCAGGAGTATTTGCTCTTTCTAGTTTTCTGAATAAAACATCTGCTGTTTACCAGGTAAGTTCCAGATTTTAAAAACAAAACAGAAAAAAAAAATGAGACATTCACACATTGAAACTAAAACAACATTGATAATTACACAATAACAGTTGATTCACAGAGCATTCCTGGGAATTCAAATTAGTTATATTGATAAATTCCAGCTGGTCATCCATGTTTAGGAAGTGCCTTGTACAGAGATTATTGTTAAGCAAAGTGTCAAAGAGAAAAGGATAAAAAAAATGTGTATGCTATATATGTATCCTGCATACATATTAAAAATATAGATGATTATAACTAGGTTTGCTTATTATGTCATGAACATAATCAAACCAAAGAATCAGTTACATGGCTGATACCTATTTTGCAGCAATATCCTAATTTATGAGTATGGTATATTATAGTGCTGCAGCCTCGTTACCAGAAGTAGAACCAGCAGGTATGGAAATGAGAACAAGAATGCTATTTTTTCCTTGATTGTACCTGAGCTCTGTGTTCCTCCCTCTTTCCACTCCACGTGAAGAGGTTTGTCTTCCCAAGACACAAGGTTTCTTCGGGAAATGCTTTGACCATTTTTGAGACAGTCCTCTACGGAGTAAATTCAGGCCACGTACAACTGCAGCTCCAGTGGTGCCAGCAACCAGCTAAGCTCCTGGTCCTGGCCCATCAATATATACCTCAGAGAGCTCTACCACTGCCTCTTTTTCCCCTTTAAATATTGAAGCTTTGGTTAAATTGGAATTTTTCTGCCCCCTCTGATTTCTAAGAATAATGTTCTTAAATGAATTTCTTAAACTTCTCCGTTTTTATGTTCTATTCTCTAGGCTCTTCAGAAAAGTGATGGTGTCCTTCCTGAATTATTTCAGTGTCATGGTACTGCAGATGAGTTAGTTCTTCATTCTTGGGGTGAAGAGACAAACTCAGTGTTAAAATCTCTAGGAGTGAGCACAAAGTTTCATAGTTTCCCAGGTGTTTACCATGAGTTAAGCAAAGCTGAGCTAGAAAAACTGAAGTCATGGATTCTTACAAAGCTACCAGACTGAATGAGTCAAGATTGATTTGTTAATATATAAGTAATGTCTTTATGAAAAGTGATTTTTACTGCCAAATTCTAATTTGATAAACAATTATTAAAATATTTAAAAATAGCAACAGTTTACTGACTTATTTATTAGTTATTGAAATGCTTAGCACCATAGAGAGTAGTATAATCTTATTAATGGTTAACATTAATTTAGGCAAACATCTGTGTATTATTTGTCAGATACATTTTTATAAATATTTGAAGGCCTTATAAGTAAGTAAATATTGAAATATTAGAAAGTAATTAAACTAGTTTAAATAAAGGCAATGAGAAACCAGGAAAAGCTTTAACATGATATTATTTTATCTTTGTTATCACTTTCTTTAAATTGCCTTTCCAGAGATATTCACGTTCGTGTAGTTTTTGACAGAATAACATTAGTACCCCACATTTATAAAGTAGTTTCCCGTTACCTCACCTGATCATCACAAGAGCTTGATGAAATAGACTGAGTAGTTGTTACTGGTATTTTATAATAGGGATAGAAGGATTGAAGACTTTCCCAAAGCCTCAAGAGTGGAAACTAGAATCCAGACCTTCTGGTCCCAGTGGAGCTCCCTTTCTCTGAGAACAGATTGCTGCTCTGCTCCAGTCCTAGGGTTCCGGTTGCTCTTCAGACCCTTGTCAGCACTCAGTATGGCCAGTCTTTTCAATTTTATCCATTCTAGTGGGTAGATAGTGGTAACACTTTGTGGTTTTAATCTGCATTTTCCTAAACTAATGATGTTAAGCAATTTTTATATGCTTATTTGTGATCTGTATAAATTCTGATGATATCTCTATTCAGATCTTTTGCCCATTTTTTTATTAGGGCATTGTAAGAGCTGTTTATATATGCTGGATAAAAATCCTTTGTTAGCCAGATGTTTTACCATTTTTTTTTCTTAGTCTGTGGCTTGCCTTATTTTCTTCACAGTGTAATTCAAAGAGCAGAAGTTTTTAATTTGATGACATCCAGTTTATTCATTTTTTTCATTTACACTTTATGCTTTTGATGTCATATTTAAGCAATCTTAAGAAATCCTAGGTCACTAAGATTTTCACTTATATTTTCTTCGACTAATACACTCCTTTAGTGCTATAAATCTTCCCGCAAGTATTATATTAGTAACATCCCACGATTTTTTTATATTTTGTGTTTTCATTTTCATTCAGGTCAAATCTTTCTAAATTCCCTTTTGATTTCTTCTTTAACCCTTGGGTTACTTAAAATTGTGTTATTTTGTTTCAGTATTTTGGGAATTTTCTAGAGATCTTTGCTATTGATTTCTAAGTTAATTCCATTGTGGGTCAAGAGAGCATACTTTGTATGGCTTGAAACCTTTTAAGTTTATTGTGACTTGTTTTATAGCCCAGAATATGGTCTATCTTGGTAAATGTTATGTGTGCACTGTAGAAAAATATGTATGATGCTAGTGTTGGGTGGAGTGTTCTCTACATATCAGTCAGACCAAGTTGGTTGATATCCTTGTTCAAATCTACTGTATCCTTGCTGATTTTCTGCCTGCTTGTTTTATAAATTATTGAGAGGGGAATATTGAAAGTTCCAAGTATAACTGAATCTGTTTCACTTTGCCATTCCTTCAGTTTTTGCTTCATGTACTATGAGGCTCCATTATTAGATGCATAAACATGTAGGACTATTACGTTCCCCCGATGAACTGGCCTCTTCTTCTTTATGAAATGATCATCTCTATGCCTGATAGATTTTTTTTGCTCTGAAATACTCATTGTGTGATATTGATATAGTCCTTCCAGCTCCCTTTAGGCTAGCATCTTTTTCCATACTTCTCTTTTAACCTATTTGTGTCTTTATCTGTAAAGAGCAATTCCATCAGGCAGAATACAGTTAGGCCTTCCTTTTCTATCCAGTATGGTCACCTCTGCTTTTTAATTGATTATTTAGAACATTTTAATGTGATTGTTGGCGTGTTTGGATTTCAAGCTACCATCTTAACTGTTTATTTTCTCTATATTCCATCTCTTCTTCTTTGCTCCATTATTCCTCTCTTTCTACTCCCCCTTTTTTTCTTGGATTATGTGTTTTTTTGCTGGCTTCTTAGTTATGATACTTTGTACTTTTATTTTAATGATTACTTTAGGGTTTATAGCATATAATTTTTATAAAATTTTTTTAATTTTGAAATAATTACAAGCTCACAGGAAGTTTTAGAGATAGTACAGAGGAGTCCCACGTACCCTGCGCCCAATGGTTACATCTTACGTAACTATAGTATAATGTCAAAACCAGGAAACTGACATTGGTACAATGTGTGTGTATAGTTATATGCCATTTTTTCACATGGCTGCATGGATTCATGTATCCACCACTGCAATCAATATGCAGAACTGTTCCATCACCACAAAGATGCCCATTGTGCTGTCTGTAGTCATATCCATCCCTTCCTCTGTCACCATCTAACCCATAACAACCACTGATTTGTACTCCATCTCTATAATTGGACATTTTGAGAATGTTATAGAAGTAGAACTATACAGTATGTGACATTTTGAGATTGACTTTTTTCACTCATTCCAAATTGTTGCAACCATCAATAGTTTACTTCTTTTTATTGCTGAGTAGTATGCCATGACATGAATGTATTCAATATTATAGTTTGTTAAACTGTTCTCCAGTTAAAACACAGTTTTTTTGACTATTACAAATAAAGCTGCCGTGAACACTCTTGTGTAGATTTTTGTCTAGACGTAATTTTTTTTCTCTCTGGGATAAATACCCAGGAGAGTGATTCCTGGGTTGTATAATAAGTGTATGTTTAAGAAACTACCAGACTTTTCCAGAGTAGCTGTGCCATCTTATATTCCTACCAGCAAGGCAGGAGAGATAAATATTCTCTACATCCTCATCAGCATTTTGTAGCATCACTATTTTTTTAATTTTAGCTGTTCTAATAGGTATATAATGAAATCTCATTGTGGTCAAAATGTGCATTCCCTAATGGCTAGTGATGTTGAGCCTATTTTCATAAGCTTATTTGCCATCTCTATATCCTATTTGGTAGATGTTTCTTCATGTCTTTTGCCCATGATCAAATGGGATTTTCTTTTTTGTTTGCGTTAACTGTTGAGTTTTGAAAGTTTCTTTTAATGTCTTCTAGATGTGAGTCTTTTGTTAGATATATAGTTTTCAAATATTTTTTCACTGTCTGTAGCTTGTCTTTGCAACTTCTTAGGTTCTTTTATGCGAAAGTTCTAATTTTTTTTTTTTTTTTTTTACAAACTGAGACCAGGAAGCACCACTGTTGAAGACTTATCTCCTGTCTTTACTTGTCCCAAGAACTCCGGATATGAACACCTGTCTTCTTTTTTTTTTTTTTTTTTAAAGATTGATTGATTGATTGATTGATTGATTGCTATGTTGGGTCTTCGTTTCTGTGCGAGGGCTTTCTCTAGTTGCAGCAAGCGGGGGCCACTCCTCATCACGGGGCGCGGGCCTCTCACTATTACGGCCTCTCTTGTTGCAGAGCACAGGCTCCAGATGCGCAGGCTCAGTAGTTGTGGCTCACGGGCCCAGCTGCTCCGCGGCATGTGGGATCTTCCCAGACCAGGGCTCGAACCCGTGTCCCCTGCATTAGCAGGCAGATTCTCAACCACTGCGCCACCAGGGAAGCCCAAAAGTTCTAAATTTTAATGAAGTCCAGTTTACTGACTTTTTCTTTCATGGATTATGCTTTTGGTGTTAGTGAGCTATTGTGAGTTAATTTTTGTATAAGGTGTGAGATTTAGGTTGACATTCATTTTATTTTTTTTGCCTATAGATACCAAATTGCCCAGCACTATTTGGTGAAAAAACTATCTTTCCTCCATTGAATTATTTTTGTACCTTTATCAAAAATCAGTTGTCTGTTGCTTGTGTGTCTGTTTCTTGTTTATCTGTTCTGTTCCATTGATCTCTGTGTCTGTCCACATAATGTTAATTACTATAGTTATATAATTCTTTTTTTTTAATTTATTTTATTTATGGCTGTGTTGGGTCTTCGTTTCTGTGCGAGGGCCTTCTCCAGTTGTGGCAAGCGGGGGCCACTCTTCATCGCGGTGCGCGGGCCTCTCGCTATCGCGGCCTCTCTTGCTGCGGAGCACAGGCTCCAGACGCGCAGGCTCAGCAATTGTGGCTCACGGGCCCAGCCGCTCCGCGGCATGTGGGATCTTCCCAGACCAGGGCTCGAACCCGTGTCCCCTGCATTGGCAGGCGGACTGTCAACCACTGCGCCACCAGGGAAGCCCTAGTTATATAATTCTTGAAATCAGGTACAGTTAATTCTTCCTAATTTATTCTGCTTTTCAAAATTGTATTAGCTATTTCAGTTCCTTTCCTTTCCATATAAGTTTTAAAATACACTTATCTATATCCACCCAAGAAATCTTGCTGGAATTTTGAAAGGAATTGTGTTAAATTTGTATAACAATTTAGAGAATATTGACATCCTTTCCATATTGAATCTTCCAATTCATGAACTTGATATATTACTGCACTTATTTAGGTCTTCTGTAGTTTCTTTCATCATTTTTTTGTAGCATTTAACACACAAGTTCTGTACATGTTTTGTTAGATTTGTACCTGAGTATTTTATTTTTTGAGGAATTATAAATGGTACTGTATTATTAAATACAGTTTCCCTGTGTACATTGCTAGCTTACTGAAATACAATTTTTTTGTGTGTGGGTGTCTTATATCCTGTGATCTTGTTTAGCTCAGTTACTAATTCTAGGAGGTTTTCTGTAAATTCCTTGGGATTTTCTACAAAGAAAATGTCACTTGCAAATTGGAATCAATTTATTTCTTCCTTTCCAAATGAAGTCCTTGTATTTCCTTTTCGTTGCTTATTACACTGGCTAGAACTTCCAGCACCATGCTGGATGAGAACAGTGAGAGCAGACATCCTTGTCTTGTTCCCAGCCTTCGGGGGAAAGCATTCAGTCTTTCATCAGTAAATATGTTAGCTGTAGGGTTTTTTGTAGATGTTCTTTATCAAGTCAATGAAACTCCTCTCTATTCCTAGTTTTCTGAGAGTTTTTATCATGAATGGTTGTTGAATTTTGTCAAATGCTTTTTCCACAACAAGGGATAAAAGTATGTGGTTTTTCTTCTTTAGCCTGTTAATAATATGTTCTTCTATATCTGATAATGTGTTTTTACTCTTGCTGTTTTTAAGAGTTTCTCTTATCACTGATATTGAGCAATTTGATTATGACATATATTGGTATAGTTTTTCATGTTTCTTATCCCAGGGGTTCCTGCTAATCTTTTTAGGTGGTTCTTTCTGGCCCCAGATGGTTTACTCTGCTGAATACTCCGGGTGGACCATCTCTAGATCTCTGGAGTTCTGTCTCTGTGAAACTTACTCTTCTTTGGTACTCTGTCCTCTCAATTCTAGCCAACATCATCTACTCAGACTCTTAGCTCTGCATGTCAACCCAGGGAGTCCACCAGGCTCTGCATGGATTTTTCCTCTCTGTTCTGCTATCTGGGAAGTATCTCAAGGCAGTAAGCTAGGGACATTATAAGGCTCACCGTGTTTCCTTTCCTTCTCTCAGTGGTCACTATCCTTCATTGCCTGATGTATGCTGCTTTGAAAAACATTGTCTCCAGTATTTTGCCTTTGTTTGCTTGTTTTGTTTTTGTTTTTGTTTTTGTTTGCTGGTTGTTTCAGGTGAAAGAATCCATCTAGTCCCTGTTTATTAATTACATTATGTCTGAATGCTAAATTATCCTTTAAAGAGATTTTTTTTAAGTTTTTTGATGTCCATTTAACATTTAAGTTTTTAATGTTCTTCATTCCTTAATATAGCTTCAGATTTCCATATGGTATCATTTTCCTTCTGCCTCAAATACAGTAACATTTATGACAGACATGTCTGCTGCTGTTAAATTGTTTCAACATTTTTCTATCTGAAAAAGTATTAGTTAGTTTTTATTTTTGAGAGCTGTATAGAATTCTAACTTGACAGTGTTTTCTTTCTTTCATTACTTTAAAGATCTTATGCTGTCATCTTCTAGTTTGCATTTTTTCTACTGTTGTTCTAATCTTTTATCCTCTGGCTGCTTTTACAATTTTCTCTATTTTTAGTTTTAAGCGATTCGGTTATGATGTGCTTTGGTGTTGTTTTCTCCAGTTTCTTTGTGCTTGGAATTTCTTGAGTTTCTAATCTGTGGATTTATAGTTTTCATGAAATTTAGAGACATTTTGGCCATTGCATTTTCAAATATTTGTTTGCCTATCTCCTGTCCCTTTTTTGTAGGATTTCAATTATACTTATATTAGACTATTTGAAGTTGTTTCACAACTTACTGGTACTTATTTTTTTCTTTTTTGAAATTTGTTTTCACTCTCCATTTTATTTTGGATAGTTTCTATTCCTGTTGTGAATTTCACTGATCTTCTCTTCTGCAGTTATTTGTCATTAATCCCATCTTTTTTATCTCAGATATTGCCTATCTCTAGAAGTTCTTTTTTTTTAATTTCTTGAATTCATATAATTAATATGCTTAGTCTTTTCTCCACCTTCTTGAATATATGGGATATAGTTTTAATAGCAGTTTTAATATCTTTGTTTGTTGAGTCTATCATATCTGTCATTTTTGACTTTGTTTCGATTAATTTTTCTTTTTATTAAGGATAAATTTTTTTGCTTCCTTTGTATGCCTAGTGATTTTTTATTGGATTTCAGACATTGTGAGTTCTACATTGTTAAGTGCTAGATCAGTTTGCATTTCTATAAATATTTATGAGCTTTGCCATGGAATGCAATTAAGTTACTTGGAAAGTACTTAGAAGTATTTTGATCCTTTCAGGCTTCCTTTTAAGCTTTCTTAGGTAGTACTAGAGCAGTGTTTGCTCCAGGACTAATTTTGCCCCACCATTCAAGCAACACACGTTTGAGTACTCTAGCTGATACTCACTGGACTGTGAGGTTTTACACTCTGACTAGTGGGAACTCAGATTTTTCCCAGTCCTCTCTGAGCCTCAGTGATCGTTCCTTCTGTTCCTTCTAGGTAGTTCATACTTTCCTTACACAAATCTGTTGCTTAGTACTCTGCTGAAGATTTGAGGGGGACCCTCTGAAGATCTCTGGCAGTCTTGCAGCTGTCCAGTATTCTGTCATATGAACTTGAAGCTCCTTGACTTTCTGGACTCCCAGCTCTGTCTCCTCCCTCAGCTCCATCTGGGTCTCCGTCTCCATGCTGTAGCCTTGAAACTCTTCACCCAGTAAGCTGGGCACTTGTAGAGCTCACTGCATTTGCTTCTCCTTCTTAAGGGATGACTCTCTGTACTGCTAGTGCCCAATATCTGAAAATATATATGTGGCCCACCTTTTCAATTGTTTCAGGTCAAAAAATAAATCTGGTCCCCGTTCCATCTTGGCCATCTTGGTCATAAGCGGAAGTCCCTTCATTCACCTTTTATTTGAAGCTATAAACTGTAAATTTGAAGAGGGAGGGAAGGAGAAAGAAAGGGTAGGAAGGAGAGAGGAAGAGAGACAGAGACTGAGATTTTAACTAATAAAGTCCAAATCCCCTCAGAGAAGACTCAGTTCGTGCAGTGTTTTAATTAAGCTTTTAATGACCTTCAACTTCTTGACGTTTTAAATGCCCTGGCTTGAATATACATGGTATCACTCATGTTTAAAGCCCTTATGGCTGCAATTTGCCTTAAGAGTAACATATATACGTATCATAGATAAGGGTGTCAGGCTTATACATGTTGAGTATCTACATACTAAATATAAGAGAAAGGAATCCAGACTTTTTTGGTGAATATTTGTCCTATCACTTGATAATTATGTATTCTTGGATAAATCTCAGCTTCTGCTACAGTATACTCTTGTGAAATTGTTGTGTGAGGATCAAGTTGTATAGCATGTGTAAAAGCCTTTAATAAAATGTAAAGTTAAAGAAATTGAAGGTATTACCTGTATTGTTTTGCCAGAAATGGAGGGATGTATGCGTGTAATGATCCACAAACTGATCTATGCATGGAAAATACATCTGAATATTTTATATGATAATCTTCGATCCAATTCTACTCCCCTACCCATTGGGCTGATAGGATATTCAGTCTTAGTTATCATTTGCTGCTTTACCTCATTCCAAATCATGCCAGTCTGGGCCCCCTTGCAAAGGGCAGTATCTTTAGGGGAGGCCCTCCATTATCCAGTGCTCACTCAGCTTGAGACACCTATTGTCCATATGCATGTGGTCTCTTAAAGCCAAGTATTTGAGCCTGAAAGGTCATTGCTAAAGCTAGGCACACGAGGGTTTAAGGTTTTATGCTCCTAAGGAAACCGCTCAGCCATTTTCCTCATGTTCTGTTGCTTCACCCACATAAACATTTCCTAAGACAAGAGAGTTGAAATAGTCTTGATACTTTCTTACATGGGAGAGGAAGAATAACAGCAAGAAGAAAGCATAAATCAGTATCACAGTAAATTATATATGTTTATATGTTGGGGAGACTGGAATTTTGCAAGAGAGGAGAGAGAAAGCTAGTATGTAAGTGAAGGGAGATGTTCACTTTTTACTATATATTTCTTCTGTTTGAATTTTTATAATGAGCTTTATTGGTTTTGTAATCCTTAAAGTGAAGTAAAATGTTTATTGATGGCAGTTTTTCTCAACTAAGGACTGAATAGGAAAGATCACCATCAGTGGTAGGAAAATTAAATGTATTCTTTATAGGCAGTTAAGAATTTCAATTAACAAAATGAACTGAGAACAAAATATGAAACAGACTGGCAATTTGGCTATTGAGAATTTAAAGCACTTTAATACGTTAAAAAAAAGTCCAGATACCACTTAGCCAGAATATATTTAAACAATACGTCTTTATCATATAAAAGGAATTTCTTGATATACAATAAGAGAACAGAAAGCCATGTAAACATTTCAAGAAAAATCAGATTATATGATACACAAAGACCGCTGGTTCACAAGACTTTGTATATGATTTTAATACATGAAAAGCTAGAATTATATTTACAGAGAACAAATGTACTGTTATGTACATTTTGATTCTACTTTAAAATTTACCCTTTAGAAATATGTTTCTGTGAGTATGCACATGTACAGTCTTCTGAAGGGAGTGTAGCCTCAGCATATTCCTACACTGAGGGTAAGATGCAGACCCATGCATGTGTTATCTCTGTCATATTTGTTAAATTCTGCCATTTAGCTGCAACCAAATCAGCTCAATTTGTTTCATACAGCAGTAAGACTACTATGAACAGGACTCCAGCACCAGAACGAGGTCCGCCTACAGCCCTGCCCTCAGCTGTGCTCCCCAGGGCCCTGGTGCCATCCAGCTGAACAAATCGCATGGCCTAGTAAGGATGTGCCTTAGGAAGCCAGCTGTCCTTCTCCTTAAGTTTCTGTATTAACCTTCCTACTTGGACCAAAGCATTAATCCAGGCATTGCAGGGGCAATGGCACAGACCCCACCTTGGCCTGTGAGGACACAGTCTAGGACAAGGTATCTTCCACAACAACCATGGCCATGAACCGAAGTGGACCTGAATGCTTCCAGGAACAAGAGGGTATCATTGATCATTTTAGCTAAAGATACATGCAAATTTCATACCAGTTTTTCAAATTGGATGGTTCCCATTGTAAGGCCACAGCCCTTAGGCTGTACATAAATAACAAATTGGTTATCGTCTCTCTAGAAAGCTTTCCCGAATAATCAAGGTAGCTTCATTTTGGAGAGATCTCCAGTCATCTTAGATCTGCATGAGCTATTTGTGGTATTTCCTAAAACACTTGAAAGTCTGTTATGACAGGTGAAAGTCACCATGTTTTCCAGCGATACAAGTTAATACCTACTTTGCCATTCTGAGGCCCCCTCAAATGGGACCTACATCAGCCAAAGGCATAGGTGACAGTGTCTCCAGCATGACTCCTGGCCAGCCGAGAAGCCTTAGTGTTCCCAGTTGAGTCTAGTCTAGCAATTGAGTCTAGTCCTTGTTTTTGCAGAGAATGCCCAGGGGAAATCACCCCAGCCTGTGCTGTTTTGTCCACACCACGAGCTGTGTTGCATTTGTCCATACCACAGACTGAATAAGTGACAGTTATGGGAATGGGTATGGAGGAGATACCTGGGGAGCGTGCTGACAGATGGTTGCTTTTTGTCTTTTGTGAGGGAAGGGTTTGGTACAGGAGCTGGGGCCATCCTTTGCTGTTTCCACAGACTTAGTAAGGTTAAGAAGAATGGTGATCAAATCTTGAATCCTCTGTAGAGAGATGGCAGGCCCGGCAGTCAGTTAAATCTAAGGTGCTTGTAACAGTGTGGGAAACCTCACCAGGGTGTTTTCCAGCTTGAGGAAAGCTCCAGGGTGGTCCTGAAAGACAACAATCATTAATGTCCCTCTCTTCCCCATAAGTTCCTGGGGTGTAAGATGCTCTCTCCTATTGTTTTCTCTCCACTTATACATAATTTATGTCCTATTCCAGTAGCTATAACTTCATCTTTTTTCTAGTTGTCCCTTACTCACGCCCAGACCTTTCATCCAGAAGGGTTGGGTACAACAAGGGCAAAGGCATTTTTGTAAAACCTACAGAGACCCATTATGCCCCCCACTTGGGTCACATGGACCACCATAGGGAGACTCAGCAAACACTGTGCTCAACCAATTAGTCATGATCTTGTTTCTCCAAGATCATGTCATTGAAACAAATAAATCCATATTCGTAAACCAGAAGTAAGCTTAAATCCCCTTCCTGCTTTTGGCTAAGCAACCTCCCGGAAGGTGTACCAACCAGACCAGCCTGGGTTGCCATTAGGGGAAGGAAGAAGCATTACACTCAGTGGTCAGGAGGAACAACACATTTTCAAAAGCGCTTTATATAATCTCCCAACACTTTTATTCTGACCCTTACCCAGGAAACAGCTGAGAGGAGATGATCCCTTTCTGAGGACAGCTGTATTCCTTGACCTTACCAAGGTGTCTGGACCAGAAGAAAGTGAAGGAGGTAGAGCCAGACATCTTTTGAGTCAATTTTTGACAAGAATCCCCCAAGTCTCAACAATACCAAATCCCAGTGAATTGCAGGGAATGTTCAAAGACTACCGAATACCTGACTACCAGCCCATTGTTTTGCAACAAAAGACACACCATTGCCAGACTGAAAGCCGTCCAGAAATATAAGCCAAAAATATAACACAGATGAGTTTCATGACCCACAATAGTGTGGCCAGTGTAAACTTATCACACTGGAACATCAACATATAACCTGAAAAAGTGTTAATAAGTAGTGCGGCACCACCTATAACCCCAAGAAGAGGTGAAAGGTCAGATGTAATCAGTGTGTCAGGAACAAGTATGGGCAATGCCCCCTGCTATGTGGTTGCCTTCACTGCCAGACAACTGGGTCAACTTTTGTCAGGACTCAAAAGTTTGGCATGCAGTGGTAGCCTGTGTATCAAAAACAGAAGCTCTTTTACCTTGTACCCAATATGATGGTTGATGTGTCACTCTGTCTGGTCTGATGATGGTTCAAGTAAGCAACATTGGCAGTCTGGCAGTGCAGACTCAACCAGCAGCTTGATTCCAGTTGGTTTCAGTGCCAAAGGGGGTAGCCTTGAATCTTCCAGTCTGTGGTTTTCCAAGAGACAGTCCAAATAATCAGGCCATGGCAACAACCCAAGAGTCAGTAAAAATATAATGAGATTTATCAAGTGTCGTATTTGTCAGAGCTATAAGAACGACCTTGGGTTTTGCCCACTGAGCAGAATGACCCTGTCCACTTTGAGTTCTGAATAAGTTGGCCCTGAGCCTGAACAACTGCAGCTGCGCAGTGGGCACCACCAGCTGTCAGCTTAGCCAAACCATCAGTGAAGCAGTCCCAGACATTAAGGGGAACCTCTGTGAATCAAGGGCCCCAATGAGCCAGCAACTTTGCTACAGGCGGTGGAGTGGAATAGCTGCCATTTTTTCATGTAGAGCCAAGATGCTTCTGGGGCCAGGCTGGCTACATTCTTGAATGTACCATTTTCATTACCGGATCCTTTTTCACTTTGTTAGTCATTGAGTCTGAATCGATCCATTCCAAAATGGAAATACCAAGCCAGAGAGTCACAGTTGCTCCAGGGGTCAGGCACTCAGTTTCAGTAAGAGCCCAATAGTGAGCTAAGAGCTGCTTTCAAAAGAAGTAAAACTGGTAGCTGTGTCAAGGAGTCAATGAGTCTAAACCCTAAGGGGCACCTCCAAGTAGAGACCACCTCCCCTTGCCAGAAGCTCCAACTGGCAACATCATCGCTCACAGGGACTTGTAGCTCAAAGTGATCATTGAAGATGTAGGGCCCCAGAAGCATCAGCGCCTCTCTACATGCAGCTCTTCCCAATCAGGAGAATCCCTTTTGGATCTTATGGGCATTTACACTATAAGCATATAAAACATAAATACCAATTACACATTCAGCGGTGGAAGCCAGAACAACAATACATTGCATTAACACGCAGGACTCCACTCCCTGGTCACGTTAACGTTCCTTTCTAACTGTGAACTCTGTCCCGACCCCAGCAGTTGAGTTTGGGCATAAACTCACTAATGGGACCCAGTTGGATGGTAACTCAGGTGCCAGTATCCGCCAGAGCCACAAAAGTTTGAATCCCTTCTCTTCCCGACATTCCCAAACCCGTTTGATAGATTATGGCTTCTCATCCCTTTTGGGAACACAGCAATGTCACCTAGCCCTAACCATCTTGCTCCTTAAACCAGCTGAGGTCAGTGGAAGAAGACAGGATGGGTCACAGGGGTATGGAGAGGGAGGGTGGCCCCACGCAGTAAGCAAGTCACATTTCAGTTTTGGGAGGCACGTCAGCGGCATGCAATAATTTATTTAGATTGTTGGAGTCAGTTTCTCATTCTTCAGGGGATCAGCCTCATCAGCATTGTAAACCAAACCTAGGACACTAAAAGCCTGAGTACCAGTCAATGCCCTATCTGTGGTTTCCCATGGGAAACTGTCTTAGGGAAATTTTCCCAGGGGGCCAAAGCTCCCTGAAAGCAGGCAGGACCCACTGCAAAAAAATAAGATAAAGCTCTGAGACTTTTTACTGCCATCTTCAGATGGATCTAAGGTTGGCAGAACAGACTACAGGAGGGTCTGAGCCATAAGCCAACCCAGCTGTTCTGTTCCTCCTTAAGGAGCATCCTTGCACGATGCTCTCTATCTACCAGGTGAACCAGAGAACGTTCTAAAGATTTGCCTGGTCTCTCCTCCTAGGGATTGTGGATTTCGCTCCTTTCACACTCAAGGCAGATATGTGTCTCTGTAACTGTTGTCTGAAAGAGAAAAGATACTTCTACCCATACAGAATGAATGTTAGCATCAGTTATTCTAAAGGGGTGGGCCCGAAGCTGAGGTTGACCGAGGTCCTTCCACTGAAGGAGAATTAGCAATGGAGAGGGTACCAATTGGATAGTTGTCTGGATCCAGTTCCTTAGCCTGCAATGGCCCCCCTAATTGTTACTGAACACAAGTTTGTGTGCCCGACACACAGCCAAACAAACTGAAAGGTTGGAGTTCGGAGCAGAGAAAGGTTTATTGCAAGGTCATGCAAGGAGATGGGTGGCTCGTGCCCCAAAAACTCCGAGCTTCTTGAAGGGTTTCAGCGAAGCACTTTTAAAGGCAAGGTGAGGGAGGGGCGTGGTTAGCTGTTGCAGACTTCTTGGGGTGGGACTCCTTTGTTCTTGCAGCTGTCCGTGTTTGTCAGGTCAGGATGTTCCTGTAACCCTGCAACAAGACAAATATTATTCTCTGTTCTGCAACTTTTTATCTCTATATGAATGGACTCTTAAAGATCAGAGCCCTGAGAATAGTCTATCCTGTGTATTTCAGGCAACATTGTTTTGTAAACACCTTTTGTAAAAGGTGCAGAGCCAGTATGACTAAGCACAGGCAACAAAACAGATCCAATATGGAGTCAGATTTGTTCTTCTCTATTACATAATTTCTTTTCATTAAGAGTAAATACACTGGAAGACCATTTATTGCCCAATTGACATGCAATTTCTTCAATGTGTTTGCTGCCATTTCCCATGGACTTCCCTCAAATTCTATTCATCATCCTGCAAAGCCTTCATTCTTTCCTTTCTAGTACTTCAGCATTTTAGAAAATGAGTGTGAAATTTAATTTGAACTATTGAGTGGACTTTTACAAAAATGTAAAATATTATCTTAAAATACATTTTCTTTGTGCTATCCTCAAGTTATTATGTGCATTACCTTTGTGATTTTACTTAGGCCTTTTTGTCTTGGATTGGTTGCAAAAGCCATATGTGATTTTTATATTGGGAATAGAATTAATGAGTCTATGATGAATAGTGGACATCCTGTTTTGAAGAAATCATATTTTGGGCAAAATTCCCATAAGAGACTTATGTTTTTGCCAATAGTTTAGTTCAGCGCCTCAGGGATCTTTCTTTTCTTTCTTTCTTTTTTTTTTTTTTAAAGAAATGAGAAAGTTTGATACTTTTGCATTCTATTTTAAATTCGTTTTAGGGGTGATTTCAAAACAGCTTGTTACTTCATTTTTTGTTATTGTAACAAATTCATACTTTTTTTGTTTTGTTTTGTTTTATTTTGGTGTTTCACTACCTACACTTAAGAGCAGAGTATTACTTTAGTTAAAAATCACTTTGGGGACTTCCCTGGTGGTCCAGTGGCTGAGACTCTGTGCTCCCAATGCAGGGGGCCTGGGTTCAATCCCTGCTCGGGGAACTAGATCCCACATGCATGCCACAGCTAAGAGTTTGCATGCTGCAACTAAGAAGCCCGCATGCCACAACTAAAAAAGATGCTGCATGCCGCAACTAAGACCCGGTGCAGCCTATATAAATAAATAAATAAACATTAAAAAAAGAAATCACTCTGTTTTCATTTTCTGTTTCTCTCTTTCTTCCCACCTCAATTTTTTCTAGTCAGTTGGTGGCTTGTCCAATTGAAACTAGAGAAACACTTGACATATTAATTTTGGCCACTTCTGGTATGCTTTCTTTTGCCAATGAAATTATTGAAATTGAAAATTTGGGTGCAGGTCTCTATGAGAAACGGAAGTCTTTCCCTTAGGCATTCAGTATTAAGCCAGTTTCTCTACCATATAACAAGAGAGAAGTGTTAAAATCAAAGTTCACGGCATGCAATTGGCAGAGGCAAATAAATGGTTCTCTTTAAAAATTTAACTTCAAGAGCAATAAATCTCTAGTTAAACTTAAAAACAGGATTTTTAAATGGCAAATGAAAAATATCCCAATTTCAAATAGTAGCTGAAATCCCTTTTTTTTTTTTTTTTTTAACATTTCTTAATTATCCTGTGAAATGTCAAGTGTGCTTTAGGGCATCTGGTTAACATTGTCTTAGTTCTGCCATATAATCAAACAATTTTTACTGCTGGAGGGAATTCAGAGATGATCATTTTACACATATGGAAACTGAGATCCAGAGACGATCAGTGATGTACCCATAGTCCTGAACAAGCAGGGCTAAAACATAATTCCCCTTTCTGATGCTTTTTTCACTATGCCACATTGCCGTAGCAGTAACTGTTCAGAAAGTATAGCTAAATATTCACATAAATTTCAAATGTCTTAGATTTAAAGCCATTTCCATTCCTTTGTAGACATTTTATATTCATGCTCCTTTTGGCTCCGTTTGTACTGTTTTGCTAAATGAATGTAGTGGTCTTTCCCTTTGCCTCAATGTAATAGTAGGCCCAGCCTCATTTTTAAGTAATGGTACAGATTTAAGAGTTTTTAAAGATTATGAACCGTTTCTATCAGAATTCTAATTTCTGAATCCCATAACCTGCTTCAGTCCTTATCTTACTTGATATCTTTATAGAATGTGACACCCTGATTAACCCCTCATTCTGGAAACAACTCTTCCAGCCTGGTTTTTCTAATATCTCTGGACTACGATTTCTCTATCTCCTTCAGTGGTTTCTTTACTGTTAGTCCCTTAATGTGGAGACTCCTTTTGGTTCTATTTTTGTCTTTATTCTCTCTCTGGGTGATCTTCCACTTTTATGGCTTCAGAAAGCTGGCTTCCTATCTGCACCTCCGGCCCCAAGCTCTCTTTGTTGCTCCACATCTGCATTTTACACTTCCTGCTGGAGCTTCCCACCTGGTTGTCAGACAACCAAGATACATGTCATATAGTCACAACATTGCAAAATTTTCACACTTACCAAATGTGATTTGGGTTTAAAAAAAAAACTAATCTCTCCAAGTTCCTGTTCCCTCACCTGTACAATGGATCTGTTACGAGATTAAATGTGAAGAGCCCAGCACAGCAAGTGGAGAGTTATTGCTTTGCAGTCCACTCCAGAACTTACTTCTCCTGTTGTGGTCTGTTTTCAATGACCTTCCCTCCACATAACAATGTCTTTGTGTCATACCCTACTCTTCTCCATCTCTCATCTTTTCATTACGTCAGTTAACAATTCCTTTTGATGTTCTATCAGCGAAACATCTTTCTGTTTTCGCCTCTAAACCATCCTCATCGTCTCTGCCTTAGTTCTGGTCTCATTGTACCTTTGGATCCATCTGCCTCTGGTCTCTTTTGTCTGTTCATTCTCCAGCATGGCCTTCTCTACTACCTAACAACCTCACTGTCTGGGTGGGCTTCCCACTGTCTTCAGAAAAAAATTAAAATTTTTTAATTAAGCAGCAAATCCCTTTACAGTCTAGTCCCTACCTACTATTTCAGCTTCATCTCCTGCCCTTAACTTTGTTAAGTTAAAATATTGTATACAATGAGGTAGTTAACTTGTAAAACTGATTTAGTGTCTTCTGGTTTAGTTAATAACAAGTAGGAAGGTAGGATAGACCAGTGTATGTTTTAAAACAATTTAAAATTTATATAAAAATCAATTGCAAGTACCGTACAAAGAACTTTTTTTCCTGTACTATTCGAGAGTAAGCTGCCAACAGAATGCCCCATCATCCAGAATACTTTGGTGCATATTTTCTACAGACAAGAACATTCTGCACATCCATAGTACAACCATAGTAATCAAGGAGTTCAAAATAATACGTTACTACAATTTAATCCTCATTAGACTAGACCCTCATTCAAGTTTCACCAAGTGTTCAATTATATCCTTTAGAGCAAAAAAAATCCACACCAGATCGCACATTACATTTATTTGTTATGTCTGTTTAATTGCTTTTGGTCTGGAACAGTTCCTCGCTCTTTCCTTGACTTCTATCACTTTGATACTCTTGAAACTTTTAGGCCAGTTAGTTTTGTAAACTGTATTATTCTGATGTTTCCTCACAGTTACATTTGGGTTAGTTCCTCTTGTGCAGAAATATAGAAGTGATGGTGTATACTCCTCATTGTATCCTATCAAGTGGCTCATGGATTCAATATATCCCAGTACTAGAAATGTTCATTTTGATCATTTTATCAGTAAGGATAGTAACATAAGTATTATTCACTGTAAAGTTACTCCTTTCCCTTTGGCAATTAATAAGTATTTTGTGAGGACATACTTTGAGACTATGGCAGTATCATATTCCTCATTAAAATTTTAATTTGTTTATTATATCAGAATCAACTCATGGCTTCCTATTTTATTCAATGGATTGTAATATGCTGCTCTCATTTCCTTTTGATACTAAAATTTTCCCAGAATTGGCCAGTTAGTGCCTTTTTGAGTTGGCTTCAATGTTCTTTTCACAGGTCCCTTTCATTCTTTGAACATTGTGTTATTTTACAGCTCACAAAGATGTATCAGGTGCATCTTGCACTTTTCTTGCCCAAGCCACTGAATCAATCATTTCTCCAAAGACTCCTGGTTCCTATTTAGTGAAACATGAAATTTAGAAACCAAGATCTGGGCACTAAGTAGACTCATTCTATTAGGGTATTGCTGTTCCCAGGCACTTAGTGGAAAGAACTGGGGATAAATGTATGTATATATATATACACACATTAACAACGATATTTAGGTATATGTATATTTATGTATATTCTATATTATATATATATACATATATATGAGTTATACAATAGGCATACCTTTACATGTATTTATGTTGTATAAACACATATACATATATGCATATATGGAATGAGTTCATACATGAATGAGAGATAGTGTATGATAATGGAATACCTTCTGACTTTTCTGAAACGTATTAAAAGTTAAAGTAATCAGTACAGAGTGACTTTGGCTGCAGAAATCCTGATCAACTATGACTTCAACAGTAAAAACGGTTATAAATCTCACAAAGAAAAGTTGGAGAAGTGCTCTCTGGTTTGGTATAGCTGTCCAATGCTGTCATCAAGGACCCAGACTTTTCCATTTTTTCACCCTGTCATCCCCAGCATGTTGGCCTTTTTCCTGACATTTGTTATCCTATGGTCACAAAATGGCTGCCAGAGAACCAAACAGTGCATCTTCAAACTGCAGCATTCAGTGCAAGAAGAAAGAGAAGGCATGGCCAAGAAAGACTTCCTCACTTGTCTGTCTTTTCTCAAGCAACATAGTCTTTCCCAGAAATCTCCCAACTGTCTCCTCCTTCCATACTAGTTTTCAGAACTATGCTACATGGCCCCAGATCCCTTAGAAAAAAAATTATACTTAGCCAAAGTTTTCTGACTTCGTTAACAATATGTGTGTGTGTGTGTGTGTGTGTATATATATATATATATATATATATATATATATATATACACTTTTAGTTTGAAGTTTATACTAACTCTTCTGTCTTTCTGCTGGATGAATATGTAGAGAAAACCACTTGTGTGCTTTCTAAACTTGTTGACACTCCAATGCAGGGGCCCAATTCCACCAAGATGACAGAATATGTATTTATTAATTCAATGAGTATTCACTGGATATTATTGTAAATGCTAGGACATGAAATTCCTGCCCTGAAGGAGCTTGCATTCTAGTGGCGTGCTCCATTAGACGAAACCTAAATCCAGATCAGAGGAGATCAAAAGACTTTTCAGAATTACCTTTACTTACTTCCTATCACTCTGCTTTACTCTTTCAAAAACAGAAGTCGGCTGTTCATTCCTGGTGTATATTTGACTCTGACCTAAATTATATTTTTCCTGGCTGATATTTCTGAGTTTGTGAAATGAATTTGGGCTTCCTCCTACTTTTAAGTACTAACATTTGCAATGCTATTTTTGCATCTTTTTGTTCATTTTGGTCAATTATAGTGTTGAGAATTTTGTAGTCCTGCTCTTTGAACAGCCACTCTTCCTTAAATTTAGTGTGTCCCACTTGGGAAGAAACTCATACTTTAAATGGAAACTTTTGCTGTACAATATGGCTTTGGAAAATTGCCACAGGAATGTTTTTTGATTGTATAGGACTTGGCAATGAAAATAATTGGTTAAAGAATGACATTAAAAAATAATCCTCGGATTTTGACACCTTAGAGAAGAAAAGAGGGAATGTTATTATATCACTCTTTCTCCATGATATGCTTTTCTTAGAAGAGAACAGTATATGTTTAACTAAATAATAACTTACTGCTTAATGTCTATTTTAAAAGGACATATTATCAGTTTGGATGCTTTGGAACAGCATGTAATAGAAAACACAGACTCTGTCTTAGTCCATTTGGGCTGTTATAACAAAATACCACAGGCTGGGTGGCTTATAAAGAACAGAAATTTATTTCTCACAGTTCTGAGGGCTAGAAGTCCAAGATCGAGGTGCCAGCATGGCGGGGTTCTGATGAAGGTCCTCTTCTGGGTTGTGAGGACTTCTCACTATGTCCTCACATGATGGAAAGGGCGAGGGAGCTCTCTAGGGCCTCTTTTATAAGGTCATTAATCCCATTCATGAGAGCTCCTCCCTCATGACCTAATCACCCCCAAAGACCCCACCTCCTATTATCATCACATAGGGCATTAGGATTTCCAAATGTGAGTGTGATTGCACCAGGGGTGGGGGTGAGGGGGGAAGGAAAAACATTTAACCTATAGCATATTTTTAAACTGAGTAAAGAAATAAATGTATTACTTCACAAAACAAGAAGTCCAGAAGTTTCACAGGCTCCTCCACCATGCAGACAGGCTGTTAGGGACACAGACTCATTCCATCTCATGGCACCGCCATCCCAAGAGGGCTGACTGTGCTCTCAGGCCAAGTCCTCTCTGGTCGAGTGATGGCCTCAGAAGTTCCAGGCATTCCATTCAGATGCAGCATCAAGAGGAAGAAGAAGAACCACCCTTTTTTCTGATTCTTTTCTGGGAGTGAGAAAACTTCCCTAAAGGTCCCCAGAAGACTCCCTCTCACATGTTACTGACCAGACTTGGGTCACATGCCCATTTCTAAACCAGTTGCTGGCAAGAAGTGGGGTTCTCCTGATTTGCTTAAATCAGGGTCCATTTCCTAACGCTGGGGACAGGATCACCTTCTCATGACACGCTTTGTGGAGTGCAGATACCTGAATGAAATTGGATTCTGCTAGGAAAGAAGAAGCTGGAAGGAGAGGAAATGGATGCTGAAGAAGTGACCACTTCATAACCACCGAGTGGGTTCTCGCTGCTATTTGATTGGTTTAGCAATGTCAATCCATTGGTCAAAAGAAAATTACTTTAACTAGGATTGTATTGTCCTGACCATATGTTTTCAATAGTGTCTAAAAGCAAAATATGTATGACGTGAATCTCATGTCATTTAAAAAATCTTAGGTGTAATTGCAATTAAAGTTTAGCAGGCAACCTCCAATCCCCAAATGAAATAATCTGTCTCCATCTGTGTCTCCTTTAACCTTATTCTATTACCTCAGTTGGTTTTTAATGCCTGAAGCATTATCTAAATGTTCAGCTGAGATCCGCATTTGTTCACTTTAAATCCCCAATAATTGGTGCAAAGAAGCTTTTTAGGGTGCTGGTGCGAAGTTGTTTTCACTCAGGCTGTTCTAGATGAAAAGCTTAATTCTGTGGGAAAACCATGCCAGGGCAAGTCTCAATCCAATCTTTATGCCAGACTCACACTTGGTCACTCACCCAAGTGGACATTGTTCTGATTCAGAAGTTATTTTAGAGGCCCTTTTAAAAAATTACTTGTCAAAATTTAGTTGTATAAATCCCTGAAAATAGCTCATAAAACTACTAACAATGACAGCTAACTTGTAGAAGGCATTTCTAAAGAAATATAATGCTACTTTTAAATTAGTCCCTCTTGCCAGTATATTGAAATGCTTGGAATTTTAAGTAAATCATCCTTAAGATCCCTTAACAATTTTGTACAGATGGAGGGCCACGTGGGTGAATATCTTGCATGCATGAGGATGAGATCCAGATGACGAGAACATAGAAAGGGTTGTTTGAAACATATTAGAGGAGAACATTGAAAACATCAAACACTGTGATTGTAAGCAACTGTCCTAACTCTGAAACAATGCAAGAATATGAAGATATCAAAACCCACGGCATCTTCATTTAGTCTTTCTCTGGACTAAAAATATTTGTGTTTTCTTTCAAGAAGAGATGAAACTTGAATATATAAATATATTCAGACAAACATGCATGTTAATAAACACATTTATGCAATATGTTACATATATTACATGCATTGCATGTATGTGTGTATATATATGTTTGCATGTATTCATATGTATGTAGGTTTTTTAGAGGACATATGTCACTGGTAATTGATGGAAAATGTTCATTTTCAAAACTTTATTTTCTTATTTTCTTAACAACACCACCAAAGCAAGAAAATATAAAAATAAAAAGGATCTTCATTGTTTTAAACAGATGGGAAATACACTCTCTGGGGATGTACAACCAGACTGATGTTTTGTCTGCATCAGTTTCTTTGCAGACTATCTGGCATTCCTTGACAAGCTTGGCATGCTTCCCTTACTTGTTGAACATCAATATCTATGGGCAACTACATATATATTCTCATAAGGGTAAAGGCTATGTCAAACAATCACCAATAAATATGTATATGTAATTATTTCTATGTGCCATATACTAGCTGCCTTATTTTCACTAAATACTAAGCTGTCTCAGACATAGAGATTTTTCTGATGTTCCCCATAACACATACATAGAGAATACTTAGTACAGAATTTTCATGACACTGTAGAAGCTGTCCATATATATGTAATTGAAATTCTGTATGTTTCTACCACAGTTATTTCCATGAAACTGGCTGTCAGCTTTCAGGAGACAAATTTTCTCTTGAAATTCTAAATTTTTATTTCTTCTCTGTCATGATGTTTGTTTCAGAAACAAAACTTTTTCTTTTATATAAGCAAGTATTACCCATATCAGCTAAAATCTGTGAGGTTTTAGGGAGATATTTATTACACTGACTTGGAATAAAGTGGTATTTTTTACTCTTTGCTAACTCAACAGTAATGCCCAAGCTCAGATAGCCTGATTTCAGTTCACTTAAACACACGCACATACACACACATGCACACACACATTTTAAAAAATACAGTATAGCATGAAGTTGGACCCTTATCTTACATCATACACAAAAATTAACTCAAAATGGATCAAAGACCTAAACATAATAGCTAAACTATAAAATTCTTAGAAGAAAACATAGAGAAAACCTTCATGACATTTCATTTGGCAATGATTTCTTGAATATGACACCAAAAGCACAGGTAAAAAAGTAAATATAGATGAACTGGACTATATCAAAATCAAAAACTTCTGTACACTGAAGGACACAACAGAGTGAAAAGGCAACCTATGAAATGGGAGAAAATATTTGCAAATTATATATCTGATAAGGGGTTAATATCCAGAATATATAAAGAGCTACAACTCAAAAACAATAATAAAAACATTAATTAATGGACAAAGGAGTTACTTCAGTAGACATTTCTCCAAGGAAGCTATAGAAATGGCCAACAAGCATATGAAAAGATGCTCAACGTCACTAGTCATTAAAGAAATGCAAATTAAAACCACAGTGAGCAATCACCTCACACCCAGTAGGATGGTTACTATCACCAAAAAAAGAAAAAAAAGGAAGGCAAGTGTTGGCAAGGATGCGGAGAAACTGGAATCTTTGTGTACACTTGGTGTAAATGTAAAATGGTGCAGCTGCTACGGAAAACAGTATGACAGTTCCTTAGAAAATGAAAAGTAGAATTACTTTATGATCCAGCAATTTCCCTTCTGGGTATAGATCCAAAAGAATTGAAAGCAGGGTCTCAAAGAGATATTTGTACATTCATGTTCACAGCAGCATTATTCACAATACCCAGAAAGGTGAAGCAACCCAATTGTCCCTTGATGGATGAATAAAATACGGTATATATGTACAATGGAATATTATTCAGCTTTAAAAGGGAAGGAAATTCTGACATATATGCTACAACATGAATGAACCTTGAGGACATTATACTAAGGAAATGTCAGTCACCAAACAGTAAATACTGTATGATTCCTCTTAAGTGAAGAATCTAGAGTAGTCAGACTCATAGAAACAGAAATTAGGATGGTGGTTTTCCCAGGAACGAGAGAGAGGGTAATGAGGAGTTGTTGTTTAAAGCAGGGGTCCCCAACCCCCGGGCTACAGACCAGTACTGGTCTGTGGCCTGTTAGGAACTGGGCCACACAGCAGGAGGTGAGTGGCAGGTTTGCGAGCAAATCTTCACCTGTATTTACAGCCACTCCCCATCACTCACATTACTGCCTGAGCTCCGCCTCCTGTCAGATCAGCGGTGGCATTAGATTATCATATGAGCGCGAACCCTACTGTGAACTGGGCTTGCAAGGGATCTAAGTTGCTTGCTCCTTCTGAGAATCTAATGCCTGATGATCTGAGGCGGAGCTGAGGCGGTGATGCTAGTGCCGGGGAGTGGCTACAAATACAGATTATCATTAACAGAGAGGTTTAACTGCCCAGAGAACATAATAAATCAATTGCTTGCAGACTCAAATCAAAACCCTATCAGTGAATGGCAAGTGAAAACAAGCTCAGGGCTCCCACTGATTCTGCATTATGGTGAGTTGTATAATTATTTCGTTATATATTACAATGTAACATAATAGAAATAAAGTGCACCATAAATGTAATGTGCTTGAATCATCCCGAAACCATCCCCCCACCACCGGTCCGTGGAAAATTGTCTTCCATGAAACGAGTCCCTGGTGCTAAAAAGTTTGGGGACTGTTGGTTTAAAGGATATATATTTTCAATTTTGCAAGATGAAAAAGTTCTGGAGATTGGTTGCACACCAATGTGAACATACTTAACTCTACTAAACTGTACACTAAAATGTTTAAGATGGTAGATAAAAAAGTGTAACAAAATGTAATTAGATATAACAATGGAAAATGCTTTCCAAGTGAGTGATAATCTCTGCCTATAAGCACTGCCGTATAAAAGGGGGACAGACTGTGAAAGGCATTTTGAAGAAGAGATGTGACATAATTGTGGGGAAAGCAGTAAATAATACAGTGGAAAGACTGTCACACCCGGGGTCAGTCAAACTAGGGCTTGACCATGCTAAGTATTGTTACGTTGAGCCAAGGTCACTAAATGTTCTGATCCTGGGTTATCTTTTATATATGGCAAATATACAAGCCTTATAAGATTATTTTGAAGATTAATTGATATATATGTACTTGTTCTATCCTGGAAGAAGGAAAATACGAATATATTGTTGTTGCTTTTACTATCATTATCACTGTT
Organism: Eschrichtius robustus; assembly: GCF_028021215.1. Classification (NCBI taxonomy): domain Eukaryota; kingdom Metazoa; phylum Chordata; class Mammalia; order Artiodactyla; family Eschrichtiidae; genus Eschrichtius; species Eschrichtius robustus. The sequence continues at coordinate 171,634,554 of NC_090826.1, read as the reverse complement.
CTTCAAATCAAAATGTTTTTGTTTCAAGTCAACATTGTTTTGAACTTTGGAAAATAAATAACATACCAGAGCTTATATTTAATAGATAGAATCTTATGCCTAAGTTATTAAATTGATAAATTATTGATGAGTCTAAAAATGTATAAAATATTAGATAACTTCATTAAATAATAGTACCTTTCCAGGGCTTCCCTGGTGGTGCAGTGGTTGAGAATCCGCCTGCCAATGCAGGGGACACGGGTTCGAGCCCTGGTCTGGGAGGATCCCACATACCGCGGAGCAACTGGGCCCGTGAGCCACAACTACTGAGCCTGCGTGTCTGGAGCCTGTGCTCCGCAACAAGAGAGGCCGCGATAGTGAGAGGCCTGGGCACCGTGATGAAGAGGGGCCCCCGCTCGCCGCAACTAGAGAAAGCCCTCACACAGAAACAAAGACCCAACACAGCCAAAAATAAATAAATAAATTTATTAAAAAAAAAAAATAGTATCTTTCCCTAATCAAATAACAAATACTCATAGAATTCTAAGTGTAAATCATCTCACATTTACTTAGGCACAAAGAATAAACTAAAGATAATCAGAGACGTTATAAATTTGAAATTAGAGAATATTGAAAGTTATAAAAATAATAATGAAAATCTGCACATTGAACAGGAAGAAAACAGTTGCTTCTATGTTAGTAACTGTCCATAACTCCATGGGCTTTCTTCCTACCTACTGCTATAAAACAACTAGAGGCAGCAGACATCTTCTTCCTGTAGAATTCTTACTAATTTTTGAAATATCTTGTATTTGGTTCCTTTATAAAGCACAGCATTTGATTACTGCTGATTTGGTATTTGTATCACTTAGAAATATTTATTGAGTCCACATTGTGGAGCCCCTAAGGAAGTTCTATCTGCAAACAGATGATGGATAATGTACATGCAGCCTCTAGGTTGGAGGTAGAATGTGGGTTATATCTTTCCTTTAAATGTTGAAGATTACTTATTCCTTTATCCTTCTACTTGATGTAAATAAGAATACGACAAAGATCAAAGTCACTCAAAGTGATTTTTTTAAAAGTACTAATTTTTCACACTGGCTTTCTATGTAGCTCTTATATAATGTAATCTGATATCTCATCTGTGTATATCATAATTCACTTTGACCAAAATGTCTTGAGGAAAAGAAAAGATTAATTTAATTAACATATTATTTGGCTTTGACTGCTGAACATATGGTTTTTGATAGCTGACAAGACACTTTGCAGAGGTTGAAATAACCACACCATTAAATCACACACTAACAGGTGTACTTGCTCACGGCTACATCGGTAAGCAAAAGTGTAAACATCTGAAACATAAAGGTGACATTCTTGAAACAGAAAACTTCTTTCACTGAGAACATACACTTTCTAAAGTTAATACTGAGGCATCTTTGATTACTACCAGACCACGCTGTATGAGAAAGTGAGGTTGTCAAGCCAAGCCTTTGTTTACAGAGCATAATCTAATTACCTAAGGATCAGTGTGGGAAAATGGACCAGGATCTGACTTGACATCAATGCGCTTTTAATATTTCAGACAATCTATTTTACATTCAGCCTTGGAATGAGTGTATGACTTGACCAAAAATGTTTTTGCAGAGTAGCACAGAAATCAAGCTTGCCCTTTCTACTATGTATGCATACACATACAGAGAGTATTCAAAAATAAAATTACCCACTTCCTACATGGTTTTCTAAGACATATTCATTACGTATGTGAGCCTCTGAATTCAAGCATAGTCTTGGCATCAGGAAGACTTCTCAAAGCCAGTATGGAGATTAAGTACACCATGCTTATTTTATATAAAATTTATACAAATTGCCAGCATTTCATAAAGCTCTTGTCTACCTTTGGCACATTTGTGTAGGGAGCCAAGAGAATAGGTTGACATTGTGAAGTTCCATTTTCAGGGAAAGGACCAAGGACATGGCTTTAAGGTTTGGTATTTGTTTGGAGTTCCAACAATATTGTTTTCATTATAGTGAGCTTAAATAAGTATTAACAGTCTTTCTATCAAAGAAATTAGTCCTTATGTGAATGGCCTATAAATAAAATTGTTATACAGTGGAATAATAGGAGCATGTAATGAAACTTGATTTCCAGCCAAACAAACATATGGACATTAAAAATTTTAAAAAGGAAAATGTGCACTATATGGGTCCCATGTGGGATGATTGAAGTCATCCACTAACATGTGTGTCTGGATTCTATCCACTTAGGAGTGCAAGATCCTTTCAGGCAGGGGACCGCTCTTACTGTCTGGGGGTGTTGCAAGTGAGAAGATGTGGTTTCCTGTGGAGGGAAAAAGGGGTGGGGCAAAGTTTTCAACAGTTACCACAGTTTTGTTCAACACGTTTTATTGGGTAATGGGATACTGAGATTCAGCGCATAGGAAGTATTAACAATTATAGCATTCACTATTATCTCAAAGCAACTAATGGTGCCTCTATTTTGTGTGAAGTTATCTTACAAATACCTGCATGGTTTTTGTTATCTTACAAAAAAAAAAAGTTATCTTACAGAAAAAGAAAGTTATCTTACAGAAACCTGCATGGTTGTCTACATCAGACTTCATGTTAATTTCATACATTCACTTATAGTTTCAGACATTCATTCATTTAAAACCTTTGTCAAACACCTATCAATAAAACAGTCTCCTAATAAACAAAAATGTATAACTTTATGTATCTCTACCAAAACAGTCCATTCATTCAAATAACCCAAGTAACAGTCCTTTTTACATACCCCAGAGCTTCCCTAGTCTTCTGTGAAAGTGTAAAGTACTGAAATAATGGACTTAATTACAGTTAAATAATCCATTTGAATTTTTTTTATGAATTTTCAGGTCAGTTAAATGCCAGTTGAATAAAAGAGAAAGAACTTTTTAGTTTTAACACCTTAAGACTGTATGGGTTCATAGAAAATGCTAACAAGAAACTAATGCTGTTAACTGAGTATATTGATAATCAAGGAAATTAATGGCTAAAGCAACATAAAAAGGCAGGTCAGGGGCTTCCCTGGTGGCGCAGTGGTTAAGAATCCGTCTGCCAACGCAGGGGACACAGGTTCGAGCCCTGGTCCAGGAAGATCCCACATGCCGCGGAGCAACTAAACCCGTGTGCCACAACTACTGAAGCCCACGTGCCTAGAGCCCATGCTCTGCAACAAGAGAAGCCACTGCAAAGAGAAGCCTGCGCACTGCAACGAAGAGTAGCCCTTGCTCACTGCAACTAGAGAAAGCCCGCATGCAGCAGCAAAGACCCAATGCAGCAAAAAAAAAAAAAAAAAAAAAAGTCAGGTCAGCACAAATGAATATGCACACTTGTTGGAAATTCCCTATTACACATTGCGGTTGAGAAATTTTTGAGTGAGCTATTGTGTTAACTCAATCATCAGCAGAATAAAATTTCATTGTTTAAATGTTTTGTACTTTCTTTTCAGTACAACAGAAAATTATCTTTTTTCTTCAAGTAAAATTATTTGGGGGATCATATTGACCAAACTATGGCTCATAACAAAGATTCAGACCCTGTGTGAGGGAGAAAAAAGTGGTAGGGAGAAGTTTCCAATGGTTAACAAAGATTTTGTCAACACATTGTACTGGGTAATGTGATACTAAGCTTCACGGCAGTATTAGTAATTACAACATATGGCATTCTCAAAGCAGCAGTGATGTCTTCATTTTGTATAAAGAGTTATATTAGTTATCTTACCGTCGGGTCCAGTTTGATCATAAACTTTCTACTATTCTTATCTCTGTTTTCTCTCTTCTCTTTGTCTGGTTTTCATCTGTTCTTTTTTCAGTTTTCAGCTTAGGCTTCTCTTCTTCCAGGAAGCTTTCTGGGAGCATCAAGGCTGAGTTGGGCTTCCCATAGGTTTTCTCATAGCTCCCTATACTTCCTCTTTTGTTTCCCTTATATTATAATTCCTTGTTTAATAGTCTGTCCCGGCCTAGCCGCCCCCTCCCTGGTGTATGCTCTACTAGGGCAGAACTATCTCATTTACCACTTTATCCCCAGCAACTAGCACAGTCCCTGGCACATAAAATTTGTCCAACATATACTTATTGAATGAATGAAAAAATGAGTGAATGAAAAAATCAATGAAGAAATGCATGAATGAGAATCTGTAGACCTGGCTTCTAGACTTGCCATTAACTGTCTGTATGGCTTTTGACAAATCACTCACATCTCTCTGTCTTAATTTCCTCAAGTTTAAAATGAGAGGTGTGGGCAAGATGATTTCTAAAACTTTACAAATCTCAATGTATATGCTTCTGTGATGAAACCTTCAGAATAATCCTTTCTTCAGAGTACCATTTCATTTGCCTTGGGAAAAACTTCAGAAATACTTCATATGCCATGTTGAGGGAGAATTGCTTCCATAAGCAAATTTGTAGCTAATAACTTAAATATGGAGCATTTGTTTAGCCTTTGAGGCAGAGTCTTTATTGCAGACTTTGTACATACCATCTGCTGTATAGTGTTGAGACTATCATAGAAAATCAAACAATAGATAATAAATAAAATAGGACCTTATTTTACCTATACCAGCACAGATAAAGAATGATATAAACCTCATCTTATTTAAAATTTACATTTACCCATTTAAACAATAAACGCAATGTAAAATGACAATTAGAGTATGAAAATGAACATATAATCTCACTACGACTATGCAGATAAATATGTTTTGTCCATTGTCTATATGCATTCAATCAGAAACTAACTAGAAAATAGAAAGAAGAGAAGAATATGGCAGTTGTTATCTTGGGTATAGAGTGAATGACCTTGAGAAGATGTTCAAATCTGTGTAGATTATGTACTGATAAGGGTCTGTCCCAGGAAATCTGTACATCAGGAGAAATTTCTTTAATTATCTTTTTATTTATCTGTCTTAACCACTCTGGCCCTGGTCCAGCCAAAGAAACTGTCAGATAATAATAGCTAGCATTCATTCAGTGTTTGCTATGTGTCAGGCACTGTGACAGAAAATGTATTATTATCTCTAGTTTACAGATTAGGTAATTATAAAATCAATGGGAGTACTGAGATTTGAATGTAGGCTATGTGAATAAAGACCAAACATGTTGTTAATCTGTGTTATCTCTGCCACCTGCTTGGTCTGCTGGTATTTCCAGCATACAACCTAGTTCCTGGCACATAGTAAGTGCTCAGTTTATGTTTGTTGAATTAATAAATGAATAAATAGTCAAATAGGTAGGATTCCAGAAGTAGCTGGGGAGCCCAGAAATGTGAAGATAGTCTGGGGAGTTGATCAAGATGGCAGTGGAATTCCCTTTATGAAAGAAGCACTATCCGAAGATATAGAGAAAGGATTTTGTCAGAAATATACGTGTGATTCACAACGTGTGTGTGTATGTGTGTGTGTATTTTCTTGTGTTAGCATATATAATAGTTTTAAAATGGTAATGCCTAAACTTAAAAGTGAAATTTAGGTATGATATTCTAATTTATAGCCAAACTAAATGTGACAGAATATAAACTCCTGACAAGGAAGGATTATAATGGAAATCTTGGCAGTTCCTCAAGTATGCTTCTAGAAATACATCATAATATTTTAACTCTTCATATTTAGGCCTGGAATAAAGTTAAGTTACAGCAGTTTCCCTTAAGACATTTAATCCAATAATTATAATTGAATCTGTTTGGCTGCTCATTTTGAGGTGATCATTGAACTTTTCCCTACTCATCGGACACTGATCAATGGATCTGCAAAAGACTTATTAAGATGAAATATTTTAAACTGGGACAAAGAAAGGATCACAGTATTTCCACTATCATTAAGTGTTTGCCAAACAATGACTCCAAATGGGAAAAGACAATTTGATTTAGTCTGAAATCTGGAGGTCCTGGTTATAAAACATATGGAAAAATAAAAACTGGATTCTGTAGCATACTGCACTAGCAGTTGTATGTGTGTGTGGTTTTCATAATGCAGTTGTGAAAGAATCACTGCTGGAAGATAGCTACAAATATATATATACACACACACACATATATATATACACATATATATATACATATATATATATATACATATAATACTAGTTGTACATCTTTCTGGACCTAAGAACAGCAATGTGAGTAAATTAGTGAATTGTACCGTGGAAATAGCTTAAAAAAATAGAATTTATAAATGTGTACATATTGAAACTACATGTTTTTAAACAAGCATGAAAAACTCTTAGAATTATCAAGGCATAACTTCAATGAAACTGTCTAGGACATAATGATAGACCTAGGGTTTTACACCATTTTAAAAGATTTTCTACAAGATGCATTGGATTAAAAATGCACAATTATGACCCAAATGCTTAAACTGGGATATCTAGAGATCCTTAAGTCTATTTGCATATGGGCTACTTATCCTTTTTATTTAGAGTTATTTTAAAATACTGTTAAAATATAAACAGCCTTATAATATCAAGATGGAAATTAAGTGGAAATAACATTTTGCTCTCTGATTTTAAATTATGGAAGCCAAATTCCCCAAACTGAGTATTGCAGACCTAAGTTCTTATAAATTCTATTGTTTTCTAATGAAATTCTATTCAATAGTTCAAGTACTATTTATTAGGTACATAGAGGAACCTGTGAGTTGACCTCCAAGAACTTACAAAAATAGATAGTCTTATCTGGTATAAGCAGGAAATATGTATTAAAAAGGCCCCTGTGAAGCAAAGTGAAAGTGGGAAATTATTTCTTAATTCTCAGTGTGTGACTTTGTATGATCATGGTTCCTTCTTAGTAATACTTGCTTTTTTTCATCGATGCTTTGCATATACTGCAGTGTTATTTGTATTCTATTCAGAGAATGAGATAGATTTAAATTGGAAAAGCTGTCACAAACTTGAAATTTGAAGTCATATCCACTTTTTGTTTTTAGATATTATTACTAGACAGTAAAGATTATACTTAAAGCAACAGTAGCTTTCAAAAACCCTATAAGTGAAACTTGCTCATCTGTTTCCTAATCACTAGAGTAGATTCCATTGTAAAGAAATACCTTTCTTCCAAAGGAAGACTTGCTCTACAAAATATCAGCTGAGGTTGACTTCTTGGTCCATGCAGTGTGGAGTTTATAAAATTCAAACATGCTTATAAAAACCAATTCAAAAATCATTTGAGACACACTGTGGGAAAAATGTATATACTAAAAATCTAAGAGCTGCCATTGTCTCTGATATTCTTAGGTGATATTTCTCTTATATTTTCTTTCTTGTTCATGGATAAACTCATTTACATGAAAAAGGTTAACTTTGAAAATTGTTACACATATTCCTTGTAGAAAACTTAGAAAGTACATAGACCTTTAAGAAATAAAAAGCAAAAACAAAAATAAACACTACTCAGAGATAACAACAAGAAAAATATCTGCTTAGATGGGCTTAGATGTTTCCAACTCTGTTCTTTCTTCCTGTGCTTACAAGAAGACTTCATTACCCTTATGGGATGTGGCCACAAATGGTGTTTATCATCTCTAGGCCTGGTCCTTAAAATGTCCCATGGGATCTTCTATGATGTTTTTCCTGTTGACATGACTAGAAGTGAAAATAGCCACGATGGCAAAGCCACAGGATAGAAGGATCCCACATCCCTGACTTCCCACTTGGAGGAAAACAACCAGAGAACTCATCCAACCTACATAAGACTCAGACATGAGTGAGAAGTACAGTTTTATTGTATTATCCGTTGAGATTTGGAGATGGTTTGTTATGACAGCATGTGCTTCCACTCTTTCATTTTCTGAATGGGAGATTTAATTATGGTTTATCTGTCCTTGCTCCATAGCTGTACATTGTTTGAGGGCACTTAGTCCCCACAACATTGACCCCCAATGAGTTTCTCTGTAAGAATTACTAGAGAATAATACTCTAGGAAAAAATATACAACCAAGAAGAAAAAGAGGGATACAAAAAAAGTGAGGAAATAAACTGGTAAGGATTTGTTATTAAAACTAAATAAGTATATTTATAAAAATAAATTAATACAGTTCTAGAACTAAAATCTCATGATACTCACAAGATATTTGGAGATGCACAAGCAGCAGTGGAAACTAAAAGAGAGTTTGGCAGAGCTTTTTGTTGTTGTTGTTGTCGCATTGACAGTTTTTCTCAGTCAGATCTGCAGTTTGGGGCTTTAAACTGTTAAAGCGTCCCAGTCCCGTGTAGACTACAGAGCACCAGTGTGTATCAAACCAGGCATCTGCAGGTTGTGCTAAATCAACTGTCTTACATTTTAGTCCCCTGTACACTGCAGTCAAGGACAAGGAAGAGAATTGGTGGGAGAGACTGCTAGCCTCTTGGATTCGCATAGCTTGATCACAGGTTTTATGTTCCCTAAACATGTGGTCTCAATATGGCCTTACATTCATTAATTACATAAGTTCTGATCATGGCTTCAGATTCCAGAGGGCCAGACATTGGTTTCATCCACTGCAATACACTGAATGTTTAAATCTCCCCCACATTCATATGTTGGAGACTTCATCCCCAGTGTGATGGTATTTGGAGGTGGAGCCTTTGGGAGATAATTATGTTTAGATGAGGTCATGAGGGTGGAGCACAATGATGGGATTAGTGCCCTTATAAGAGAAAGAAGCCAGATCCCTCTCCCTGTCTGTCATGCGAGGATACAGTAAGAAGGCAGCCAGCCATCTACAAGCCAGGAAGAGATGCCTCACCAGAACCTGATGGTGCTATCACTCTGATCTTGGACTTTCAACCTCCAGAACAGCGAGAAATAAATTTCTGTTGTTTAAGCAACCTATGGCTTAAATTATGCAATTTTTTACAGCAGCCCAAGCTGACTAAGACAACCATCAAACAGGTGATGGATGTTATTTATAAACAAAAAGAAATGGAAATGCTTTATTTTTCAGAAATGAAGTAAAGAAACAACACAATTAAATATTTGCAAACCCAAAAGCAAAGGAGAAAATGTAAAAGAACTGTATCTGGAACACTGTCTCCAGGAATCAATTGTGATCAGAAAATGAATGAGGAATTAGGGTGTTTTGAGGTATATGTTTTAATCTTAATATCAGAAGGGAAAAAAGGAGTAGTAAGAATGAAAGCAAGAAGAAGACCAGCTTTATTAAGCTGAAGGAAGACAGGGATTTCCTTAGAAATGTTGAGATTTTAGGCAGACTGATCAGATAAGACAAAGAAAATGAGATCTAATAGGATAGGCTAGAATTTTGGAAAAGGAAAAGCTACCCATGTGTAGCTACTTTAAAATAAAATGATGTGGAGAGGAGGAAGAGGTTTTTCCTTTCTCCGATCAGGCTCAAAGAAATCTCCCAGAGGTGGGCAGTCAAGACCTCAGAGAGCAGACTGAAATAGTCCCCCCAGAGGAACCATCATTAGGAAACGATTGACATGGATGATTTTAAAGTTACTGGTAGAGTCAGTAAGTGCGACTGGAAAATCAGCCCTTGAAGATTGAGCATTAATTACTAGGTGACCTTTGTAGAGACACTGATATGGTGAGTGGGCGATATGGTTATTGCCTATGCTATGAAGAAGCACGTCCAATAAGAAATATAAAGGAAGACACAGGGAAGTTAAAATTCCTGAAGGAGAACCAGGTAGGACAATGGTTAATAGAGTGGCTGTGGGTTAGATGTTGGCCTGGTAGGAGAATTACCCAACTCCTGCCATTTGAGATAGCATAAGTTATTTAAGACCTGAACAGTTTCTAAGGTGAAGGAGGGATTCTGCTTTGTGGAGCACAAGGTGGAGGTACAGTGCCTAATAAGAGAAACAGGCCTCAAAGCATCAATAGCTCTTTCAGTGAGGAATGTGCCAAAGGGGCTCCTCCAACTGAGCCACCTGTAGAAAAAGTCCTGGAGAGTCAGATTTTATCATTCCTACAATTCCACAGCCAGAGGCCATGGTAGCAACCATGAAACAGGTCTTAAGAGGCCTATTGGCCATGAATTTATCACTCACTCATTCATTCATTCATTCATTCATTCAAGTTTAAATGTTTAGGAGAGCTCATCTTCAGTATCATATTACAGTTTCAGCATTACAGGATATAAAGGAGGAATGAAGTTACAACTTGGAAGCATTTGAAGACACCGGGTAGAGAAGATTAGCATCTCAGGATATTTTAGACTGCTCAGCTTCTGGAGTCCTAAAGGAACTTCATTCATTCTGAGCTACAGTTGTTGAAGGAACAGCTCAACCAAGACATTGAGTGGACAGTGATAAATTGGAGAGGATGGTTTTCAGATCTCAGTGATTGTGAACTTACATTTTACTGCAGTTTAACTCAGAACAAGGGAATGTTTACCTTAATTATTCACTTATTTGATAATGAAGGGGACTCTTTAATTAAATTGGAGGCCTCTCTATGTTGGTGCACTATTTACAACTGGAGAATCTGGATTATGTCATTTTGTTTATACATTTGTTCTGGTAAATTATGTTGAGGTACATGTGTCCACATGATTTGAAATAGGAAGTAGAGTAAGGAGTGAACTTGTATCCTAGGATAGAACCAGCCTTGGAGTTGATTCGATTAGTATAGAATTTGACCCATTTCAGCACCTTATGATGACATAGTTTAAACTGCACACTCTGGATTGAGGCGGATAAACAAAAGAGGGGTTAAGCCTTGATGAGGAGAGAAGCTGAACTATCCTGAGGGAATATCCTCTGTGTGTGCATGGTGGGGAGTTCCGGGAAGGGGGGGAGGGGCAGCGAGCCATACCTCTGGTTTAATTTAAGTTTAATGGTTAAGAAGCAAATCTGCTGGGCATATACCCGGAGGAAACCATAATTCAAAAAGATACACGCACCCCAATGTTCATCGCAGCACTATTTACAATAGCCAGTACATGGAAGCAACCTAAATGCCCATTGATGGAGGAAGGGATAAAGAAGATGCGGCGCATATATACAATGGAATATTACTCAGCCATAAAATAGAACGAAATAATGCCATTTGCAGCAACATGGATGAACCTAGAGATTGTCATACTGAGGGAAGTAAGTCAGACAAAGACAAATATCATATATCGCTTATATGTGGAATGTAAAGAAAAGGGTACAAATGAACTTACTTACAAAACAGAAATAGAGTCATGGATGTAGAAAACAAACTTATGGTTACCAGGGGATAAGTGGGGGCAGGGATAAATTGGGAGATTGGGATGGACATATACACACTACTATATATAAAATAGATAACTAATAAGAACCTGCTGTATAGCACAGGGAACTCTACTCAATACTCCGTAATGTCCTATATGGGAAAAGAATCTAAAACAAAACAAAACAAAACAAAGAGTGGATATATTTGTGTGTATAACTGATTCACTTTGCTGTACACCTGAAACTAACACAACATTGTAAATCAACTATACTCCAATAAAAATTTTTAAAAAGTTAAAAAAAAAAAAGAAACGAAGATGCTGGAGGATATTAGGAGAGCACTGCTTTTTGCCTTGCCTCCCAGTTCTCTAAAAAACTTCTGCCAGCATAGCAGGCCCAGCTGCTTGCCCCACTTCTTACTTGCTCCAAGAGAGAATTGAGTTATCTGATTGGTAGATGGAGCCCATGGTTCATATTTCTCAGTTGAGTAGAACTGATCCAAAGACGGAGGAATGAGAGGGAGGAGTTCTATTCTCTAGCTCTGAATGTTCCTGTAGGCAGGCTGGCCCAAGGTCCAGACTTGAAACGGAGAAGGAAGACCCTTTCATCAACAGATCTAAAGTCATGTTATCCAATTGGCTTTATCAGTAATACAGCTGACATGTTCATCTCCATCTGGGTCTAATTTCTCAAATGTATCTGAACATGAGAAGAGAGGAAAAGGATATTGTTTACTGCTTCCCTGAACATCGACACTCCTCCCTGTGCATCCTGTGTTGTTCACACAGTTTGCTCGTGAGATGACTGAAGGGGAAGCTGGGGAAGAGATCTGGTCATCTGTTAATTACTTATTCTTCATTTCTATTTCTTTGATAAAGAAATCTAAGGAGAGGACCAACAGGTTAGGCAAGGCTTTGTGTGATCCAAAGATTTGAAAATTGTGCTTGGGCCGGAGGTTAGTTACAATATAACTTTGCTAAAGCGAGGAGACAAAAGGGGCCTCCAGCAAAGAGCTCTTTATACCTCTGCATCCTGTGTTGTTGCCCCAGCTTGGCGTGACTGACACCAGAACTTCCTCCCTTTATGACAAACAAATGCCTAACTTATGAGTAGATTTAACCCAAATTTCCATTTTCCAGAAAGTAAAGGAACAACATGTAGTAGAAAAGCCAGAAACTTAAGATTAGAACCCTAGGTTCATCATGACTTGAATACGAGCACAAGAAACCATCTTCTCTGAACTTGTTTTCTCTCTGGCAGGACTATCTTGAGTATTAAATTAGGCATATTAAAAAAAGCACCTAATACTATGTCCAGTACAGGAGTTGTTCAACCATAGATTATTTTTGCTAGTATTGGTAATGGCTTATTAAGCAAAAGCAAATTTTTGAGATAATGTGTCACCGTTTCTAGTACATGATAATCAATAAATATTCTTTATTGAAGTATGGTTACTGTACAATATTATATAAATGACAGGTGTACAATATAGTGACTCACAATTTTTAAAGGTTATACTCCATTTATAGTTACTATAAAATATTGGCTATATTCCCCATGTTGTACAACATATCCTTGGAGCTGATTTTATACCTAATAGTGCCAACTACAAATTGGCACTTGCCATCTACCTCTGTAAGGATTAAATCATGACTCGCTGCAGCTGCTGACCTTCAACACCCCCTGAAAGGAGTTCAGGGTGGAGATCAGGAATTAGGCACTCTGTGCTCTGGGAAAAACTGACAGAACAGGTCTTCAGATAGATATTTTCAGGAGAAGATTTTATGAGCCCAATTCTTGCATCTCCTCATATCTAGAAAAGCACTAAAATCCTTCATGGTGACGTCTCCTCCTTGTGACTAGCAGTAACCTTCATGAGACTAACAGCAACCTTCTGCAAAAAACATGTGCCTGATTGCATGTACTCCCCCTTCACCAAAATCACATACATACTGACCTTCCCCCTTACCTCTTTGGAGCAGTTTCTCAGAGCTCTCTGAAATGCTGTCTCCTGGGCTATAATCCTCCTTCGCCCCCAGTAAAACTTAATACTCTCACGTTGTGCATTTTTCTGTCAACAGTAGTGTGAACCTCTCACTCCCCTATATTGCCCCTCCCCTTTCCGTCTCCCGACTAGTAACCGCGAGTTTGTTCTCTGTATCTGTGAGTCTGCTTCTTTTTTGTTATATTCACTGGTTTCTTGTATTTTTTAGATTCCACATATAAGTGATATCATACACAATTTGTCTTCCTCTGTCTGGATAGTTAATATCAATTCCTTTTAGTTCAGACTTTGCCCCTGAAGAATGAGTAATAGAATCCAAACTAAAGAAGTTTTGCTTTATTTTTTAAAGAGAAAAGTGCAATGTAAAAATCTTATAAAGAAACATCTGTCAAATGAAATTCATAAGTTTCCCTGTGTGGGAAAGTTCTCATTTGTGCCCTGTTATTTATGGTGCAGGTTTAAGATCATGTTGGGTGGCCCAGCTCTTCCTCTTCTGCATTAGGAATGTCAGGCACTTCTTAAATCCAAGAGCAATCGCTCTTTCCCTTATGATCCAGCTCAGAAGATGTTAGAGTCAGTTGGACCAAAAGTTGACTAGGGCCATAAACCAAAGCTGGGCTTTTCTTCTTCCAATTTGCATGCTTTCTGTGGTTTATAATGTGATTGGTAACCAGGAAAGCTCAATATAACCAGCTCATTGCATCTGGGTTAAAATGTATGCAAAATTATAAACACTGGCTGCAGCCTCAGCTGAGGAGAGGCACCATGTTTATTCAAGAATATGGCATGATAGTAATCCAGCTCCTGGCATATGATTCATTTCTTAAGGCCCAAAATCAAATGACCCACGTTAGAAGTCTTTTATGAAAGCCTCAGGCATGTAGTGCTTATTTGATTTTTAGGAGAAATCACAAGAAATGTTGGTGAGTAAAGGGGGAAAGTGCAGAGAGGGTTAAAAGAAACTTGTTAACGTGAAATCAATTTCAGAGCCTTTTTAATCTCTGGAAAAGTGATATGACTGGACCAAATGATAGTCCCTCTATAAAGAAAACACTCTACCACTTCTCAAAGCATTTCTTAATATGCATCTAAAGTTTCATTGTTAAAGAGTCAAATTTTCCAAATATTTTTTTCCTCTGGAAAAGTATTGCTTCATGGTTCCCAAGTTTCCAATCACTTAACATATGAAACATTGAAGTTTAAGAGTCAAATGCTCCAAGTGAAAAGCATCTGTTTGATGTCGGCAAGGTCTCTGACAAATTCAGTGTTAAAAGGCTCTTTGAGCTGCTCTTTGAAAATATATCACTTTATAATAAATCTCTGGGCTCTGACACACTCAGTGATGAGGTCTGCTTTTATAGACTTAGGCAGGAGGATGTTTCCCACACCTGGCTCTCCGTGAGATGAGAGTGGCAATTTTTAAAATCCAAGTTAACGTACAGCTTCAGGTTTAGGTGTTGACCTAAGTACCTTTATTTTCTTTACATTCAGAACAAATATTCTCAGAAGAAGACACCAAATTGTAAAAGATGCAAGGAACAAAGGCTGCGGAAATATTATGACAGTTGCTGAGGCCCTGTCATCATGGCTTATGGATTTTGAGATAGTTGGTACAATTATTTCAGCCACCGTGGGGACTGGTTGATTTGCACAGAGAATGCGTTCCATGTAGAATGTTCTCTTTCATAGTTGCTTCAGAGCATGAAAGCTATAGTGAAAATGGATATCTTTCTTGACATGGAGGAGTATTGTCATGATAAATTAGACACCTAAAAGTAGCACACAGCTTTTAAAAAATTGCATTATATGTTCACTATATAACCTTTATATACCATAGATAAACAAAAAGGAAGTGAATTTCACCATCTAGAAATAACCACTTTTGGCATACATTGATTTCTCTTACATAACATGCCTCCATGTTATTTTTTAATATTGTTCAAGATAGTGGTTTTGTCACATAATATGTTAGGACCATCATTCAATCAATCAATTTCTCTCTCTCCCTTTCGTACTTTCTGTAGTGTGTCATTTTAATGATTACATAATGTTCCATTATATGGATGGGTACCATCTCTTTCTAAAAGAAAGGCCAGACCTGTCTTCCCTGCACTGCTTTCAGCAACCAAAATCTAATAAACCACAGCAGAAATTGACACAACATTGTAAATCAACTATACTTTCATAAAATAAATCATATTTTTAAAAAATCTAACGAGTCAGCAAATTTCACCACAAATCATGAGCCAGACTGGGCTAGAGGCTGGTGCTGGGCATTTTACTTTTGAATGTTAAATAAAAAATTTTAATTAAAAAAAAAGAAACCACCACCCAGCCAAATAACTAGATGATCACCAATGATTTATGTAGACCCTCAAGCTTCTCTCCTATTTTATTTCCTTTCCCTTCCACCAAAAGAAACCACTGTCATTAAGTTTCTGGGTTTCTATCATTCTCTTCCTTTTTAAAAAACAAACTATACACACACACACGTGCATGAGAGGGTACAATATGTGGCCTATTTTCTCTGCTATTTGGCCTTTGTAAAAATAGGATCATCTTGTTTGTGGCTTTCTTTATCCCTTAGCATTATGAATGTTTTAGGATTCATCCATATTACTGAATGTAATTAATTCCTGTGTAATATTCCACAGTGTTGAAATATTCCTATTTATCCATTCTAATGTTGATGGACATTTGTGTTGTTAGGAATGTGTGTGTGTGTGTGTGTGTGTGTTGCTCTTATAAACACCACCGATGTGAATATTCTTGTGCATGTGTCCTGACACATGAGCAAAAACATCAAGGAATGAAAATACTGGATCATAGATTATGCTAATATTTGGCTGTATGATAAAATGTCAAATTATTTTCCATAGTGGATTGTGCCAATTATGTTTCCACCCAAAGTACACAAAAGTGCATGAAAGTACTAGTTGCTCCATATTCTCGGCATGGAGGAGTATTATAATGATACTGCTCATATCTTTTATTCATTTTCCACTGGGTTTTTTCTTTTGTTTATTTAATTGCAGGAATTTAAAATAACACATTCTGAGTTTGTTGCTCAATAAATGCGTGGCTAATATTTTCTTCCATTCTCTGTCCTACCATTTTACTCTCTGTGTGGTGCCTTTTGATGAATAGAAACTCTTTGATTTTATTTAGTCCAATTTAAAAATTTTCCCCTTCATGGCTAGCACCTTTTGTGTAATACCAACTGTGTTCAAGAAATATTTTTGCCTACTCCAAAGTCACAAAGATATTTTCCTATGTTTATCTCCAGAAGTAAACCAGTTAGACCAGTGTTTTGTTTAAAACTTATTTTTGTGTATGGTGTGATAGGACTCAAGATTCACTTTTTTTCCAGATGGGTATTAAATTTACATAATCCCATCAACTGAAGTAACTATTATTTCCTCCCACACTGCTCTGTTATCTTCGTTATACTCTGGTGACCATACATATGTGAGCCTGTTTCTTTCCCTCTGTTCCACTGGCCTCTTCTTACATCAGTGCCTCAAAGTATTAATTATTATCATTTTATAATAGGACTTGAGGTCTGGTAGCATAAGTCTTCCAGTTTTTATTTCTTCTTAAAGATGGACTTGACTATTATAGGTCCCCTGGATTTCCTTATAAATTTTAGAATCAGGATGTCAATATCCAAAAAAAAATTGACATTTTGATTGAAACTTTATTGAAACTATAGATCAATTTGGGGAGAATTGACACCATTACAATGACTTTTACTATACATGAACATGTTATATATCATTAATAATTTTAGTTTCTCTCAATAATGTTTCTGGTTTCTTTCATTGTTTTTGGCTTTTAATGTAGAGGTAGTGTACATCTTTTCTATGTTTATTATATGGGCTGTTTGTTGCTGCTGTTGTAAATGTAGTTTTAAAATTTACTTTTCTATTAGTTTATTCTAGTGTATAGAAATACAATTTGTGTTTATCAATCTGGGATGCAGCAAACTAGCTAAATTCACTTATTAATTATAATAGTTTGGCTGTAAATCATTTGGGTTTTCTATGTTAAAAATCATTTTATCTGCAAAAATTGCAATTGTATTTCTTCCTCTCTAATTCTTATGCCTTTCATTTCTTTTTCTTGCCTTGTTGCACAGAGGAGGACCTCTATTCCAATGATGAATAAAAGTAACAAGAGTGGACAACCTTGTTTCCATTCCCAACATCGGGAAATCCTTCAACAAATCACAACTAAATATAATGTAGATATTTTGTAGATACCTTTCATCAGATTAAGGAAGTTTCCTTCTGTTCTTAGATTCTGAGTGTTTATCATGAATGGATATTGAATTTTATTTTTCTGTAACTATAAAGATGATGAAGATAAAAGAAAATCCACATAATTTTTCTCCCCTTTTCTCTTCACGTGGTAGAGCACATTGATTGAGTTTTGAATTTTGAACCCCATTTGGTCATGATGCTGTATTCCTTTTATGTATTGCTGGATATGGTTTGTTAATATTTTGTTTAGAATTTTTTTATCTCTGTTCCTAAGATAAATTTGCCTGTAATTTTCCTATTGGTAATGTTCTTATCAGGTTTTTCTATCAAAGTTTAATTACATTATAAAATAAGTTAGGAAGTGTTCCTTTTTTCCTATTCTCTAGAAGAGTTTTTATAATATTGGTTTTATTGCTTCCTTAAACGTTTGGGAGAATTCACAAGTGAAACTATCTGGGCTTAGAGCTTTCTTTTAGTGGAGATTATTTAATATTATTTAAATATTTCAGATTTATTAGCATATAATTATTAATAATTGTCTCATTATGTTTTGAATATTTGAACAAAACATAGTGATGGCCCCTTTTACTAGAGGCTAATTTGAGCCCTTTCTCTCTCTCTCTCTCTCTCTCTCTCCCTGCTTTTAAAACTGATTGAGACATGCCTTATGGTCCAGCATACTGTTAACTTTAGTAAATGTCCTATGTGCACTGCAAACAAATGTGTATTTTGTTATTAGTTACTAGTTTGTCCATTAGATCAAGTTTCTTAATGTTTTTTCAGATGTTCTATATATTTGCTGATATTTTTATTTGATCTGCTTGTTCTACTTTATCTTTTTAAAAATTATATTAAAGCATTTAAAGATGAAGTATTTTTTACATTTCACTTCCTCTCTATTAGATTATAAATTATGTATTATTTTACTATTTTTAATGATTAATCTAGATAATGCAATATGTATCCTTGACTTATTACAACTTTAATGTGGATTAATCCTTTTGCCATTTCCCAGACAATGCAAAAACTTTAGGGCACATTTATTACTCCTCTGACACCACTTTTGCTATTTTTAAAATGTATTTCCATTCTATATGCATTTTAAGGTCTACAAGGCATTATTATTATTATCATTATTTAATACAGTATTTATTAAGATGTACATATTTACCCTTTTAATTGCTCTTCACCTCTTTCCGAATTTCCATGTGTCAATCCAGAATAAGCTTTCTTCTACCTAAAGACATTTTTAATTTTTTTTTCTTATTTATTTTTTTCTTCTTCTTTTTATTAAAGAAAAATTGATTTACAATGTTACATAAGCTTCAGGTATACAACATACTGATTCAATAATTTTTTTTAGATTATACTCCATTTAAAGTTATTATAAAATATTGGCTATATTTTCTATGCTGTACAATATATGCTTGCATCTTATTTATTTTATGCATAGTATTTTGTACCTCTTAATCCCCTACCCTTATCTTGCCCCTCCCTCTTTCCCTCTCCCCACTGGTAACCACTAGTTTATTCTCCGTATCTGCGAGTCTGTTTCTGTTTTGTTATAATCATTTGTCTTAATTTTTAGATTCCACAGTGTTAATATATAGTATTTGTCTTTCTCTGTCTGACTTATTTCACTAAGCATGATACGCTCCATGACCATCCATGTTATTGAATATGGCAAAATTTCATTCTTTTTCATAGCTGAGTAACATACACTTGTATATATATACCACATCTTCTTTATCCATTTATCTCTCTTTTTTTCAACATCTTTATTGGAGTATAATTACTTTACAATGGTGTGTTAGTTTCTGCTGTATAACAAAGTGAATCAGCTATATGTATACATATATCCCTATATGCCCCCCCTCTTGTGTCTCCCTCCCACCTTCCCTATCCCACCCCTCTTGGTGGTAACAAAGCACTGACCTGATCTCCCTGTGCTATGCGGCTGCTTCCCATTAGCTATCTATTTTACATTTGGTAGTGTATATAGGTCCGTGCTGCTCTCTCACTTCGTCTCTGCTTACCCTTCCCCCTCCCCATGGCCTCAAGTCCATTCTCTACGTCTGCATCTTTATTCCTGTCCTGCCCCTAGGTTCATCAGAACATTTTTTTTTTTTTAGATGCCATATGTATGTGTTAGCATATGGAATTTTTTTTTTCTATTTCTGACTTACTTCACTATGTATGACAGACTCTAGGTCCATCCACCTTGCTACAGATAACTCAATTTCGTTTCTTTTTATGGCTGAGTAATATTCCATTGTATATATGTGCCACATCATCTTTATCCATTCATCTGTTGATGGGCACTTAGGTTGTTTCTATGTCCTGGCTATTGCAAATAGTGCTGCAATGAATATTGTGGTACATGACTCTTTTTGAATTATGGTTTTCTCAGGGTATATGCCCAGTAGTAGGATTGCTGGGTCATATGGTAGTGCTATTTTTAGTGTTTTAAGGAACCTCCATACCGTTCGCCATAGTGGCTGTATCAATTTACATTCCCACCAACAGTGCAAGGGGGTTCCCTTTTCTCCACACCCCCTCCATCATTTATTGTTTGTAGATCTTTTGATGATGGCCACTCTGTCTGGTATGAGGTGATGCCTCATTGTAGTTTTGATGTACATTTCTCTTATAATTAGTGATGTTGAGCATCCTTTCATGTGTTTGTTGACAGTCTGTGTATCTTCTCTGGAGAAATGTCTGTTTAAGTCTTCTGCCCATTTTTGGATTGGGTTGTTTGTCTTTTTGATATTGAGCTGCATGAGCTCCTTGCATATTTTGGAGATTAATCCTTTGTCAAGTTGCTTTGTTTGCAAATACTTTCTCCCATTCTGAGGGTTGTCTTTTCATCTTGTTTGTAGTTTCCTTTGCTGTGCAAAAGCTTTTACATGTCATTAGGGCCCATTTGTTTATTTTTGTTTTTATTTCCATTACTCTAGGAGGTGGGTCAAAAAGGATCTTGCTGTGATTTATGTCATAGAGTGTTCTGCCTATGTCCTTTAAGAGTCTTAGAGTGTCTGGCCTTACTTTAATCCATTTTGAGTTTATTTTTGTGTATGGTGTTAGGGAGTGTTCTAATTTCATTCTTTTACATGTAGCTGTCCAGTTTTCCCAGCACCACTTATTGAAGAGACTGTCTTTTCTCCATTGTATATCCTTGCCTCCTTTGGCATAGGTGGGTGGGTGGGTTTATCTCATAGTTGGTTGGGTTTGTCTCTGGGCTTTCTATCCTGTTCCATTGATCTATATTTCTGTTTTTGTGCCAGCACCATACTGTCTTGATTACGGTAGCTTTGTAGTATAGTCTGAAGAAAGTCTGATTCCTCCAGCTCCTCTTTTCTTTCTCAAGATTGCTTTGGCTATTCGAGGTCTTTTGTGTTTCCATACAAGTTGTGCAATTTTTTCTTCTAGTTCTTTGAAAAATGCCATTGGTAGTTTGATAGGGATTGCACTGAATCTGTAGATTGCTTTGGGTAGTATAGTCATTTTCATAATGTTGATTCGTCCAATCCAAGAACATGGTATACCTCTCCATCTGTTTGTATCATCTTTGATTTCTTTCATCAGTGTCTTATAGTTTTCTGCATACAGGTCTTTTGTCTCCTTAGGTAGGTTTATTTCTAGGTATTTTATTCTTTTTGGTGCAGTGGTAAATGGAAGTGTTTCCTTAATTTCTCTTTCAGATTTTTTGATCATTAGTGTATAGGCATGCAAGAGATTTCTCTGCATTAATTTTGTATGCTACTACTTTACCAGATTCATTGATTAGCTCTAGTAGTTTTCTGGTAGCATATTTAGGAGTCTCTGTGTATAGTATCATGTCTTCTGCAAACAGTGACAGTTTTACTTCTTCTTTTCTGATTTGGATTCCTTTTATTTCTTTTTCTTCTCTGATTGCTGTGGCTAAAAATTCCAAAACTATGTTGAATAATAGTGATGAGAGTGGGCAACCTTGTCTTGTTTGTGATTTTAGAGGAAATGGTTTCAGTTTTTCACCGTTGAGAATGATGTTGGTTGTGCGTTTGTCATATATGGCCTTAATTATATTGAGGTAGGTTTCCTGTATGCCTACTTTCTGGAGAGATGTTACCATAAATCAGTGTTGAATTTTGTCAAAAGCTTTTTCTGCATCTATTGAGATTATCATATGGTTTTTCTCCTTCAATTTGTTTATATGGTGTATCACATTGATTGATTTGCATATATTGAAGAATCCTTGCATTCCTGGGATAAACGCCACTTGATCATGGTGTATAATTCTGTTAATGTGCTGTTGGATTCTGTTTGCTAGTATTTTGTTGAGGAATCTTACATCTATGTTCATCAGTGATATTGACCTGTCATTTTCTTTTTTTGTGACATCTTTGTCTGGTTTTGGTATCAGGGTGATGGTGGCCTCGTACAATGAGTTTGGGAGTGTTCCACCCTCTGCTATATTGTGGAAGAGTTTGAGAGGGATAGGTGTTAGCTTTTCTCTAAATGTTTGATAGAACTCGCCTGTGAAGCCATCTGGTCCTGGGTTTTTGTTTGTTGGAAGATTTTTAATCACAGTTTCAATTTCAGTGCTTGTGATTAGTCTGTTTATATTTTCTATTTCTTCCTGGTTCAGTCTCAGAGGTTGTGATTTTCTAAGAATTTGTCCATTTCTTCCCAGTTGTCCAATTTATTGGCATATAGTTGCTTGTAGTAATCTCTCATGATCCTTTGTATTTCTGCAGTCAGTTTTTACCTCTCCTTTTTCATTTCTAATTCTGTTGATTTGAGTCTTCTTTGTTTTTTTCTTGATGAGTCTGGCTAATGGTTTATCAATTTTGCTTATCTTCTCAAAGAACCAGCTTTTAGTTTTATTGATCTTTACTATTGCTTTGTTCATTTCTTTTTCATTTATTTCTGATCTGATCTTTATGATTTCTTTCCTTCTGCTAACTTTGTTGTTATTTTGTTCTTCTTTCTCTAATTGCTTTAGGTGTAAAGTTAGGTTGTTTATTTGAGATGTTTCTTGTTTCTTGAGGTAGGATTGTATTGTTATAAACTTCCCTCTTAGGACTGCTTTTGCCACCTCCCATAGGTTTTGGGTTGTCATGTTTTCATTGTCATTTGTTTCTAGGTATGTTTTGATTTCCTCTTTGATTTCTTCAGCGATCTCCTGTTTATTTAGTAGTGTATTGTTTAACCTCCAAGTGTTTGTATTTTTTACAGTTTTTTTCCTGTAATTAATATCTAGTTTTATAGTCTTGTGGTCGGAAGAGATACTTGATACGATTCCATTTTCTTAAATTTACCAAGGCTTAATTTGTGACCCAAGATATGATCTCTCCTGGAGAATGTTCCATGAGTCCTTGAGAAGAAATTGTATTCTATTGTTTTTGGATGGAATGTCTTATAAATATCAATTAAGTCCATCTTGTTTAATGTGTCGTTTAAAGCTTGTCTTTCCTTATTTATTTTCATTTTGGATGACCTGTCCATTGGTGAAAGTGGGGTGTTAAAAGTCCCCTACTAAGATGTGTTACTGTCCATTTCCCCTTTCATGGCTGTTAGCATATGCCGTATGTATTGAGGTTCTCCTATGTTGGGTGCATAAATATTTACAATTGTTATATCTTCTTCTTGGATTGATCTCTTGATCATTATGTAGTGTCCTTCTTTGTCTCTTGTAATAGTCTTTATTTTAAAGTCTATTTTGTCTTATATGAGAATTGCTACTCCATCTTTCTTTTGATTTCCATTTGCATGGAATACCTTTTTCCATCCCCTCACTTTCAGTCTGTATGTGTTCCTAGGTCTGAAGTTGGTCTCTTGTAAACAGCATATATACGGGTCTTGTTTTTGTATCCATTCAGCCAGTCTATGTCTTTTGGTTGGAGCATTTAATTCATTTACGTTTAAGGTAGTTATCGATATGTATGTTCTTATTATCATTTTCTTAATTGTTTTGGTTTTGTTATTGTAGGTGTTTTCCTTCTCTTGTGTTTCCTGCCTAGAGAAGTTCCTTTAGCATTTGTTGTAAAGCTGATTTGGTGGTGCTGAATTCTCTTAGCTTTTGCTTGTCTGTAAAATTTTTAATTTCTCCATTGATTCTGAATGAGATCCTTGCTGGGTAGAGTAATCTTAGTTGTAGGTTTTTCCCTTTCATCACTTTAAATATGTCCTGCCTCTCCCTTCTGGCTTGCAGAGTTTCTGCTGAAAGATCAGCTGTTAACCTTACAGGGAATTCCCTTTTATGTTTTTTGTTGTTTTTCCCTTGATGTTTTTAATATTTTTTCTTTGTATTTAATTTTTGATAGTTTGATTAATATGTGTCTTGGCATGTTTCTCCTTGTATTTATTCTGTATGGGACTCTCTGTGCTTCTTGGACATGATTGACTATTTCTTTTCCTATGTTAGGGAAGTTTTCTACTCTAATCTCTTGAAATATTTTCTCAGACACTTTCTTTTTCTCTTCTGCTTCTGGGACCCCTATAATTTGAATGTTGATGTGTTCAATGTTGTCCCAGTGGCCTCTGAGACTGTCCTCTATTCTTTTCATTCTTTTTTCTTTATTCTGTTCTGTGGTAGTTATTTCCACTATTTTATCTTCCAGGTCATTTATCCATTACTCTGTGTCTATTATTCTGCTATTGATTCCTCCTAGAGAATTTTTAATTTCATTTATTGTGTTGTTCATCATTGTTTGTTTGCTCTTTAATTCTTCTAAGTCCTTGTTAAACGTTTCTTGTATTTTCTCCATTCTATTTCCAAGATTTTGGATTATCTTTACTATCATTACTCTGAGTTCTTTTTCAGATACACTGCCTATTTCCTCTTCATTTGTTTGGTCTGGTGGCTTTTTACCTTGCTCCTTCATCTGCTGCATATTTCTCTGTCTTCTCATTTTGCTTAACTTAATGTGATTGGGGTCTCCTTTTCACAGGCTGCAGGTTTGTAGTTCCTGTTGTTTTTGGTGTCTGTCCCCAGTGTGTCAGGTTGGTTCAGTGGGTTGTGTAGGCTTCCTGGTGGAGGGGACTGGCTCCTGTGTTCTGGTTGGTGGGGCTGGATCTTGTCTTTCTGGTAGGCAGGGCTGCGTCTGGTGGTGTGTTTTGGGGTGTCTGTGAACTTATTATGATTTTACGCAGCCTCTCTTCTAATGGGTGTCGTTGTGTTCCTGTCTTGCTAGTTGTTTGGCATGGGGCACCCAGCACTGGAGCTTGCTGGCCATTGGGTGGAGCTGGATCTTAGCATTGAGACAGAGATCTCTGGGAGAGCACTCGCTGATTGATATTACGTGGGGCTGGGAGGTCTCTGGTGGTCCAATGTCCTGAACTTGGCTCTCCCACCTCGGAGGCTCAGGCCTGACACCAGGCCAGAGCACCAAGACCCTGTCAGCCACACGGCTTAGAAGAAAGAGAGAAAAGATAGGAAAATAAATAGTAATAATAATAAAAATTATTAAAATAAAAAAAAATAATAAAAAAAGAAGAGAGCAACAAAACCAATAAACAAATCCACCAATGATAACAAGTGCTAAAAACTAAGCTAAGATAAACATAAAAATTAGAGATCAGTCGCAGAAAGCAAACCCCTAGTCTACAGTTGTTCCCAAAGTCCACTGCCTCAAGTTTGGGATGATTTGTTGTCTATTCAGGTATTCCACAGATGCATGGTACATCAAGTTGATTGTGGGGATTTAATCTGCTGCTCCTGAAGCTACATGGAGAAATTTCCTTTCTCTTCTTTGTTTGCACAGCTCCTGGGGTTCAGCTTTGGTTTTGGCCCCACCTCTGCATGTAGGTTGACCTCAGGCATCTGTTCCCACCCAGACAGGAGGGGGTTAAAGCAGTGGCTGATTAGGGAGCTCTTGCTCACTCAGGCCAGGGGTGGGTAGGGGTACGGTAGTCATAATTGGAATGTGGGGCGATCCTGTGGGGGCAGAGGCCTGCGTGACATTGCAACAGCCTGAGGTGCGCTGTGTGTTCTTCTGGGGATGTTGTCCCTGGATCACGGGACCCTGGCAGTGGCGAGCTGCACAGGCTCCTGGAGTGGGGGTGTGGATAGTGACCTGTGCTTGCACACAGGATTCTTGGTGGCTGCAGCAGCAGTGTTAGTATTTCATGCCCGTCTCTGGGGTCTGTGGCTCGTGCCCATCTCTGGAGCTCGTTTAGGTGGTGCTTCTCCTTCTGTGGGCAGATGGGGAAGGAATCCCCTCTCCTCACGTACCATGAAACAATGGTCTCTTGCCTCTTCGGCAGGTCCAGACATTTGCCTGGACTCCCTCCTGGCTAGCTGTGGTGCACTTGCCCCCTCAGGCTGTGTTCACGCAGCCAACCCCAGTCCTCTCCCTGGGATCTGAACTCTGTAGCCTCAGCTCCCAGCCCCCGCCCGCCCCAGCGGGTGAGTAGACAAGCCTCTCGGGCTGGTGAGTGCTGGTGGGCACCGATCCTCTCTGCGGGAATCTCTCCACTTTGCCCTCTGCATCCCTGTTGCTGTGCTCTCCTCCTTGGCTTCAAAGCCCCCGCTCCGCCCACCCCCTGTCTCCACCAGTGAAGGGGCTTCCTAGTGTGTGGAAACTTTTCCTCCTTCACAGCTCCTTCCCAGAGGTGCAGGTCCTGTCCCTATTCTTTTGTCTCTGTTTTTTCTTTTTTCTTTTGCCCTACCCAGGTACGTGGGGATTTTCTTGCCTTTTGGAAAGTCTGAGGTCTTCTGCCAGCTTTCAGTAGGTGTTCTGTAGGAGTTGTTCCACATGTAGATGTATTTTTGATGTATTTGTGGGGAGGAAGGTGACCTCCATGTCTTACTCCTCCACCATCTTGAAGTTTCCCCCCAAAACCTTTTATAAGTGGTTGCTTTCAAGTTAGTCAACTGATGACAATTTCTTTAAGTTTCTCACTTGGGAGGGGAGTATGGTAGATGGTCTGAAAATGTCTTTATTTTGCTTTTATGTTTAAGAGTACATATACTGCATATATAATTCTAAGTTGGCACTTATTTTCTCTCAGCACTTTGTATAATTCCATTGACTTTTATATTCTGTTATTTCTGTTGAGAAGTCAATTTTAATTCCATTGTTGTTTCTTTAAGAATAATGAATATTTTTTTCCCCTAACTTCTATTAAGATTTTTCTCTTCATATTTTGTTTTCAGCTGTTTTAACATGACATCGCTAGTTGTGAATTTCTGCCATTCTGCTTGGTGTTCATAGTGCTTCTTGAATTTCTGTATTGATGTCTTTCTCAGCTCTCATCTCTTCAGCACTTATTTCTGTCTTGTTTTCTCAGTTTTTTCTTCCAGAATTCCATTTTTACACAGGTTAATCCTTTTCACTGTGTGCCATACATTTGACCCTCTTTTCTATGTTATTATTATTTTTGTCCCTATGCTTCAGTTTGGATATTTTCTACTGACCATCTTCCAGTTTGCCAACACTTTTACAGCTGCATTGAATCTTCTTTTAAACACATTTATCAAATTCTTAATTTGGGGTATGATTTTTTCAGTTTGGGAATTTAAATTTTCTTTATATATATAAAGAAATATATATATATATATTGCAGTTCTCTGCTAGTATTCTTGATCTTGTGATTACAACTAATTCAACAGTGATACCCAAAAACTCCAATTTTCTCTTGTGCCTCTGTTTCCACTGTCAATTTTTTCTCTTGATTTTCGCTTGTTTGGTTTTGTCCCTTGTAATGCTTTTTATTTCAAGGAAAAACTTGAGAAATAATTTGAAACTTTGGATGATGTTATCTTTGTTCAGAGGGTTAACCTTATTCTAATTGGCAGTTAATCTAGGGAAATAGTATCATAATTAAATCATATATTAAGGATATTTAATTATGTCACATATTAAATATTAGAGTTCTCAGCCTTTCTGAGGCTTCATCTACAGAGAGTTGATGCCTAGCACTAGGGTGGATCCCTTCAAGGATCTAAGTGACAATTTTATATGTTCAACAAAGCTGTACCTCCATGGTAGTTTCTAAACTAAACGTTTTATTCCGAAACCCAGGAAGACTGAAAGAAGCTTTGTTCACCTTAGCGGCTTCTTTACTCATGTCTTTCAAATTAGCAAACATCTTAAGAGGAGACATGTGGAGATAAATGCTGCGCTCATTTCTCTGCCCCTCCCTTCTGTATTGTATCTTGGCTCCTCACGTTCCTTTGCCTTGATAGTCCTCCAGTGTTTTAGAACTAACATTTAAATTTGTCCAGTGTTTATAGTTGCTCTCAGATGGATGGTTGTGCTGCCATAAGCTATGACTATGTTTTAAAATATGAATGAATTAGTGAAATACTTCAAAGCACAGAAAAAATGCAAAAAGAATGATATTTTAAGATTTAACATGAAAAAATTGGAAAATAGAAAGCCTAAGGTGAGAATATGTTTCAGAGGAATAAATAAAACCCATGAAGGAGGGAAAATGATTTACTATGGGAAATTCATAAAGGAAAAAATGATTTTCTCTATATTGAAGAAAGAGCTGGCTCTAAAGCTTAGACACACTCATTGTATTCCAGGATGGGATGAGACAAGACCTATCTTGTCATATATGGAACAGAATTTCTGAACTCAAAGGTTATAAAGAAAAATATTCCAAGCTTCCAAGCAAAAGGAGCTTACCAGCCATCAAGGAATGCTAATTAAAACCACAAAGAGTTGCCATATTCTTTGATCATAATAATTAAAAGGTGATTCTCTTCTCTGTAAAATAATTAAGATTTCAAGTCATAAAACTTGAAAATTAAGAAACATGCCCTTCAGGAATCCTTGGATAAAAAAGAAAACATCAAAAAGGACTATAAAACAATATAGAAAGCGATGGAAAGGAGAATACATTATATCAGAGTCCATGGAGCTCAGTAATACTGTATTCAGAGGAAAAGGAATAGCTTTAAATGTTCTCCTTATTAGAGAAAAAAAGATGAAACATTAAGAAATTAGTTATCACCAAACCCCACCATAACATGGTAAGGTTCAAAACATTCAATTACATTTTTACGTAATTATTTAAATGACCTGGATGAGCCTATACATCAGTTATGGTCCACCCATAAAATCTAAATTCCTCATGGTCCTGTTTATGACTTGTCACCACTCGGTAGTGATTATCTGCTCAGGCTTAGATATCAATGGGGAGAATTTTCGACTGTGTTGCTAGCTAGGACTCCAGGACAGGAGTCACAATTTGAGAACTATTATAGTTAGTTGGCTTCATTTCTGGAGTTGATCCAGGGAAAAATGTGTTAGGAAATTACTATGATACTATCTACTACCTCAGGAAGAAAAAGATGTGGGTAGTGGTAGGGACATGGTAGTGGGACCATTTCTGAGATTTAAGTTAGAGTAAACTTTAAATTGTGAATATTCCTTAAAAGTTATAAGGGCACTGATTCAATTCATCAAGCTAGTTTTAGTCATATTCATTAGTTTTCACATATTCCAATTTTTAAGTGAAAATGATCATTTATGTATATCAGCTACTTTGTTTCATTGAGTTGTCTTCCATATTTTTCTTTTCTTTTAATCACTGCTGCATGTATCTCCAGAGCCAGAGTCTTTCAAAAGCCAGCTTATATCCAGGTCGCCATCACAGTTATTGACAAAAGGGTCAGCTCTAACAGCAGAACATTTATTATTGGCAGTGGTGTCAGAAAGAGAAACTGCATTTTCAGACCACCAGTTGGGTGGAGAGAGAAAGATTTAGATACATCACCATTTTTTTTTTTTTCCCGGGCACATCTGACAGCTTTTCTGGTCAGTTGAAAATATATTTTTTCCTGGAAAGTCCTGTAAAAGCAGCTAGAAAAAGCTTTTGATTAGTTAGTCCTTTTATTTAACTTAGATTTGCATTGCCAAGGCAAATATTAACTATACTTACTAACTTGGGCAAAATCACTTCATAGACTCTCCAACGTAGAATTCATCCTCACCTGATGGTTTTATAGCTATAGCTCCAGCCTGACACCATTGTCTTTGGGTCTGTCTCCTTTGTAACACTGGATATGAATGTTTGATTGGGTTGGGGTGTAGAGAGTCTGGAGTAGTGTGGGTGGGATCCTGAACAAACCCGGGCTTTTAGATGTTCTTTTCTCCTATTCAGTTTTTTAAAGGTCAGTCTGTGAACCACTTTAATGTCTCCCACTGTTTTCCTTTGCATTTTACAATGCCTGTGTGAGCTCCAGAAAGGAGCACGTTTATTGTGCATGCCATTCAATTTAGATTCTCCTAGAGCAAATGATTACAACAACTCAGAGGAAAAAAACTGGAAAATAAGTCCCTGATGTAAAACTGGTCATGGGGCCAAAACAGTAGTGCCAATTATGATTTCAGTGCCTTAGCCCCGTTACTTTGCCAACAGCATTTTAAAAAATATATAATTTATTGTTGGCTTGGGCAGGCATATTAAACAATATTTTTTCTTAATCAGCCTGTTGTCTTTGTGTTAAAAGTTAATATTGAAAGTTTCAATTCACTTTTGCTAATTTTATGTGTTTTGTTCTTAAATAAAGAGTGTTAATGGCAATAAATTAAGCAAAGGGATGCCTGGCAGGCTGACGCAGCATGGGTGTGGCCCTGGGATATACATAGCACTTTCTATGATTTTCTAGCTCATGTTCCTTTCCTGATTACATGGATTAAACACAGCAAGCCAATCACTCAAACAGTAGAGGCTTATTACATTCTTCTTATGTTGAAGTCTGGGATCCAGTTCTCATGAAAGCCTTGAAATGAAGAACATGATACCTATTGCTACATCAAGAAGTTTTTGAAGAGATGAATCATAAACCAATAAGTGTTAAGTTATGGTAAAATAGATATACAATAGTCTATTGTAAAATGACAAAAATAACTTTCTGCAAAGCGGTGCCTGATTGTTAAATAAACTGCATATGCAAGTATTGGGATAAAATTAAAAGTGTGCAGAAGCTAAATAATTGTGTGAACATGGTCTCTTATTATTGGCTGTGTCAGAGAAGGATCAAAGTAGATTTATGGATGAATTACTTAATGCTGGAAAGTACTACCCCAACTATTCTTTGAAAATAAACTTCAAAGTTGCAAGAAAACTATTTTTTCTTTTTTTTTGCGAAGTTACCTATGAGCGTTCATAAACCTTGGTATTTCTTTTTAAACCAGTGCATGAATTTTTTTTTGTATTTCCCAAACTCAGAGGAATCTTCTGGGGTGACACAATCTGAGTCAACAGAGCACAGGATCGTTTCAAACACAGCCTTCGTTAAGACCCCAGCAACAAACCACTTTCTTATTGATATCAAAGTGTACCCATCACATAAACTTAGGACATTCTCCAAAGAGCTAATGACATAGAAGTTCTGGCCAAAGTCAACAACAACAACAAAATAACCTGCCAGCCTGAGTCAACCCTTTTCTTCTTAAGTACGGAAATTAAATAGTTCAAGCTTGGATGAAGCCCCAGCAAGTTCAGCCTTTGCCAAACCAAGAAGGCTGAAAAGTGGACAAGATATGCCTCTGTTTATTTGTTAAATGTAACTATGCCTAGAGGCAACTAGGAAATTAAAATCCCTTAAATGCCTCATGTTAAAGTCTACCTCCTTTACTTGTGGTATGTCGTTTATAGAATATCCTTTTGAGGGCCTCTCATCCATTCATTCAATCATTCATTCACTAAATATTTGTTCCCATTTTACAGATGAGGAAACAGGCTCCTGGAGAATAAGCTTCAACAAGTCATTTGCCTGAGATCACCCAGCCAGCTAATAAATTGTAAAGAAAAGATTTGAAGGTAGACGGATATGACTCCAAACTCATGTTCTTTCAGCCATTCAGAGGCTCTGAAACCTAAGCTCCATCAGAATCATCTGGGGTCCCCATATATGTTTCTGAATCCCATTCTGGATTATTTAAAAAAGAATTTTTTGTGCTGGGGCCCAGGAATCTATTTTAACAAGGGTTCCATGTGATTTTTGTTATGTAGCTAGGTTAGGAATAACTAAAACACAACACAATATAGTTTTCCAACTCATAATACAGTAACTGGTCCAAAACGCTTAATAAATAGTCATTCATTTGACAAATATTTATTAAGCATCTACTAAGTCTTTGGCATTGTTATAGGCATGGCAGTTGCAAAAGTTCCAGCTCTCATGAAGCTTCCATTCTAGTGTGGGTGTAGAGGGAGGTCACAGGAGACGACAAAAACATTACAAATAAGCAAATTACGTGTTATATGACGAGATGGTAAGGGCTAAGGAAAATAGTAGTGAAGTGTAAGAGGATCAGTGGGGAGTAGGTCAGGGTTGTTTTCCCCGTCAAGGCGACATTTAAAGGAGATGAGGAATGAGCCATGCGCATCTCTGTGAATATTAAACAGGCAGATGGAACATCTAGCACAGAGGCCCTAGGGCAGGTATGTGCCAGGGGCATCCAAGAAATACCAAGGAGGCCAGTGTGGGTAGAGGGAGGGAGCAAGAGAGAGGAGTAAAATTTGAAGTCAGAAACGCAAGGAGGGGAAAGACCAGGTGAAATTGTGTTGGGTCTTACAGGTTACTGTTAAGTACTTTCACTCTAAATGAAATGGGAAACAATTGTCAGGTTTGGGGCAAAAAAGTTATATAAATTGATAAATAAAAACCAAAGAATTCTGTTTGCAAAGGCCAGAAAAATATTTGGAAAGCTCTGTAGTCCAGACTACATTGAAAAGGCAGGTGTTTTTCTACATTATTCCAGGAAAACGGTTACAATTTCACATGAAAGGAGGCTTCATTATTCTTTTCTTTTTCTTTCCTTTTTTTTATTGAAGTATAGATGATTTACAATGTTGTGTTAGTTTCAGGTATGCAACCAAGTGATTCAGTTATGTATGTGTGTGTGTGTGTGTGTGTGTGTATGTATATATACATATACATATGTATATATTCCTTTTCAGATTCTTTTGCCTTATAAGTTATTACTAGATATTGAGTATAGTTCTCTGCGAGGCTTCATTATTCTTTAGTCACCTAACCACTCTATTCAACCATTCATTAGCTAAAGATTTATTAAATGCACAGCCTACCCTGTGTGAGGTGCTATGCTAAGTGCAGAGGGCTTTATGGATTTATGCTCATAGGCCTCAGTAGCAGTGGATGTGGTCCAAGCTGCTTGTGAAGCAATTGTTTATTCCCAACATGATTACTTCCATTGCAATTAAACCCCCTTTCCTTTGGCTGATTGTCAGTAGGTGATGTCATCAGTCAAAATGGTCACCAGTTCTGTGTCTGTGACAAGCTATGGCTGGCAGTCTCTTCCAAAGTTTTATAGGGAAGGAAATGTGTTGTATGCACAAGTCTATCCTAATGGGAAGACTGGAGATTATTGGCAGAGAAGAAAGAGTATCAGAAATTGGAGGGCAAGGGCAGTAGAAGGTGAGAAATTTCTCTTGTTTCCTGGGGTTGAAGGTGGGGGAGATGGAGAAGGTGCTGCTCAGGGATTTTGGGGATTAGAGGTGAAACATTAGTCAAAGTAGCTGCTTTTACGTATATAGTATATATTTTAAACTTATCGCCATTGAAAGGGAAAATGCTTTGGAGGAATAGCAAAACATAGAATGAAGACATGCCAAAGAAAAAAAATCTGAACATGGTGACTAATTCTTTTCAGATGATTCAGCTTGCAGACTTCACAGGTAGTGGAAATAGTGTGGTAATGCACAACGTCACAGAATGGTAGTCACATCAGCTTTCTTACTCAGGAGGGAAAAATGGACAGGAATCAAAAATCTGATTAATACCTTTTTTTGTTTTTTTAAAGATTTATTTATTTTATTTATTGATTGATTGATTGCTATGTTGGGTCTTCGTTACTGTGCTAGGGCTTTCTCCAGTTGCGGCAAGCGGGGGGCACCCTTCATCGCGGTGCGCGGGCCTCTCACTATCGTGGCCTCTCTTGTTGCGGAGCACAGGCTCCAGACGCGCAGGCTCAGTAGTTGTGCCTCACAGGCCTAGTTGCTCCACGGCATGTGGGATCTTCCCAGACCAGGGCTCGAACCCGTGTCCCCTGCATTAGCAGGCAGATTCTCAACCACTGCGCCACCAGGGAAGCCCCTGATTAATATCTTAAATATACTTTAATACAAGGACATTTTAGGGGCCACATTTAAAAGATTTTTCTTACTGCTTTACCTCCAGGCCAATGCTATGCTATGCTAACCTTATGGCATAATTATTTTGTTTCATAAATATGTCAGCCTAAGGGATGATTGGAACACATCCTACCTCCCCATTCAATTTTTTATTCCTAAGAATTTAAGCTGATAAATGGAATTTTTACTTTTTACAAGGCATCTTGATTATAAATATATCACAAATCCTAATTATAAATATATCATACTATGAAGAAGCAGAAAATCTCTCTGATATAGAAGCCATCATTTTCTAAATGTGTTCTTGCCATTTTATTTTCAAGAATAAAGAAAAACAGAGATGCAATTAAAAATCATAAGGGTACCAAACTATTATCTTCCTGAAGTGGCAAAGGTATACATGATTCTTTTTTAAAAAATGACTTAGATTCCTATCTCATAATGCTCGGTTGAGGGCTTAAGTCCAATAGCTTATAAGTCTCAAGCTTAAATATTGCTGATGGAAAATGGAACACAAAGGCTAAATTTAGACCTCCCCCAAGTCACCAGCAGAGTCCAGATGGAGGACACTTCTCTCAGCCAGAGGTGCTGAGGAGTAGTAGCACAGTAAGAAAAAACAAACAGAAAAGAAAAGCTCACCCTGTCTTGGTATACTTGCGGCTACTCTTTGTTCATGTATTAGGCAATTTAAATAATATTTTATAAAGATTCTGTTGACTTTTCAAAAAACAGTGAGACCTTGAGGAGTTTTCTCTTGAGAACTAACCTCTGCTAATCCCCACAGCATGAGTGGGGTTGAATTTAGGTTCACTGATTCATGCTTGTTAAAGTGTTTCTCTTCTGAAGGCATTTTTCCTTAGGCATTTTCTATATTCCTAGCTGGGAAGCCAGTTCCATGAGATTAAAAGATTAGAGTCTTTTTCTCTTTGACTTTCTGACTGTGCGTTAAAAAGAATTTAAAAAATATTGTCAATTAAAAGACCATACAGGTAATTTAGAAATATGGAATTTGATTAGCCAATGTTTGTCTTTAACAGTTTATAAAACTGAAATGCTAGTCCCTTTCTTCCCTTACTAGACTCATATTAAGGTCACACTGGCCTGATCTGACCATTTGTCCCAGTGTAGTAATGGGTGGCCACCTGCCAAGAAATGATGCCCAGGGCCACAAGTAAACCAGTGCTAAACTTCTAAAATCTCTTAAAAAGAGCATGATTCTAGTGTCAAGAATGAGGTTGAACTTCAGGCGTGGAGGAATGAAGAGATCAGCAAACTCTCTCTCCCTAAAACAACTATAAAGCTAAACAAATTTGACAAAAACAATCATTCTAGTGATCTGGAAATCTACCAAAGCAGTCTGTGAAAGCCAGCAGGTTTGCTGTTGGAGGGGCTGACTTTATTTAGAGTGGAAGGAGGAAGACCGACAACCAGAAGCAAATGAGAAAAGCCTGCAGGTCTCCTAATCTGAGGTTGAAGCCTTTGTTGGGGTGTGAGTGGAATACCAGAGGACTAGACAGCCACGGAAGACCTTGATAAACATTCCATACATCCCAGGCTGGAAGCTCGTGTACTTGTGAAGTGGACACCTGAGAATGCCCTGCAGAAAGTAAGAACTGGGGCAGACTTGAAAACGGCCTGTATTTGGAATGCACTCCCCAAACCAAACACAGATCCACTAACAGAGAGTAGAAGCCTTATAGACTTGAGGTGTTTGGGCACAGTTTGTGAACAATTATTGACTGACCGCTAAGCTGTGCAGGTACAGGGGTTACCTCTAGGAAACCAGTCTGAAAATGGAATTAAACATTGAATAAACAAGTCTGAGCAGAGACAGACAGTAACCAGACACCACAGGGATGATAGTTTCTGCTGATTAAGTCTAGGCTAGTTAAGAAAAATTAATTTAATTTAATTTAAAAGGAAGTAAAAATTAAAAACCCAGCGAGAAAAAAAAACCCTCAGGAGGAAAAAAAAAAAAAAACAACATTGGAACCAGAGTTGCATTATATTACGTAAAATGCCCAATTTTCAATTAAAAAATTATGTGACATGCAAAAAAGCGGAAAATATGACCCATACTCAGAGTGGAAAAAAAGCAGTCAATGAAAACAAACTCTGAGAAGCCCTATATAAGTTGGACTTAGCAGACAAAGACTTCAAAGCATCAATTATTAATATGTCCAAAGAACATATTAAGGAACTGACAGAGAATACGCTGACAATGACTCAATATATAGGCACCATTGATAAAGAAGTCAGATCTATTTAAAAATACCAGCTGAAAATTCTAGAGCTGAAAAATACAGTAGCCAAAATGAAATAGTCAATAGATGAGCTCCACAGCAGATTTCAGATGAATGAAAAAAGAATCAGTGAACTTGAAGATGAATCAGTAGTTTATCCAGTCTGAAGAACAGAGAGAAAAAAATTTGAAGGTAAGCTGAACAGTGCCTCAGAGACCTGAGGGCCACCACCAATCATATCAACCAATGTGTAGTGAGGAGTCCCAGTGGAAGAAGAGAAAAAGGGACAGAACAAATACTTGAAAAAATAATGGCTGAAAATTCCCCAAACTTTATGAAAAAATATTTATTAATAGATCTAAGAAGTTCAATGAATCCCAAATAGGGTAAACATAAAAAGATCCTTACCTACATACAACATGGTTAAAATGTTGAAAGCCAAAGAAAAAGAGAACATAGAGAGGAAAACACTCTAGTGTCAGGAACTTAAAAATGGATTAATGATAAAAGCTATATCCAACTTGATCAAGAAACCTGATCAATACCAACAAGACTGATTATTTTAGCAATGTTCTAAGGAGTGAAAATTCTACCAAGAGCTGTACGAGAATCCTAGGAAGGATGCCTTGGTAACCACAGGCATC
The DNA here is from genome assembly GCF_028021215.1 of Eschrichtius robustus. NCBI lineage: Eukaryota > Metazoa > Chordata > Mammalia > Artiodactyla > Eschrichtiidae > Eschrichtius > Eschrichtius robustus. The sequence goes on along the minus strand of NC_090826.1, from coordinate 171,598,146 downwards.
CTATTCTCCCACAGATGGCAATAATAGAAAAATATCAATTCTGGATGGTCTAAACAGGTAAGAAGAGTATAGCCACACTTTTCCCCATGTTGTTAGAGTTTAATGACCCTGGAAATTGAAAACCTGCATCTAAATGGGTGGATGGAATAATGAGAGCAAAGTGTACAGCTGGTTTCAAATAAAAAAAGAAGCTTTGTAATTAACAAAATGCTCAAGGTCAAGTCTGTACCTCCTTGTTCAATATTAACAAGCAAACCAAGAGCAAAGTTCTCTGATTTTTAATACCATTTGTTCAGATTATTTAGTATATTTTGCTCTCCACATGAGCTCACTTTCTGGATAATTGGAAGGTTAAGTAATTGCCTAGAAAAGGTAAACATTTGTTAAAGTCCATCAGAGGAGGCTTAACTTATTTGATTCAACTGCAATAAAGTAGTAGTTTGTATCAGCATAAAATCCTTCTTGGACCTATTGTATGATGTCATGTAGAACTGCCAACACACACTTTTTTGATGAAAGACTTTTTCAATATACTTCATTCCAAATCAGCACCCACATTGTGATATAATTTTCCCCCTAAACTCTGAATAAATAAATAAATAGAAGTGTGTTGACTTCGATTTATTTGTGTTTTTCTTAGGCACCTGATGACGACAGCTTAGGAAGATTCACTTTCCTGTTGTGATAGAATTAAATGACTAATGACAGGAAGTGGGACATTTTCCATTCTAAACTGACAGACCTAATTCCTTTAGTATTTATGCTCTTATTTTGGGCTCATGATGAGCCACGGAACATGTGTTCCAAAGTATTCTTCCCTGTGTATGTTCTCTATTCTAAAACAGAGTTCTTTCTCTGTGAGCAAGAACAGTACATTCTCCACACTCCCTTTCTGTGCTTTTTGAATGTGTTTTATAAGCACTGCTGACTGACTAGCTGAAAAGAGATGGGGAGGAATGTAGGTGTAGAATTTGACCCAGATCTAGAAAATGGAAGGATTTTGAATGAAAACGCAATGAAGTGGGATAGTGGAGCTAGTGATATCAGGCACTGAAAACAGCATGCCCAAACAGATACCAGAAGGAAAGCAGACAGGTTACCTAGGGGGTCAGCAGTTTTCCTAAATCATTCCTATTGCCCCTTCAGTCTCATGAAAACCTTTACATAAATCTAAAGGAAAATACTGGGATTTTCAAAAACAGTTTTCAGCATATGTTCTCTATTTGGACCCCAATGCCCTTTCCCGACTCCACCCACACTTCTCTTCTTACTTTCGGAAAATTTCTTAGGAAAAGGAATGCCAGACTTTCCTGACTGCTCTTACCCACAGCAAGCTTTCCCTAATTTCAAATGTCCTTGGCTCCAATGTCTGTAACTCTACCACACTGACTCTGCTTTCCTTGTGGGCTGCTGGGTAATTATTCTCCAAATGTTTCGGGGACATCCTTTCAGTCTCCCATTGTGTCCATGTTCCTCAAGGGCAAGGACTGTGTCCTCCACTTCTTATGTGTATCCAATGTAATCTCATATGGTTTCAACATGATTATTAAACAAGTGCACCAACAAGGGAAAAGCATCTATAATTTTCTACATATTCAGAAACATGGACTATATTGTATTAACTTTTACCTCTATTCTTCCCATCAGATTTAAGTAGATTTTCCATTATTAAATGAATGCAGCAAAGTCAATTTCAGAGAACATTTTCTTCTAAAAGCAAATTATTAATATTTCATAAATCTTACAGATATTTCCATAGAGTAGGTCAAGAATATACGACCTATTAAGGTAAGCTATAGGTAAATAAAATTATATGCGTCTTCTCAAGTTATTAACCATCATAAATATTAAAATATTAATATAAAATTCAACATAATATGAAAATATAGCATTGAATATATTGTAAATTAAAAATAATATGAAAAATACTGAACTCATCTCAAGGCTCAGGATCCCAGAATCTAGCTTTACTCTTTGCCCCCAAGACACTACTCCAACTAAAACAGAATTTTGCACACTTGAAATTTATCTTTCAGCTGCTACTTTCTGCTACATTTTAAAAAGTGAAGTTGGGTGTTTTCCATCAGAGAATTGGAGCAAGCAAAGTCAAAGATATCGCCTGTGATCTTTCATCATAACTAGTAGAAAAGAATAATCCTTATGTAATTTTTGAAACATTTACGTTATAGAATATATAAAATAATGTTTACTGCAGCCCCCCCTCCCCCCTTTGGAGCTGAGTATTTTCCTCCCCAATTTGCCTCTCACTCAGTCAATTCATCTTTCAGCTGGGCCCTCTTGAAGAAACAAAACATTAATTGGACTTGCCGTTGTGTCTTGGGCTATTTTGGTGACAATTTTCTGTGACAGGGAAAAAGAGTAGCTAATTCATTGCTTCAGGAAATGAAGGCCTAATAGCCTCACATCTGGTAAATTATGCCCTTCCTGCTTCTTGAGGCAGCAGCAGTACACGCAGCATTATTTGGAATTAAGAAAAAGCAGTGAAGGAAATCAATTTTTACATTTGCGGTGGACTCAAAAAAAAAAAAAAACGATTTAAATGCCAAGAACATTTTCTTTATAAAAGCATCCATTGTCTAAGACATAGAATTGAGTCAGCCAGAGGATAAATTTAGCGAAAACCCTTCCAGTATCATAATGAAAACTCTGAGAGGTTGCTGTGGACTTACAGCACATGGCATAGCTTCTTGCCCCAGGGGGTGGGACCATGTGTAAATTACCATATTTGCACAAACGTACTGATACAGTCTTCAAGGCCTCGGAGGGAAATGACAAATAAAGACTGGTTTTGTTCTGAGTGAGGGTCATGTTGCGTATTGGATGGGAAATTCAGTTCAGCCTCACGTTTCCGTAACACCTAGACAGATCAGTTTGCAAAAGAAGTAAAGACGGCAAGGAATATGGAAGGCAATGCCCCAGAGGACATATCCAGGACATAGCAGCCTTCACTGTGAAGAATTACAAGTGCTCAGGTAGAGAAACTGAGATGTCGCACCTCACTTATTGTCCTGATGGGGGGGCTGGTGGTGAATGGCTTTTAGCACATCAATACCAAGTCGCACCGTGGACTTGTGAAATGACTATCATATTTGTTCCTGCCTAGTTCCCCAGGGAAAATGAACTCTGATAACCAGGCAAATTGGAGGACTTCAGGTGGTACATATAAAAGGTCTGGTTAAAATAAATCTAACATCTGAGAAGGGCATTGGTCCTTGGAGGCAGAGGCTCTTTCCACCCTGGCAGAACAGTGACAGCACAGCACAGCCTAAGACTTCCTTCCCCCTGATCCTCTGTAATCCCCAATTGGAACAATTAATTTTACAAGGGGGTCAAGCTCCTTTTCTCTGGTATTTCTATTGAGAGCTTTATGAGGTGGACGTGTGTCCATTATGATACATTCTGACAGCTCCTTTCACCTACTGTTGAGAATATTCATTGACTTTGGTCAGTACATTTTGGTGTTGTAAATGGGGTGTAGCTGCAGTGTTCCCTTGATCACAGATCACAGAAAACAGCATGTGCTTAGAGAGGGAAGGAGAAAGGGAGAGTAAGGCTGCGGATGTAGAAATCATTCCACTTGTCTAAACCTGGGCTTTGTTCCATACAGCTGACATAGACAGGAAATGAGGTGAGAGGCACAGTGGGTTCAAGTCAGGATGTCACCCTAGGATCAGCAATTCCAGTCAGAACTAAGAGATTTAGGAGAAGCACAGGCCTCTAGGCTCAGAAACTGCAAAACAAAAGAACAGAGCCTCATACACTTGCTGTATCTGATGTGATTCCTCAGTTGCTTGACTGTTAACTCACTAAATGACTCATGTTCAGATGACTGTGCACTTGAAGGCATTTAACAAAATGGTTTCAGTAATCGATATATTTTATCTAACCTCATCTTTTAAAACCAGAAAGTTATCACCATGTTTTTTAAAAAAATATTTTAGCAAAGCTTTGAAAATTAATTCAATTCACTGGCCTATATCCAGGAACAAATTTAGGGACTTTGAATAAGTTAAAGTCTTCCAGTTCTACTATTTTCAAGAAAAAAAAAAAAAAAAAAAAATATATATATATATATATATATATATATATATAGTTTTGGAGAAGATGTGAGAAGGCAGAAAGATGCAACATATATAGCATGAAACATTATTCCCCCCAAAGTTTAAATCTGTGATAACAATTTTTCAAATTGTTTTCACATTTACTATCTCATTTTATCTTCCCAGCAACCTTATGATTTGACAGGTGCCAACACCCCCCTTTTGCACATAAGGAAATAGAAGCCTGGGCTGCGTGAGTCATTTTGCCAAGACTGCTAAGAAAGTAGAACTAGAACAGAGCCTAATCCTAGGCTCTTTTGCATAAACTACATTGCTGCCAGGTCTCACCTGTTTGAAGGAGAACCAGCCTCTGGTTCTTGGAGAACCAGTCTCCAAGGGACTCCTAATGTGTCCTAGTCATCTTAAGTGGTAGGAAGGGAGAGGAAAAAAAAGTGTTAGGCCCGTTCAAAGCACTTTTATATGTAACAATTCATTTAATCATCACAACAAACTTATAACGTATATACTATTGCTTGTGGTATTTTACAGATGAGAAAATGATGCTCAAGGAGGATAAGGAATTTGCCCAAGTTCACACAGCTCCTAAGTGACAGAGCTGGGGTTTTAACTCAGGGACGCTTGCACCTGAGTCAGTGCTCTTACCCACCAAACTTTATTCGCTTTCTAAATTCAGTCCAACTCCTTTTTATCTCCCTTGATATTGAGCACAATCTTCACCACTTGAAAAACACTTAATAAGTGATTTATGGATTGGGAAAGAAAGGATGGTACCCTTTTGTCTACTTGCCTCTGGGCCTGGGGCTGGGCTTTCCAAACTCTGCATTATTGATGTTGGAGGCCTTTCTGTGCCTTGTAACAGGTTTAGCAGCACCCCTGGCCTCTACCTACTATATGCCAGTAAGTGTGCTCCAATGTGATTATCAAAAATGTCTCCAGACATTGCCAAATATCCAAGGGGGGTAAGGGTGGTGTTCCAATCACCCCCCCAGATTGAGAAGTCCTGGCCAAGGGCATAAAAAGGAGGTACAGTCTTGAAGGGGAATATGGCTGATTGGGCCTTTCCAGGAATCCCATGTCAAGAATGCTCCCACTTGACTACCTTTTCTCAATACAGCCTTGGAAAGAGAATGGAGGGCATTGTGCATCTTTGCCTTCTCTCCCAGCAGCTGGGAGATAGTGCCTGTTGGGATGACATCCTTGGATCTAGGCAATATTCCAACTGTATTAGGGAGAGGATGGTGGGTGGTTCAGGGATCTCTGATGGAGAGAGGATTTAATGGTGGTGCTGATGTTCCTATCTGACCACATGCCTGTACCTGTAGCATCTTCCTGAAAAGAAAGGAATGAGGCTCACTGTGCAGTAACAGATCTGATGCCCAGGTGAACTGAGACTCCTCCCCCAGTTAGGAGTTGCCTTTGAGATGATGTCGCTTTGACGTAGCTCTAAGTGGTGTTGGATGGAGAAAACCCAGAACCTGCTTAGCTTTCAGCATGGGAGACATTTGTGTGTTTTCTGAGTCATCTGACACACAGAGGGTAGGGCTTTCCTAATGGATAAGGAAACCTGATGTACTCATTTATAATAACAATGAGGTCATTGGAAGACCCATAAAACTAAAGTTTGTTATCCAAGTTCAGATCTAGTTTGTTATTCAAGTAATGATTCCAAGCGTATTTAACAAGCCAGTTTTGACAAGTTGAATTTCTTTATAGGATGCTTAATTGTGGCATAGCCATCCTATCATAAACAGTATTTCCAACTGTGTAGAGAAAACCAAAGTCAAGAGAATTTTTCACTGTGCGATTTATATTTCCTTTCAATGAAGACTTTCTAAGCCAAATTTTCATCAGTTATGTCAGAAAAGACTCCCAAATCGCCATAGACATTTATAAAAATCACATCAGATAAAGCAAAAAAAATAAGAGAGAAGAAATTAGAGATAGGCTTGCACTTTTAAGAGAGCTCAAGATATTTGAAAATCTGATTCCAAATGTACCAAACATCTTAACTTCTTTCCCTGAGGTGAGGTGGCAGAATAGAATAAAAACTACTGAGACAGATGATTCCCAAGGGGAGTCACCAACAATTTTTAAAAAGTTTATAAATGAATGTTATTTTCATCATTCACTACTGCAATATGGTATTCCATATTGTGGGCTTCAGAGATGTTCAGACAGTTGTTCAAACCTTCTGGACCTTCTCTGACCCTCATAACGTCCCTGAGCCTCATTTCCATATGTAAACGTGTAGATAATATCTATTACATAAAGCTTTTTGATGCTTCAAAAAGGATATTTTAAAATTTAGCAAACTACCTCAACTAGGCACTCAAAAGGTAGATGCTATTATCATATTATTATCCCTAATATCCTTATGACAACTCACTTAGACAAGTGAACATCTGTTTTTCCAGGATTTGAAGCTCTATTTTTATTCGTCCTGTCAAACTGCAACTTTGCCTATTTTTTTGAGATGTATACACATCTCAAAAGATGACTAATTTTTTCACAGTTATTGGAATCACATTAATGAGTTGCTTATTACTAATTTATTGAACAATGCATATGTTTAATTTGAGAAAAGCACACAAACTGATTTCCATAACATCAAAATACAAATAATTGCTGAATACAATCCATTCTCATATCCATCAATTTCTCGCCAACTTGATAAAACTTGTCTACCATTTTGAGGACTCAGTGCAAAGAAACTCTAACAGTTAAAAAAGGCAAATAGTAAAGAAGTGAATGAGGCTTTATTAATTAATTTTAGGGAACTACCCAGGGTGGTTGAGAGGACATTCCACTGGGATCTCCTTGATCAGGATGGGGCTGGCAGTTTGACTCATAGGATGTTATACAAAAAGCATGTGCAACATCTTTTCCTTTCAGCATGAACTAGCATATAGACCAAGGCTTTTAATACCTTATGCCCTCCTCCCACTTTGCTATACAACCCCAGTCCCGTGTCAGTAAAAAAAAATAAATAAAAGAGAGAAGAAAAGGTAATCAGTAGCTCATAAAAATAAAGAGAGCTGGAAAAAAAGACAACAGTGGATAAAAGATTTTGATGCAATTTAAAAAACTGGAAAACAATAGTGAAAACAGAGAGATAATATAAAACCTAAACATCTGTTATCAGGGAAATGAGAAGAATTGAGCTAATTCACCCTGCAGAACCCCAGAAAACTCAGAACTTGGAGGATATAGGTTCAACGGAAGGTGGAATTCAGGGGATGTTGGATCCAAGTGTCCAAGTCTCTGCCCGCATTCCATACAACCATGTACCTTCAATAATACCACCCTCCCCCCAACACACACACACACACACACACACACACACACACACACACACACAAGGATGAACAGATGGGACCAAAGGAAGTTTATTCTCTGGAGAAACGAAAGAGGAGAGGCTCTTAACGTGGAGTATCAGGAAAAATGGAGGGTGGGGAACTTCTCCCCTCAGCTTCTCATTCTGTACCTGCTTCCAGGGGAACATGGTCAAACTTATGCTGCTCTGTCCACTCCTACCCTCTTGCTCCATCCCTGGCAGAAATTAGATTTTTTTTTCTGAATGGCTGCAGGAAAAAAGTCTCTAGATAAACATTTAAGGCTCCTCCATGGAAAGGGTAGGTCATTCCCCCCACAAGGACCCTACAGTGGCCCTGCCAATCACCACCCCTGCCCACGCATACGGTAGTTCCAGCGGTTTCAGCAGCTCAGTCTTAGATGTAAACGAACAGACAGGAGTCAGAGACATTTGAGGAAAATGTGCACCATGGAGACCAAAACCAACAGAACAAATAAAAAAACAAACAGACAAAGAAGATCTAGATGGATCAGAGTCAATGTAGAAATAAGAAGCAAACCTTAAAAAAGTTAAAGTATGTCTTCAAAAATATGCACAAAAGCAGTGAGTCCATAATATAGATACAGATCATTATGAAAAGGGATCAGAGAATAAGAAATAATTCCTATCCATTAAAAGTTTTTAAAAAACTGAAATTAAAATAATTAAATAGAAATTTGTAAGATAAGGTCAAGAAACTCTCAAAAATAGAACAAACAGAAAAAGAAAAGGGAAATGGAAGGGAAAAGGTAAGGGAAATTAAAGAATCATTCTCCAGGATTCAGCAGCTAACAACTAGGAATTCCAGAATGAGAGGAGAGAAAATGAAGAGGTGATATAATTAAAGAAGTAATTTTTTAAGTTTCCAGAACTGAAAGTTATGTGTCTCCCTATTGAAAGGGCACATACCCCAAGTAGGGCATGGTAAAACTGAGGACACGTGAGATCAAGAAGGAGCCCAGAAGCTTCCGAAGGAGCTGGCGGGGGTGGGGGGAACCCAGTCAAATATACAGGAATGGTTTTGAGTTTCTTAACAGCAACTGGATCTTAGAAGACAGTGGAACAAAGCCTGAAAAATTCTGAGTGACCGTGATTTTCAACTTAAAATTCTATTTCCTTCCACACTATCAATTAATCATAAAGATAAAACATTTGCTGTTTTAAATTTTGTCATGCAGGGTAAGTTTTTTTTAAAAAGTCCCCTTTCTATTCTTTCATAGCAGCTTCTACTCAGAAGATGCAGAAATTGCTACCGAACACAGGAAAGAGGTTGTGGGAAGTCCCATGATGACTGCAGAGTGGCTCTAGAAAATGAGTTGCCTGTAAAAGAATGAGAGGAAGTGGGGCTCCAAGAAAGAGGTGAGTGAGAGACAGATGGGACTGATCTGTTTGAGTGAATAGATTATTGATAGGCCTGTGGCAGAGATGTTGGGATGTTTGGGAAATAATACTAGGTAGCACAGAGTGAGTAATTCGTCCAATGTTACCTGTCTGGTAAGTGACAGAGCTGGGATTATAACTCAGGCAGTCCGGTTCCAGAGTCAGTGCTCTTAACCAGCGCGACCTCACAAGGAAGTGATGATAGTGCATTGCTCTTTGCCATGTCATTTGCGGTGTAACTCTAACTATTGATATGATATAAATCCTGGCATAACTTGGTTGAGAGAGACTGTTGAGCGGGGTTAGGACAGAGATCGAAATCCATACCTAAAATTATCAAGAGAAAAACAGCAGTACCTACAAATTATTTAAACACATGGAGTTAAAGGCAGACGAGAAGTAAATCTGTCGAGGGTATTTGCCTGAGTAGGACTCAGGTGTGGAAAGAGAAAGTGAAAAAAAATCCATTTTTATCATCGGCTGTCCAGTGCTCTTTGAGTTTTAAATTCTACACCTTTTATTCTAGTTAAAATAAAAGTAATGGTACAATTGTTCAAAATCAAAACACAACTTTTAAAAAAATAACTTTTGTAGTGATTGACAATTACCTTTCTGGCCTCTGGGCAGGGGAGAGGCAAAAATGTTTACTAGGAACTGTAGGACAGTTTAACTGTGAAATTACCTTGTATATTCCTGTACATTTTCAACTAAAATTTTATCTTGCTGCATTTGTGTTCTGTGGGTAGCACCTTACTCATTGAATACCAGGAGTCAAGATCAATTTTATCTCATTCATATTGTCAGAAGAGCGAGGATACAGTGGGAAACACACATGCTCTTTCCTTGGGCACTAGTCAGGAGGTAGAGACTCAGAATCAAATTGCTCTCCTGGTAACAAGATTAGATGACCCCAAAGGACCACTCTGCCCCTTTCATCCTATTCACAAGAATGAATAATAAAAGCCAAAATTATACATGTACTAAATACGTGTCCAGCACTGTTCTTTATGGTGTTTATATAGTAACATTTAATTTTACAATATCCCCATGAGGTAGGGACTACTTGTATTATCTCTATTTCACAGATGAAGAAACTAATATCAAAGAGACATTGAAGACCTTGCCTTGGCCCATAGCTGATACAGAAGGGAGTGTGTGTTGGAATCTAGACCGTTTGGTCTGGATTGGAAACCAGACAACATGGTTGCTGGATGTATTCAGCAAGAAAAAGGTACGAAGTACTAACACCTGCTAGTAAACCTCAAAACCTTGTACTTCAAACCTTGTACTCAAAACCTTCTTGTACTAAGTAAAAGAAGCCAGACACAAAAAGCCGAATATTATATTATTCTACTTATGTGAAATATCAAGAATAGGCAAGTCCATGGGGACAAAAGGTAGATTGGTGATTTCCAGGGGCTCGGGAGAGAGAGGAATGGGAGAGACTACTTATGGGGTAGGGGTTTGCTTTTGGGGTGAGAAATTGTTTTGGAGCTAGAGCTGGTCGTTGCACAACATTGTGAGTGAAAATACTAAACACCACTGAATTACACACTTTAAATGGTCAATTTTATGTTACATGGATTTCATTTCTCTCTCTTTCTCTCAAGATAGAGATGATAGATTAGACAGATAGATAGGTAGATGATAGGTAGATAGACAGACAGACATAGATAGACACACTCATACAACCAAACAGCACAGTGCACTTGGAAGACTACAATTCCCACAAATAGCCAGGTAGCTGAAGCTTATTGGGGCCAGATATCCACTGGGGATTCACCCACCAGGGTGTCTATACTGCAGCCAGGGGTGCTGTCTGCTGCACTGGGGAGCCAGGAAAGGGGGCTGGTAGAGGAGAGCTGCAGTAGGCTGGCTAGTGGCCTCCCCTGAAGTGACGAACTGGGGATCCTGGGACTGGAGATCATTCAAAGAGCTAGAGGAAGGAGCTGTATACAAATAGTCAATGAAATATTGTATATTTTCACAACAAGCATAACACTAGCTGAATTTCAGCTCTGATTAGAACCAAAATCAGTTTATACTTTTGAACCAAGCAACATACCCTCCTTGCTCACGTGATAGGTCAACAATCACAATTTCATAACGATGGCTATTATGAAATTGAGATTGTTGACCTATCACGTGAGCAAGGAGGATATGTTGCTTGGGGGGCTAAGTCAATGTCCCTAGGAAAAAAATCAAAGGTGTTTTTGCTTAAAAATTCCTTTTCTCTAAAGTTTGCAGCTTCCTTCTGCACAATGCACTGTACCTAACTGAGGAGTAGCTCTTGCCTGAGTGCAAACAGAAGCTGCCAGGCCTCTTCCAGCACAGCCTGGGACCATATGGCCTCTGCTGCATTCTACTGGTCAGAACAAGTCACGTGACACCCCTCCTATCAGGAAGAGGAGCTCAATCGTGAATTCTGAAAAACATGCTTTACTTTCTCTGCTCAGCCAAATTCCAGCTCCAGGAAAACAGTTAATACTCTTCTCCAAAGAGTTTTGCCTGTCCTTCTCCACGTGGTAACAGTTCTGGCTACTCATCTGGATTTTCGTGGCCCACCATCACTGCTTTGTACACTTCCCAGTAGCAGTTTTCTTCCACTTTTTCTTCTATTCACCTTCTTTATTGAATAACTCTGAAAAAGAATTAAATTTAGGAGATGGTGAGGAAGGAGGACACAAAATGAGAGCAAAACACACAGTATCATCTTTTCAGCTGAATGGCAGGATGTAACAGCAAAACATATCCACTGTGCATTTGTTCAGCAAGGCTGTTTCATCATTGTGCTCTCTGAGGTATGAGGTTTGGATCTGTGACCTTGGAATTTCTATAGAGATGCTGTTGGCCTCACCTTTTGTACTTGTGGACACCACAACAATCTTTTCTTTCTCGTGGATGCAGGGATAGAAAAGAGGAAGAATGACAAAGACTTGCTTCCCAGACCTCCCAGTCTCCCCTAGATGTAAATAATTTAACTATTTTAACAGAGATTTAACCAATCCACAGAATATTTTTTTAGGATGATATCCATTGCTACTCCCATGCTACACAGATGCCAGTGCAGTTGGTTCCTGGAGAAGATTTTAAGAATTACATTCATTTTAATTGGTGAGAATTTTAGTAGAATTAAGCTTTCAAATCAACTTATGCTTTTCAAATACTGCATTTGTTGTTCAGTGCCATGAGGCATGGTCTCATTTAAATCATTTTGCTTGAGTTGGGTCAGAAAATGTTAATGAGTCTCCAACAAAACGAGTCTGGGTGATAAACTTAGGCTGTTTTCTTTTGAGGGAGGGCATACAAGACTGTGCTGGCGTGCATTATCTTTTGGTTTTCTTTGGCTGTTTGAACGCTTTTTTGGAGGTACAGGACCTGGGGGGGTGTGTAATTGAGATATATTTCTGAGGGCACAAGGTTAGAGAGAAGAAGGAGGTGGCAAAGAAAAATTCGATAAGTATCAGAGTACATGCTTCATGCTGAAACCTGATAATTACTTACGCTGACCATCGCCCAATCACAGTGATCTGAGAACCAAGAAAGCCTCCGAGAGGTATGCTGAGATCACATGAGGTGATGCATGTGAAATTATTTTGTAAATAGCAGAGCATAGTATATAGTGCTGTGAATTGTCAAGTGACATATATTTGTATTCTTACCATACATTGCAGGCTCTGTGGAAAGATTATATTAGGTACTATGGGAAGAGAAACAAAATAGTTGTACAAATGATGTTACCTGACGAAAGTGAAAGTTCGTGCGCCCCACCCACAGTGAGGCCAAACAATACCGAAACTTCGGAGTTAGGTGCAGAAAAAGGTTTATTGCAGGGCCATGCAGAGAGACGGGTGGCTCGTGCCCAAAAAGTCCCAGCTCCTCGAAGGGTTGCAACAAAACACTTTTAAAGGCAAGGTGAGGGAGGGGCATGGTTAGTTGCAAACTTCTTGGTGTAGAAATCCTTTTTTATTGCAGCTGTCCACGTAGGTCAGGTCACAATGTTCCTGTAAACCTCCAACAAAACAAATGCTATTCTCTGTTCTGCAAATTTTTATCTCTATATGAATGGATTCTTAAAGGTCAGAGCCCTGAGAATAGGCTATCCTGTATATTTCAGGCTATAGGCAACATTCTTTTACAAAAGTGCAAAGCCAGCATGACTACAGGCAACAAAGCACAAAGGTTAAAGCAAATGGAACAGATCTAATACGGAGTCAGATTTGTTCTTCCCTATTACAATGACATGGCACAACAGAGCCCCAGACATGCCCAATTGTTATTTATTTGTTTATTTTTTGGAGCATCATTATCAAGGCACCACACTTGACAATTCTGATGAGTTCTAGCAAGAAAGTCAAGGTGACCCGTCATTTCCTGTGGGTAGGCATCTCTCAGTCATCTGGCATTAGCAAGGCAGAGCCAAGTTTATCTGCAGTGCTCACTAAACCGAAGGGTTGTCTGGGCATGGAAGATTTTGCATGACTGGGATTAGTCACAAGATACTACTTCTCATTTGATTAAAGAACAGTTGATGAATAGACATGTTTCTCTAAAGTGAAATAGGGTGACCAAGTGGCTCTAGAATCAGGGAGATTTTCTTGGATTTAAACCCAAGTTTGGTCACTTAATTGTGTCATCTTGGGAATGTTAACTTCTCTGAACTGCCGTTTCTTCATTTGTAAAATGAGGATGATATGAGTTATCGTGAGCATTAAGGAAAACAATGCACCTGAAACCTCTTGACAGTACCAGGGGCTCAAAAGAGAAAAATAAAACCAGCTGAACAAATCTAGGCCCAGGATTGAGCGTGATTCTTTACTTGAACCAAAGGCTGTTCACTCAACACAATTCTTCTTTCTGACTACTCCTACATTCTACAGCCCATTGGCGTATAGATTTTTATGCACGTGATATGTTATTTTCTTGAACTAGCCTTCTTGCCATGTTTCCTCTGCTATTAATCTGTCAGATCCTTAAGCACAAGGACGGTGAATTCTATTTCTTCTATATTCTCTTCCTATAGTGTGTTTCTAGAGCTTACAACTTACCTGTGACCATACCTGCAAGAGTTATCTTTGTACTTTCCATAGCACCTTGCCTGTGGTAGGTGCTCATAAAGTTTTGCTGGATTTGCTCTACTCACAGAGCACTATAGTGTAGAAGTTAAGGCCATAGTCTAAGGTAGCAGAAAACCTGACATCAAATCCCACATCTGCTACTTACTGGCTGTAAAACCTCAGTCGAGTTGCTTAATATCCTTTTCTTTGGTTCCTTATCTGTAATATGGGGAATTAATAGCACCTACTTCATACAGTTTACACTAAGTAAACTTGTATAAAGTGTTTAAAATAGTACTTGGCACATAGTAGTAAGTGCTAGATTCCTTTACTTTATATATAATTTAATATGATATGATTGGTGTCAGAAAAAAAGAAATAAGAAAAGGAAAATACATATTTAATAAATTCTTAGTACCTTATAGAATACAAGACCAAATTATCTCTAATCCAGATATTGTCATTTTGTGTTTCAGTCTTCTGAGTTCTATTAGATGTGGAGGAAAATATTTATCTCTGTTTTGTTTTCTGGATGATTTGGATGTACAATAGTAAACAGTAGACAGATATGTGAAAATAAGTGCCAGCTCTCAATCTTCTCTACATCCTACGTCCTTTATTCTGTTGGGAACATTTATCTTTTGACTTCCCTAATGATTCTTCTCTTAGAATAATGTTTACCATGTTTCATCGTTGAAGCATTAATGCATCTTTTCCCTAATCAGGTTTCACCGGGTCCTGACCCTTGGTGGGAATGGAGGTGGTGATAATTAAGTATATGTCACCAATTCATCTTACTTCAACTGAAAGATAAGATCTCTCCTCCAGTCCTTACTTCTCTATTTACGTTCCAAGTTAAGCCAAGCTTTTTTTTTTTAATATAGTTTTGTATAGATGATAAACTGAAATGATCTATTGCAGGATTACAAATTTTCTCACACTCCATTGTTATGCACAGGGAAAAATGTAGCTTCTTTGTTTCATGGCAAAATGATCTCATTGTCATCAAAAGGCTCTACCTACTGGTAACAGGGTTGGAGAGTAAAGCCAAAAAACAAAGTTTACTTCTTTTTTTCCAGGACTGGTTATAGTAATAACTGAAACGGTCAACATATGCGAGGCAGTTTATGAACACATTTCTTCCGGTCTCCTTGCTGTTTATCAGATGCTGCCTTGGCCTGTGGCGGAGGCCCACGTGGGCTCAGGAACTGGCCTCTTGCTCCTTCGGTACTGCAACAATGCCCTTCTCTCTCCTAACACCACCTTGCACTGCTGCTCTCTGATCCCCAAGTCTGAATTAATTAGGGCCCAGCTGTCCCCGCACTGACCTCCGCACCTCTCCTGGGAGTGTGGACCCCCTGAGGTCACAGCATGACTCCAGTTTGGTCCCCAGACCAGAGAATCTACCCAGAAGTCTTCCACCACAGAATGTTTTCCACCAACCATTGTAATCCCCTCTGGTAATCTCAGATTCTCAGCAATGTTGCATCCCCCAGTGGGAATGAGTAGGAATTGCTGAGTCCTACCCACCCTACCTGGGAGCCAATCAAGAGGTTTAGAAAAAGCTAAAGAGCTCACTCTTTGCCTGGATGAGCAATGTCTTGGGCACTGACGCTCCCTCCTCTGCTGGCGCCCTGTGAGCCTGCAGGGAACTCTTGTATCAGAGCCCCCAGCCTGAAATTTGGACTGAGACCCTTCTGTCCTCTTCATTTCCCCATCACAGCTTGTCTTTTACACCTTCTCAACTCTCTTCTAGCTGCATCCAGCTAGATTTAAAAACTGATTGCATCCTTAGGATATTCACAGAGCACTTTAAATGTGCTGCATACTATGCCAGACACTGTGGTTACAACATAAACATGACACATCCTCTGCTCCTCATCTTCTGGGAGGGGGCACTTAAGGGAGTTATTATAGAAATATGTGTTTTGTGTCAGTGTACTGAGAGAGAGGCAAGGATTCCTGGTCACTTATAAAAAGACGATTGACCTAGATTGGCAGATGGGGCTTCAGAGGAGGCTTCCTGGAATAAGAGTCACCCAATCTTCTTTGACTCCACCCAAAAGGCCTGGGCTGCTAATGTCTTACTAATATCCTAGTGGGTCCACTGCATCGGGACCTCTTGGGGACCCTGCCATCTTGGAGCTCTGGCTCCAAATAATTTCCATATGGTACCTAAGAGAGGACTTAAGTCCTTTGCCTCTATTTCTTTCTTGGAATATAAAAAAATCAATCTCCTAGTTTACATCTGGAATAGGACAGCTCATAGGAGGCATGCTCCTTTAGGACATTCTGAACACTTAGTCAGCAGAGGAGCCAACAATGAGAACAGCTGTTCTCCACAGAGTTTTGACATTTCTGGTCTGAGCAAACTATGTAAAAGCTGAACAGAAACAAAAACAAACAAAAAAAACAGAGGAAGTGGGAGAGACAGTAAAAATGAAATGGTATAGGGTATTTTCCCCCAAGTAATGGGTTCGTTATGACATTATATAGAAGAGATTCGAATAAAACAATCCTGTTATCCAAACTTGCAATTTAATTATTACACCTCTGGCTCACAGTTGAAAATATAGTCTCTCTTTCCCCATCTCTCTGCACTCCCCCCAATTCTGCAATTCAGGGCAATCATATCATTGGGGTCATTGCTTTCCTCAACTGTCACAGTTTTTGTTATTTTATTTAAATTTGGAATCAGGAAATTCACATTGAAATAAAACATCTTGTTTCCTATGGCTGAAAGCCAGAAAGAACTTGTCTTGGGAAGGCTGATTACAAAGCACAAAATCGTGCTTGTGTATGTCTTTCCTACTTGATTTCACCAAGTGATTAGTAGCTGATTATGACCAAGCCACTAGATGTGTGCATATATAGAAACTAATAGCGTGGGTATCGTAATAGATAATTTATCCAGAATAAAATTATTATCTATTAAAGCAGCTTGCATTTCAAATATGGCAGCTGAGGTTAATAAGAACCTGAGGTTCAAAGTAGAGAAAAATTGCCCTTGGATAAGAGGATGAACACTTGCCTTGCATTGCAGAAGTTACAACCTCTGTCCTGCCCTCCATGTGCCTTCAGTGTCTGTGTGTCACATGCCCAGCACAGAGCAGTGTGCTCTATGACACTGATTCTTGGAAAAATACCCAAACTGCAGACTATCCCCAAAGCAGCTTAACTATTTCTTCATTATCATCTTCTTGAGGCCAACATTGAAATGGAGTATTTTCTGGAGAGGGTTAATCAAGAGACATTTCATAAAAGAGGAAAAGTTTCACAAACTATTTGATAAGAGGGAGATGTCCTGAGATTTAGCTATTTATGTCTATAGTAATATAGTATATGTTTATGTCTACTGTGAAGATATCGCAAGGAGAGCAAACATGTCACATCTCTCTGGAAGGACGACTTCTTTTCTCCTATTCACCCAGACTTGAAGTCTCTATGACTCCTACTTTTCCCTGGCTTCACTTGTTCAATTAGCCAAAAATTCTTGTGGATTTTTTTTTAACACAAAATATCACCGGTGTCTGGCACTCTTGTTCTTTTTCATCCTGTCCACAGATGCCTGATTGATTTTCTTAAAATACTATTTACATCATGTCAACCTTCTGTTCTTCTCAAGAAGAGAGCAAGAAAGAAGCTCCTGATCCTGGCATCTGAGAAGCAGCCTGGGGACAACCCTCATTACTGACCTCTAATAACTACATGAACCTCCTGCTCTTGTCCTTGTTCCCCAAGTATACTTTTATTTCTTTCTATTACTCCTTGTGCCTGAAGCATCTAATCTTCATCTTTCAAAATCTACCCTTCTTTCACATTTGGCTCAGATTAGCTGTGATGAGTCTTCTACTGCACGGCTTGGTAGCTAAGCACACAGGTTTTGGAGTTAAGTCTTCTTACAGCTCAGATTCCTGGGTCACAATGAGAATTATTGCAAGTTGCGCTTGGGATCGATGTATTTGGGGGAGGGAAAGAGGTAATATTGTGCAGAGGGAGAAGTTGAACTGCAACACCATTGCCGCAGAGGCTTTGGCCAACCCTGGGAGGTCTGGAGGTGGGATGATCCTCTCAGGATTTTCCAACGGAGACCAATTTGTACCCTACTCCCCCCACCAGGCTAAACCTTGGGGGAGGCAGCTTCTTTCAGCCAAAGACAATTCCTAGAGACACCAGGAATCATGAGTAGTCGACACTCCTTCCCTGCTCTTGGGGGATGAGTGCCTCCCTTGGTCCCAAAAGAAGCTCTGAGTAGCAAACCACAGCATCCACTACAGACCTGGTGAGTACACACTGGCCCTCCCACTTCTAGCTGTGTGATTGCAGATAAGTTTCTTAACTTTTCTATGCCTCTGTAGCTTATTTCAAAACAGTGGAGGAAACAGCAACTTCTCTTTTTTTCCTAAGGATTATATGAGCTAATCCATGAAATGCAAGACTCAAAGAAAGAGCTCAAAAATGATTTATAGTATTTATCATCACTGCTACTAGACACTTAACATAGGCTGCATTGTATTGTCATTTTAAAAATTTCATTATGGCCCACCGCACAGTTGTTCATAACACATAACCACTGAGAGCCATTGAACTAGTCTATAAAATCTCTAAGGGCAGAGATTGTATCTTTTGATCTTTGTACCATCCCCCTCCTCCCACACAAGTTCATTGTGAATGTGCTTGATTTAATATGATTTCAGTTTAGCTCTGAGGTCATGCATTAGTAAAGAGAGATACAAGATAAATCCCCCAGCTACAGTTATAAATTCAGTATTTAAGAGGGCTTCCCAGCCCTTAGTTTTGAAACCTTTTCATTTTCAGCTACATTCACTACCAGAAAACATGTCTCTTCCAAAAGAGAAGTGTCGTGAGGCCATGTTAAATTTAGCCAAGTTCCTTAATTTGTCCCATCCTCTTCAGCTTCTCTTCACTGCCCTTAATTCAGGGCTTCCACATTGCCAGAGCCTTTGTACTAACATCCTTGCCATTGGTCAGTCCCTCACTCTCGCTATTTTCCAAACTGCAAATAACACTATCATTCCATATCATGAATTTCATGTGCTTCCTTTAGTTCTCTTTTGGTTTGCAGAATCAAGTCCAAACTCAATGGCATTTGGAAGATCCTTGCAATGGGTTCTCTCAACACCTCCCCACAAATTTTCCCAGCTTTCCAGTCCCCAGTTGGTACCTTTTATCTCCAATGAATGAATGCCAAGCTCCATCCACACTGACCTGTTCATTTTCTGCAATATATCATGTAAACTTTCTTGTCTTTCTTGCTTTTTCTCTTTTTCAGTGTGCCCTTTCCATCATTTCTCCAATCGGCATAAAGTTGGTATTAAATTGATAGCTGATAAATAATAGATTACTGTATACATATTGGAAATTTCCTAAATTCTAAAGTAGTTCTGTGTCCATGGGATCTAAGGAAGACAGCATCTGACATCTTGAAAATACATCAATAAGTAAATGAATCGATCATAAAGCAATAATAGCTTCTAAGAATCCAGTCCATACAGATAGCTATTTACAGATCAACTGAGCTTCTGCAGGCTGGGCTAGGAAGAGGACTTTTGTGGTTAGGAGACATGTAGGTTTCTGGTTCATGTCTCAGTCATGACTCTGTGCAGGGCTCCTGGGAGTTTGCACCTGGGTCAATGGTTAAGTCTTCAGTCTTGGTGTGATTGAGTATCCAGTTGGCAGACGTGACTGAGGTAAAGAAAGGTAAGTACCATGGTGCACATTGGTTGGTTTGCTTGGGCACTTAACCAAAGGAAGACTTGGGGCCTTGGAGACACCTGCAGAGGGAATTATGCATCAACCAGGCACATAATGAAAGGGACAAACTCATGAAAGAAAAATATCACTCCGAAGACGTGTAGCCTAGAGGAGGTGAGGGAAGGAAACCAAACATCCTTCCTTTCTGAGTCACTTTTTAAGGTCTTGCTTGAATTTTTTGTTTTAAAAAATTATGGTTTAAAATGTTCAAACAGCTTAGAGAAGTAAACCCATGCATGCTTCCCACATTAGTTAATATTTACTAAGAAATCATAGGTTACAACAAATTAAACTTTTTGGCTCTCTTACCGAGATTTTCTGGCTGCCCATGTTAGTGACTATTCCTACAGATAGTGTATAACTCTATTTTTTGCTCCTCTAGAGCAACTAAAGAGCAACGAGTCAGGAGGACTTTGGGTTCATGTGGTTCTTAAGCCAGGGTCTTAGGAAAATGGATTTGAGGTGGGGGAATGGATCAATGTGAACAGGCAGACACGAGGCATGCCCACTATTAACTGGGAAAAGTGAGTTAGATTTCTCCTTGTTTGAGGTGGAATTCCTTCATATAAACCTGGGCACCCTCAGAGAGAAATGCTTTGTAGTCCGAAGTGATGTTTATTTTGGACTCTGTTTCTCTTTCAGCTTTCAGTTCTGACCTTAGGAATGAGCTCACAACTGGAAGCAAATCTGTCTTCTGTTTCTACTGTTAAAGAATTACCTACCCACTGAAAAACCACATAGGATTAACAATGGCCTTGTCCCAAATATATGCTTTGTGGAATTGTACAAATTGTATTTATGATGCTAGCAACTTTTGGTTTAACTGCTGAAATATTTCAATAAGAGTGACTGAATTCTTAGTAAATGAAATGCTTCCTCTGTTCAGTTTTGGTCTGTTGCATGCTGGAAGTTTGGTGGGTCTGATCCATTCGTTACGTGCATCTGGGATGATAGAAAAGGCAGGCCATTTGGTTTTGACACTAATATGTTTTTAGCTGTATCTCAGATTGAAATCCTATGAATAAAAAATGGCCCTTAAAAGTTATTCCTAGTCTCCTCGGTGTAGGCTTCTAGTCTTGAGAGGTGGGTGGAGCTTCTGAATACCTGGTCTGATCATACAGGTTATGATTTGTCATATCTCTTTTGTGGGTTTTCACTGGTACTGATTCAAAAATATCTGGTGACTTCAATTTTCAGAATCACCACAGAGAGCGCTAGTGCTTCATTGATTGGATCCTTGAATAGACAAGTTATCCACATTGGATTAATACCTCACATTCTCTGGATAGGATGGAGAGAGTAGAAGGAAATGAATATTTACTGACCATTTGTCTTTCCAGCAAACTTTTATTTGGCACTAACAAAATGCTGAGCTGAATGATTTACATATAACATCTAGTTGACTCCTAACACTTCTATGAAACCCATTTTGTAGGTATGGAGACTGAGACACTGACACTGAGGGGTTCAGTAACTTTTTAAATTTTAATTTAATTTTTAAAAATTTTGATTTTGATTTTTTAATTTTTTGGCCGCACTGCATGCCACGTGGGATCTTAGTTCTCCCATCAGGGATCGAACCATCACCCCCTGCATTGGAAGTGTGGAGTCTTAACCTCTGGACCACCAGGGAAGTCTCCAGTAACTTGTAAATGGAGGAGCTGAGGTTTAAATTTAAGTCTGTCTTTAAAAGTAGTCAAGGCTTTTCCATTAAGCATGCTCCCTCATGAATGTCTCATGCATATGGAAATACAAAACAGCTAAAGGAAAAGCAAAGAATCTGATTTGGGAAGGACCAATCTCTTTAGCCACTAAGTGGATTAGAATATATTGCTGTAGGAAAAACACCTTCCTCCTCTTAGTCCAGGGGCTGAACCTCTCTCTCCCCCATATTTCCTTCTTCTGTCCTCCTTTTTCCCACCACCCAAGATGTGTCATGAACTCCCACAGCAGGCAAACTAGGAAACATTATTTTGGGAGTCCTCCTCAGGCATGCCTCTGACATCCTCCTGCTTTGAATAGCCTCAAAACATTTCAAAAGAGAGGATTAAAAAGGGAGTTTTAAAAAGAAGCAGACCTGGAGTTGCACAGAGGCAGCAAAGACATCTTTGAGGTCATTCTTTTTTTTTTTTTTTTTCTACACTGATGTATTCTCTCCAGAGTGATAATAATCTTTTTTGAAATGCAGGTCTAAGACGGAAGGAATTTTTATCTGGAAGAGTAATATAAATTAGCTTTGACTGCCAGTTTCCACTGATTATTACTTTCCAGGCGGAATTCCTACAAATTCTTGAGGCATGACCTCCAATGAAAAAATAAAACCCCTTTAAAAACTTGTTGAGAAATTCCAGATAACTTTCACAAGAGATTTAATTTTAGAGCATTAACACAATCTTGGTTGGAAAGATAAAACTACAATACAGTTATTTGGTAAAAGTCATTACTTCACAATGAAGTCATTGGAGATTATTTTACTGTGCTTATCTGTCCCTTCTTTTTTTTTTTTTTTCTCTTAAACTTGGTTCCTTTCTCCCAAAACTAATTTTATTATGCATTACTCAGTGCACTCTGGATTCACCCTTATGAAAGGATAAAGTGTTTCAACAGATAACCAGTTGGAGGCCGCCAATTTGAGATTCAACCTACCAGGATGAGCAAAATCTGTTAGAGGGTATTACTTCTTAGTCATATGAACTATGTGTTATTGCATATGTGTGGTTTTGGAAACCATAGGGGAAGGTTTAACAACACAAAAAAAGGCAGAATCATGTGAGGTAATGGATTCAAAGAGATTTCTGTATATTTTTGAAAGAGATTTAGGTGTGGGGAAGTAAGAGCATGCATACTTGTATTTACTGAAGGCTTAATAGGTGACAGGTATGAAGACGTGTTGGAGGGGGTGAGGGGGAATCACCCCCATTGCACAGATGGTGAAAGTGCCAATCGGAAAGGTGAAATGATTTGTTCAAGGACTCATGACTTCAAAATAGTGGGTGGGAGTAATTCAAGTCCAGGAATATCTGACTGTAAAGTTGATTCCCTTCCTAGGGCAGTGTGTTGCTCTTTTTTGAGCTGACCTAAATGGAGATGGGAAAACATGAAGACCAGAGCCACATGTGCAAAGTGTATTAATGGTTCAGAACAGCCAAAGGGAAAAAGTGGTCATTTCCCACTACTTTTTGTAAAATCTTCATCTACTTCAATTTAAATAATATTATATATAATTAGTTTTATATGTAATCAAAAGTAATCAGCTTAAAGTAAAACACTATATAGATATAGATATATAATATATAGCTATATACTAGGTATAATCTTTATCCTCTAACGTGTATAAATATAATCACAGGGAAAAATATAAGTTCCTTTACCCATAAGGGTACTTATGTCAAGGGGTAAGATTATTCTGTGAATGTAATTGTTATTTTTAACAGAAAATTTCCCTTTCCTATCTAAACACTAATTTTTTTTTTTTTTTACTTGTAACCCATGAACAGGTGGAAAAAAGATTTATACAAGAAGAAAGAAAAGAAGGGATTTGGTGAACCTAAGAGATTCTTGAACCTAAAATTTTCTACTTTCTCTGAGAATAAACCAGTGGTGGAAATTATCTTTTAGATATTTAAATATTTGTTTCTTCCTTCAAGAATATTCATATTTTCCTTGCTGTTATACAAGAAATCAAAACAGTTTGTTTTTCCAAGAGTAATTCAATATTATTAATTCTTATGCAGTGAAATGTCATAGCATGATTTGTACTGTATGAATCTTTTCATTCATTAACCCCATTTATTAAGCAACTCATTTAGTCAAAGCACCAGGGTTAAAAAAAATAAAGAAACACATCTTCTTCCCCAAGGCATTCACAGTAGTCTAGAAAAACAGGTAAAAAATCATATAATTGTGGTACAAAATAGTGAGGATTATGTGTGATTTATAAACATATTAGTGAGCATAACTGAGCTTTCTAAATTCCCAGATATTCAGAAATCAGAACTGTATTGAACAAAAATTGTATTAGAATACATAGGACAATTGTGATGAGAGCATCTGAGGAAGAATACAAGTTTATTTTTATTCCATTTAGAACATGTTCCTTTCTTTTAAAATATATTTTAATAAATATTTCTTCAAAAAAATGTAAAGCAATTTCAAATGCATTATGCCTTTTATTAACCTTGTAGAGTTTCAGGGAAGTGGAAAGAGGCAGGTACTTTTATTATTTCTAATTTATAGATGAATGTCTATTATAACTTCAGTTACTTCCCTGTTCAGTAAAAGTCCTTAAAGTTTTACAACTCTCCAAAAAAAAAAAAAAAAAAATCATCTATACTCTTCTCTTTATAATCTAATATAACTCCTTATTTTTTTTAACATATAATTTAACTCTCTTTCTCATTTTCCATTCTTGGTATATATTAAATGCCTCTCTTTTTATCATTAGCAAAAAGTGGCCAGTAACTCATTTTCTCTTTTTAAATTTCTTTTTTATTCCCCAATAACCCATATTTGTTTTAGAGAAAAAACTACAAAATAAGGATAAACAAAAGCAAAGAAAGAGCTATGACTGTGACTGTGACTCTGTGTGTGTGTGTGTGTGTGTGTGTGTGAGTGTGTGTGAGTGTGAGTGTGTGTGTGTGTGTGTGTGTGTGTGTTTTGAGGTTAGGAATTCTAACCAGAAGAAGGTACCACAGGTGTGACAAAGGGGATATGGGCATGGCAGTAGAGAATGGCCAGCAGAACTAAGGTTGTATTTTATTTCTGACTTAGTCCCCATGATGACTCAGGAATTCTCTCACTCTTAAAGGTAGGTCCACTGTTGTTCCTATTTCTTCCTATTTCATTTGCATTCCCCTCAGCTCAGAGATGTTACAATAACCATTAACTGACCTCCTTGTTTCTATACCTGACCTTCAATCCATTCAGATGAAATTTCCTAAATTAACACTTCCAAAGGGTCACCCCCATTGGTAAGAATTTTTCATATCTTCACTTATAGTACAGAATTCCATCCAAGGATCTTAGCATATTCCAACAACAAATTAATTTCAGACTTATTTTTTACCATTTCCCTAGTGGGGAAAACACACAATTCAAAGGTAAACAGATGAGTAATTTAAGAGTCGTGAATACTCTGAGAGAAATAAAATAGGGTGACAGGAGAACCGATGACAGAGAAGCAGGACTATGCCCAGGGTCTTGGAATTCCCTCAGCTTTTTGGCTGCGGGACAGATGATCTGCATCTGGCAAATGGCTGTTTTCTGTCACCCAACGGCATTGGTGGCTTCCCCTCATCTGTTGTGTACAGAGTGTAGCACGTGCAAACTGGAAGAGGACTCAGCAGTTATATAGCCCAGCAATTCTCAAATGCTATATCATTGCCGTGTAACATATAACATATAACTTGTTTGTACAAGTGAAATCTCACAGAACGTCTGGATATTTTCATAGTTCCATTGGAAACCTTTGACTTGGTTTATGATATTTTCTTTTACAAATGAGGAAGTGGAGGTACAGATGGGGCAAAGAGATGAATGATCAAAAGCTAGATGCCAGGCAAGTGTGACCCATATCACAGGAATCTTTTGATACCTGATAGGCTCATTTGGCCATCAGTTTCTTCTGTTTGAAGACACAGTTGCCTTTGAAATCATTTCCTAACTTAGGGATATGACTTATTGCTCCAGATGGTATTATCTAGTGTATTCATCGAATTTGTTCCTAGACCTAGTTTCAGGGAGCTTTTAGCTGCTTCCTGAGACCAAACCAATTATAGGATAAGGATTTATGGTCATTGGCATTGCACAATACCTTGCAGGCTCAGGTCTAAATACCTCTTCTTCTCTTTTTGGCCCTTAACATCCTTTATATCTCACTGTCATACCTGACACATTTTGCCTTGTATCATCACTATTTACACCTTTGCCTTATCTTCTACATAAGATGGCAAATGTCTGTGAGTGGGAATTGTGTCTGAATAATCTTTGAGGTACCCACTGAAAACAGTGTCCTACATTATAGTTCGTGCTAAATATCAAGCATTAAGTAAAAGTCACAGATTCTGACACACATTCAAAGAGAGAGAGGTATTGAAAAACTATGTTGAGCGTTGACAACATCATTGGCATATGTGGATAGCCTCCCCAGGTGGCAGTCTTGCCAGGGAAAGCATTCATGTGAAAGTATAAGATCTGGGATGTCATCAAAAGCAATTAGTGTGATTTCATCATCATGGCATCTGTTTAGTGAGTGACCGTTAGGTTATTCAGACAGGATACTAGGTGCTTTGAGTAGGATTCAGGAGAAACACAAAACACAGTCCATACCTTTAGCAAATTAGCAGTTTAGACTGGGAAATAAGAGTCCAAAAATATAAAGTTGTGTATAACTAAATTCTAAGTTGTGCAATGAAAGTAAGTGAGGCAGAAATTGAAGGAGTCATCACTAAATGATGGCTGTGGAGCGTAGGGAAGTTTCCAGACCCTGGATTGCCATGAAAGCACCAAGCACTGCACTGAGGTGCCAAATCATCTAGACAGACTTCAAAGGGAATCAAAGGCTGGTCCAGCAGAAGCTAACACAACATTGTAAAGCAACTATACCCCAATAAATAGAAAGAATCAGTCTTATAAATATTCTCTTCCAGCTAACACAGTTTGTATCAGTTTAGGATATTCTCTGTCTATGAATCTTATGCTTTTCCTTTTGACCTCTATCATTGCTAAGGAGAACAGAACTATCTTTCTGTCGTGAGAATAAAATGACATTGGAGTATTGGAAAAAAAAAAAAAAAAAGGTTGGTCCACACAAGGTCAAAGCACAATGAATCAGTCAGAAGAACGAAGAGCAAAACTGACTTTCATTTCTCCTGTCAGGGAGGCGGCTTGGCTTGACACCGTACTGCAGGTTTCGGGAGTTCCAGTGTCAGATGTTGTTCCTAGAGGAGAGACACTCTGAGAACTTGTGAGAGTGAAAAATCGTCCCCACACAGGAGGACATCAGCCAGAGGGTTCCCAGACATTAGTAGTGTGTGTCTGTTACTCCCAGATTCCTCATTTATCCCTCCCCTCCCCCTTTACCCCTTGGTAACCATAAGTGTGTTCTCTACGTCTGTGAGTCTCTTTCTGTTTTATAAATAAGCTCATTTGTGTCATATTTTAGATTCCACTTACAAGTAATAGCATATGGTATTTGTCTTTCCCTGTCTGACTTCCTTCACTTAGTATGATAATCTCTAGGTCCAACCATGTTGCTGCAAATGGCATTATTTTACTGATTTTTTATGGCTGCATAGTATTCCTGTGTGTGTGTGTGTGTGTGTGTGTGTGTGTGTATGTGTGTGTATACACACCTTATCTTCTTTATCCATTCATCTGTCAATGGACATCTCAGTTGCGTCCATGTCTTGGCTATTGTAAGTAGTGCTTAACTGTGCATGTCTTAACTGATGCACACGACTTGGTAACGCAGAATAGTGACACGATACAGAATGTGCTGTTGAGTGCCTTAGATGTTTGTTGTAAAACCTAAAATTTACAGACAAAAGTTCTTGACCACTCAATATGTGTTGGGCTCTGAACCAGATGCTGTCAGAACATGAAAGAAATACAAGGCTGATTCCTCAGCTGAAAGGAAATTACAATTGGGGTAGAAAGGAGGATTAACATATGTTGTTGGTAATGATAACCTCTTACCTTCAACAGCACTGCCATCACCACCACTACCATCACTGTACTACCATAACTTCACTTTGTTTATACAGTATTTTCTGATTTAATCTAGGGTTGTTGATGGGTATTGTTTTCCCATTTCCAGATTAGAGATATTGCATTAGGTCAGGTTATTTCCATACATGAAGGGTATCCTAATCTTTAGACAGTCTGAGAGTCCCAGCTATTACTAGTACTTTCTAGAAGACAATGAGCTCTATACATGTAGCTGAATTCATAGCAGTCATGCAGAACATATAAATACCTACACTTGAATGTTACATTTTTCAGTGTAGATCTTAAGGCTCTGACGTCCAAAAAACTCTTGGAAAAACTCTTTGGAAATTGATTTCAACAAGTGTATTAGTTCTGGCAAATATTTATCTTGTCAAAAAAAAAAAAAAACTTTATATACGTAGCTCAAATTTTTGGGGGTGTGAGGAGTAATTTTAAGTGTCAATATGATTAGGCCATAAGGTGCTCAGATATTTGGTCAAATATTATTCTGGGTGTGTCTGTGAAGGTGTTTCTGGATAAGATTCACACTTGACTGAGTAGACTGAGTAAAACATGTTGTCCTCCCTAATGTGGGTGGGCCTCGTCTGATCAGTTGAGGGCCTAAATAAAGCAAAAAGTCAAGTAAAAGAGATTCCTTCTGCCTGACTGCCTTCAAGCTGGGACATGATGTTCTTTCCTTTGGACTTAAACAGAAACATCAGCTCTTCCTTGATCATGAGTCTGTTGGGCAGGGACTGGAGCTACAGCATCGGTTCTCCTAGTTCTCACGCCTTTGGACTGGGATGGAAGCTACAGTGAGTCCCCTACATACAAACCTTCAAGTTGCAAACTTTCAAAGATGCGAACGTGCATCTGGTTCCAGCAAGGAGCCAGAACCTGTGCCATCAAGGTCAGGCGTGAGTGAAATTGCAGCTTGCCCTCCATCTCCTATTGCTGACGATCCTTCAGCTCTGCCATCTCCCACCTCCTCTCCCTCCTCCAGTCAGTAACTCTTCTTGCCTGTTCACTCGATGCCAGCCCCCGTATGCCAGCTGTTGTACTGTACTACTGTACTTTTCAAGGTACTGTACTGTAAGATTAAAAATGTTCTCTTTATTTTTTGTTTGTTTTTTATGTATTATTTGTGTGAAACGGTTTATAATTATAAACCTATTACAGTACAGTATATACAGCCAATTGTGTTAGTTGGGTACGTAGGCTAACTTTGTTGGACTTACGAACATATTGGACTTACAAACGCGCTCTTGGAATGGAACTCGTTAGTATGTAGGGGACTTATTGTATACCACTGACTCTACTTGGTCTCCAGCTGCTGACTTGCCAACAGCAGGTCTGGGGACTTGTCAGCCTCCTTAATTCTATGAGCCAATTCCTTATAATAAACCTCTCTCTCGCCCTCCCTCTCATACACGCTCATGCACATCATATATATATACACACGCACACATCATATATATATACACACACACACATCATATATATATCTTATATAAATCTCTTTATTTTATCTATATGGGATATAGGAGATAAATAAATAGATCCTATTGGTTCTGTTCCTCTGGAGAACCCTTGTTAATATGAGGGCCAAGCTCAATGAACACATTAGTTGATAAGTTGGAAATGAAATTTTTGGTCACACACACCCCAAAAGACAGATCTATAGATAGATAGAGATCAAGATAGAGATAGATATTTCACCTCTTATTTTTCTTAAAGGATCAAAAGCTAGCTTTGAAAATAATTTTAAAATGGGAATTCCAAATAAATCTTGAACAATGAAAGTATGCGGCAGAGAACACTACCCGATCACCAAATCCATTTCTCCCTCTCCCTGAGACTACACCGTGACTACTTTTCCCAGTTGCCCAGTGTGTGACTGAGTTCCGATATATCTACTCCTTTTAGTTATGGCCCATAAATACCTCCCACACAAGAGTCCTCATGTTCTTCTCTGCTCAGTGGTGATTCAGTTATGTATTGAAGATGGTGTGATGTGAGATGGAAGGAACCCAGGTCCCTCCTCCCAACTGAAGGAGACCTGGCCAGAAAAACCCCTTTTCGATTTTATATGAGTGAAAAATAAACTTCTATTTTGTTAAGCCACTGAGATGTTGGGAGTGTGACTGCTCTGTAATGTTTGCTAGTAGGTGGCATTACCTAAGTGATACATAGCATCATTGGAATAAGAGGAGAGGTGATAATGTTGGAGAACACGGTCATGTGAATTGATAACTTCTGTTATGTGTGTTTAAAATATCCTTCTCAAAATCTAGGAATTCCACCTTCACTTATTAGAATGGCAAAATGTACACTTGAGTCAATCTACACCTAGCAAATTTGACTTCCTGTTTCTAAGAAAACAATTCCTCTTAAAAAAATCTCATAAAATAACTCCCAAGGCTTTTTGCACATCAAACAGCTCTTACAGAACAAAATTTTGATGAGGTAAGTGTAAGGAATTTAGTAACATATGGATTAAATTTTCCTTAAAATAGACATCATTTTAAAATTGAGTTAGAAAAAATGTTCTTGGTAAAATATGAAAATATGTTTTGGTTTTCCTTGAACCCCAAACACGATTTGAAAAATAGTTCCAGATGTTCACCAAACCCCCAATACAGCTGGTTTCACCCATCTCTAGTTCCAAGATAGAACTATTGGGAGTTCTGGTAATTACAAATATTATAAAAGTATTAGCAGATATTGGCAAAATGTCCGAAATGAGGAAAGAGTAAAAATTTAGAAATAAACAAGTTCAAACTTAGGGTTTCTGTCTTCAAAAGCTTAGGGATGAACTATCTGATCCTTAATAGTTGATGAAATAATTTAAATTCCTTCTTATATTTCAGAAAAAGATATTTAATAACAAATATAGATGGATAAATATTTTAAGAAAACTTCTGATTTAAAAAAGCTCCATTAGGGGACAATTTGGTGACAAGCTACATTCAGTGTGATCGTAAAGAGAAGGCTATATCACAGATCCAATAAGATCACTCTTTAGGGTTAAATGCTTCTACAAATTTTGATCATAGCCAGTGGCTCAGTTGATGAAGACTTGTACTAACCATATTAAAGTCATGATACAATTTCTTGTTAAAGTTTTACAAGCTTGCCTGCCCTCTGCAGTCAGTCCTCCTCACTAGTGCAAGAGCAACTTTCTAAAATTCAAATACTTCGTTCCACTTCACTTAAATCCTTCATGGATTCTCCACTGCCTTCTGAAGTAAGCTTGAACTCCTTAACATGGCACCAAAGTCCTTTCTGTACCTAGGCTCTCATTTGCACTATCTCATGTTTTACTATCCCCCCAAACCCCTATGTTCTATTCCTATAAACTATTTTCTGTCCTTATAATTTCTGTAGTGGAATGTCCTGCTGAATATTAAACTAGGATTGTTTTCTTTTTTGCTCTTCTGAAAGTGATACTGGGAGACCACTTTGATCATCTTCAGAAGAGTAAAGAATCTTTAGGCACTGGATGTAGAGCTTTCAATCCAAAGAGGGGAGAGTATAGCTATATATATTCATATTCTGGAGAAGATGAGGTGGCCATGAGGAAGTAGGCAGCTATTCTAATTGTCCAGGGAAGAGTGAGTAAAAAGAACTTACTATTTCCAGAATTGAAAAAGAAAGCTGTCTGATCCCTGCTGGTATCTGTCCTTAGAGAAGGAAAGAGATAAGAAATTCTAGATCTGCAGGGGATAAAAGCTTGATTCAGTCCTGACATCACACTCCTGCTGAAGCTGTCATCTAAGAGAACGGCTCTGTATGTGAGACCAAGGATTAAGAGCTTTGGACCTACGTACCCCTCACTCCACTGAGGCTGATTCTGAGAGGTGGATCCTCCAACCTCCAAGATCCATAGCAGCAGGTCCCTGGCACATCATCATCTTTGTGGACTGTAGGTCCAATTGTCAACAGTGTCACCAAGTGGCAGCAAGAAGCAAAAGCAATAACAGACTGACCTGACCCCAAGCTCATCACTCTTGGATGACTAGGTCAGAGTGATGACCTCCTGTTGGACCGTGTAAGCCTTTGGAGTTTTAGGAAACTCAGAAAAATGAGGAATTGCAAGGTGGAGATAGTGAATGTTTGGCTAATCTGATGTGTATGAACTTGAACTAGTTTTCTTTTGAGTTAAAAAGGTAAAAGTAGATTCCTCCCTTCCCTTTGCCCAGTTCTGCAAGAACAATGAATACTTGTCATACTTCTCTGACTTTCCATTGCCTAGAGTGTTCCTCATTCCCCTTGTCTTGCTATCAGCTCAAGCTCATTTCACCAGGAAGTTCTCCCTGCCTCACTGAGACTGGGAGAAGTATCCTCTTACCACCTCACACAGACATCAGTGTTACCTTTATTCATTGCAACCAGAACTACCTAAGTTAAAATGCCCAATTTGCTCATTTTTCTCCCATCCTAATCCCTCCCCACTCAGCTGTGAGCTTATCTAAAATAAGGAATGCATGTTATTCACTGATGCATTTCTGCTACCCAGCATATACTTAATAAATACTTGCTAATAATAAGAGAACCAAGGTCTTTTGTTGGAAAGAGAAATGCCCATGCCAAATTCTAGACTCAAAGACTACAGCCTACAATAGCTCTAGTTTTGCTAACTAGCCCTTGAATTGAATGAATAAAATAGATTAAAATTTGACCAAGGTCATCAGGGAATTGTGTGTTTAGAGAAAGACAAAGCTAATGAAGGAAGTCCTAGGATTGCTCATTCCCTGATGAATTCACCATGTCCTCACACACTCACTAAGAGGAAGTGGAGAACCCCCAGTGCATCCCTGGGAAAATGAACAGGGAAATATTCCCAGAGGGCAGATGAAGGCTGACAGGTGGGTTGGCCAAGGAATTCAGTCTACTGCCAGTGTAGGGGGCCTTGGCTTCCTTTCCATGGGAATATGGTATGTGCTTTGGACCAGTGACCCCTCGAGGTTGTTTCCCATTCTGTTCTTTTTCAAATGAAACACTTTATAGTAATTAGTTTTTCTTTTTTTTTTTTTCCAGGCAGGGTCCAATCAAGAAAACAGAATCCATGTTTCAGCAGAGATAATATAATACAGGGAGTAGGTTAAATAGGTGTTCGAGAACTAAAAAGCAAAAGGGGAACATGGAGATAACATGGAGACAGCAACTGCAGGAAGTAGGGCCTGGGGAAACAAAGGAAGAGGTCAGTAGTTAGAACCTAGAAGCTCAGAGGAGGTCTTAGAGGGGCTGGACTCAGACCTGAGGAGGGCTTGTGTCGACCCTCAGAACTCAGAGGAAAGACCTTGAAAAGCTGAGACTCAGGTCCCTAAACACAAAGTGCCATTGATCTGGTGCTTGAGGCAGGGTCCCCATGGAGCTGTACTCAGACCTTTGGTGCTACATGAGGAATGTTGAGGGGACTCATGAGACTGGTTCTGGGGGTGCTAAAGGGAGCTGGAGACTGCAGCCAACTGTGCTGCCGGGTGGCAAAGGGCCATTTCTGGAGGATGCTGCGGGAGCAGGAAGGAGCAAATCGTTTCTCCCTATTCCTGTCTCCCAGTGTCCCTCCGGTATCTCTTATTGGCAGAAGCCAGATGACAAAGGAGAAGTGTGTTGTGCAGAGTCCCGGCCCCAGCATCAAAAAACAGATCATGGAAGGGCTGATTGGAATGAGAGGCAAGAGCTCAATAAAAAGCATGTTCCCACCCCTTGTTTTCTTACACTGACACATACTCTTCTGCATATCTTTAAACTTTCAAAAAGGAAGAACCTCTTTATACTTTTCTCTAATAAGATTCAACCATCCTTCATACAGATGAAAACTCTGTTGCCCTCTCACCCAAAAGAGAAGACATAAAGTCCCAACGGTCAAGGTCTCCATCCCTGAGCAACGAGCATGGCATCCATCTCTGAGTGAGTCTCTATTTTCATAATCCAGTCACGGTCCCACCAGGATCTCCTGTAACCTAAACACTAAACTTTAAAATGACCCGACAATACAACAATCCTTACATAATATAATAGGAAGAAAAAAAGAGAAGAAAATGACTAGCATATATGCCACACAACGCAATAAAGAAGGAAGTAAATATGCATGCCTGCTACAGCTCTTGTTTTGTCAGTAGTCACGAGGCCATAGTAGATATTTATCATTCCTTCCCTCCACTCTCTATTCCATGTTTCTTAGCCTTCAGCTCCTTAGCAAATGTAGTTCTTTATCTGCTCAGGTGACACAAACCTTCAGTCCTCACTGGTGCTGCCATCTTTTTGTTGCCGCCATTTTCCATTCGCCTTTGCTATTGGCGTGAGAAATGAAAAGATGCCCTGAGAATCCTCTGGAACCCAGACATAGTCCTTCCTGTCCCCACTGAACAGAGTCATCCAATTTCCCCTGGGCATCAAGATCAAGCACGATAGCAAATAGTAAGCTCCTTTGTTTGCATGTTGGTTCAATAGCATGAGGATGCCAAAGTGGTCGGTGGTAGCATCAAATGGTTGAGGTAGGGAGAGCATAAACCAGACTCATTCAACAAGTGTTGGAGATTGGTTTTTGGGCTACTCCTAGGAGTTTGCCTTATCTCTTTGAATGCCAGGCTTCATTCAGAGAGATAAGGAAGAGGGAGAGTAAAAAGAGAGAACTATAAGCAACTATACCCCAGTTAAAAAAAAAATTCAAAAAATATGCAGTCAAAAATCATTCTTGAATTCGGACTGAAAGGTAATAGGCATACATTTTAGCATTTTTTGATTAGTATTTTTATTGTATATGAAACTGCAAAACCTTTGTTGGCTCCCACCTGTGGCATAGAGCCTGTAAACATTAGAAATGAACTGATTATGCATCTACATTAAAGCTTTAGATGCGCTAGACTAAGAATCTGTTCCTGAACTTAAGTGAATGGAACCTACTGTAAAGTCCAGTTACTATTCATTAATATTATAATAAAATGTGTGTGTGTTATTTCAAAAAAAAAAGAGAACTATAATGTGAAGTGGGAATGATGGCATGGCATCATTGTGACTGAGAAATAGTATATCCCAGATCAAAGCAGCAGTTCCCCCAGTACTGGAAATTAGAAGAAACATTTCTTGCCGAATTGGAGTTCCAATGCCTTGGATAAAGTTGGACAGAATCTGGAGCATAACAGAAACACAGATGATTCTATTTAGCACATCTAAGTTGTATTTTGTGGAATAACAAAAACTGGCCTAGAAATATTTATGTAGAAAGCATCTTCCCAAGTTCCTCACTTCAACTTTGAGTCTTAGAATCCTCCTCTCTCTGTTGTATGACTTCCCTTGGTACCATTACGGCCAAGTTTACCCTCACTGGTGTTTATCCACATTGGGAAACCTCATACAGCCCCAAGATTATAGAACCTGCCTATAATGTATTAGTCATTTAAACACATCTGTCTAAGACCCAACCTCTCGGCTTTCTCATTAGCTCAGTTGATAAATTTATCCAGGCTGATTTTAAAAGGAGCAAGGGCTGTAGTAGTGTGTTGAATATACTGGCTTCATTAGATCAATAGATGTTCATAATAGTCAAAAGCAAAGTCTTTCTTGAAGACAATGAGGTGAATAACTTAATGAGGTGTCAAAACCCTCAGACAGTGATTTTGGAATCAGATAACATTAGGATATACATAATGGGATGTATTTTCCTTTTCTTGCAACTTATTCTTATCTTTCACACTTTTAAGCATTCTTCCAAAAGTCAAGCCAACCAGGGGAAGATTGTTTACTTGAAACTTCTGAGAAATAAAGAAGGCGATATTTCACATAGGTCTTCTCCAAGTTTAAATTGTATTATATCTAAGAAAAAACAAACCAGGAGTCTTAGGGTTCCTATGTGTTATTTTTCTCTTCCTCATTGAGACTGTTTTCTGTCCCAGTTATTCAGAACTCTATTGTTTCTGATCTTTTATGAGCATAGATACATGTTCCAATTAAAAATCAAACACATAAACATTGCAGCAAGGGAAAAATAGAAATTCTGAAGTTAGCCTCAGTTTTAGATTTTAATGCTATGTTCTAAATGCCAGTTTGTTTAAGTAATGCTTTCTTTCTTTCATCTTAGGTGTTATAATAGGAAAGTTCTGCATCAGATTGGCTCCTGGTGTGAAATGCAAGACTTCAGATTCAAAGATACTAGTGAAATCCAGACCTTGTTTTATTCATTAACTCCTATAAGCAAGTGCAACTATTTAGCTAAACAATCCAAGACCTAGCTTGACAGTTTGATGTATACACAGAAGGCTGATTGTCCTTTCCTGAAACACAGAGATGTTTGGGGAAAAGTCACAAAGTACACAGTGAAAAGCTGCAGGTGAAAACATATGGATTAAGGTTTGGTCAGTCATGGAATTGGAGGTGTGCTGAAAAAAAAATCTAGGGTAGAATACCTTGTGGGGAGGGAAGAGAATAAGAGAGCTAAGTGGGACTCAGACCCTTGTACTGACTGCCTGCCAACAGTCCTTCTCTCTCAAGAAGCTTTATCCTCTTCTACCAAATAGTTGGCTTTGGGAGAGGTGAGAGGGAAAGACCCTGAGACAAATAGGCAAGCAGTGAAGCATCCCTGCCCATCTGTCTGTGCCCCATGAGGTTGGCAGTAATTGAAATGGGAAGAGCACCCCACCTGTGTCATGTGGTGTAATGAGATTCCTGCCTACCGCTCTCGTGAGTATGCTACCTTGACTCTGGACTTTGTTACCACTGCTCCAAACACAACAGGTACCAAAGTGACCCTTGGATGGGGAGAACTGTGGTTCCCGTGGGACTGGTGTTTGTTCAACAATGTTTACTATAAGCCTCAATAATAAACGAAGGGATTCAGAAAGGATGAGAGCAAAGGCGAAAACAATCATAAGAGCCCTAGAGAGAAGTACAGTAGATTCCTACAGTGGCTTTTACTTCTCCCATATAACAGTATTGATGGAATTATGGTTTCAACTTGGGGGGGAAGAAATATACCCATGCCTGTGCACACACAAACACACACCTACATACATTCACAAAATAATTTTTCAAAAGCTGTGACATAAGCCTCCTCACCTTTCTGAACATGTGTCAAGTTTGGACACATCAGTGGAGTTTCCAAGAACACAGTAACTGGCCAGTGAGGCATGCTGGCTTTACCCCCAACTCTAATTTTTATTTTATTTTATTTTTGTTGTATCATATATGTAATTTGTTTTACCACCAGCTCTAAATGTGTATTTCTCCAGGAATACACATTCATGCTTCACCCTGCCAAAGAACAGAATGTGGTCACATAGTGGTTACTAGGAAATAATCATCCTGTAAGGGAAATGCATGCCAGTTTCTAATACTTGATCCTCGCTCTGTGTGACTCTTGGGTTTAGGACCATGAATTCTAAGTTTCTTTCTCTCTGGAAGGGATGAGTGTTACCATGGTTTCTCCTGCCCTGAGACAAATGTATTGCTCTTCGATAGAATGTTCCAAGATTCCTAGAAGAACTGGGCCAGCTCACCAAACAGAACCGACTCTTGTTGCATTCTGCAGAAAACCTACCTTACCTTAACAATTGCACATCTACGCAGAGAAAAAGAACAAAAGGTAGACACTCAGGCCCTCTCTGTCTTCCCTTCCCCCTCCCCACTCCTGTTTCCTGCATGTAATAAAAGCAGCAGCTAAAATTTAATAGCATTTGGAAAACGATGAAGCCATCTCCTGGAGTTACATGGCATGTTTTATATTATAGGGCTGGGATTAAGAAAGGAGGGAGGCTAGATTCTGTTCTTGCTCTGAAAACAGGTTTCTCGACACCAGGCTGATATTTATGGTAACTGAAAATAGGATGAGGCCAAAAAGTGTGTGTGTGTCTGTGTGTGTGTGTGTTTGGGGGGCAGGTTGAAGAGTAGCAAGGCTAAAAACTCAGTAAACCTGATTTTCATTATCATGGCAAAATGACTGGTTTAACTGACGTTTTTCTGAATTACCTCACGGTACACACAGTAATCTTCCTAAATACAAGAGAATTTGTTTCAGCAAAAGTCCTTATAGCACAGCTCCGTGGCTTTTTTCAGATGAGGTGCTTTCGAGCTGACATGTTGTTCATCGGGTTTGTTGGTGCACACGGGGGTCTGTTCCCAAATACACCAGCCTTATTAACCATCGCTGGACTCAGGCTATTTCCTCCGGGAAATACGAAATTTTTTGTTTTCAATAGAACATATGGGCCAAATTAGAGAGTAAATAAATGAATACTTCTCAAGAATCCATGATAACACTTGCCGAGCAGTGGGTCAGGCCAGATTTAATCTAAAATCTTTCTGCTGTGTGTAAATGATTATGTCATAGCATTTGTCTTTAATTACTCACCTCTTTCCAAAGGTTTGACTCATAATGTGTTTCTCGGTTAACCACAAACACTTGTACTACAAGATTTGTCATATAGATTCACTCACCCCCTACCTCCACCCCTCCATTTTTTGTTCTTTGCAACAACATTGTTAAGTCATAGCTCCTGAAAAAAGAAAATTTGAGACATTGTCTAAGCCACCCTCTCCTCGATATTTTGAAGGTTTCCATGCTAAGAAAAACAACACCATCTCCCCTTGTCTCATGAAGACCATTAGAGCCGGCTGAACAGGAATGGAAATAGCAATAGCGTATCATCATGGTTTTGTACTTATATGGAGTTGTTCCTTTGAGAATTTCGAAGAGTTCAAGAACATATGAAAAGAATAAAAACAATGGGTTGTAACTTATAAATGAGTACAAGTCAATTAAGCCACCACATACATATTTTTTCCTTCATCACTTCGCTTCTCACCTCACCTTCCCCCTATGAGAAACAGAATGAATTCGGATTTAATCCCGAATGAATTAAATCAGCTTTCTCCTCAGCTCACTGAGTGCGTATGGTTAATCCACGCAGTTTTAGCAGAGCTGTTGGCTCCCCGTGGTGAGTGTTGCCATCTCTTCAGACTAATCCTGAGTGAAGTTTGGGATTATAGATTTGGGGGGAAAATGTGGGAAGTGATGTAATCCTAAAGGTATGTCCATCGAGGATTTTTTTTTTTTTTTTGTAGGTAGAGTAATAAGTACCTAAATGATGTAATTTGGGAGTTTTAAGGCTTTCTGATTCCCAAATCTCAATCTTACTAACCTGAAATCCCTACTTTGCTTTGTTTTGTTTTATTTTTGTGGGGGGGGGATAGCTAAAATAAGAAGGCCTTTGTTAAAGACAGAAATAGGCACATGAATTTTTCTTGGGTTAAAGTGACAATTTCCCAGTTAAAATGCCAGTACCGGCAGGGGATGGTGATATATTAGTTGTGCTTCCAGAGATGGCTGGGACCCCAAAATACAAGTCCTTCTTCAGTTTCCCGTTGCAATCCCAGTAGTGGTTGTTACTATACATATGGTCCCCAACTCCTTTTTATTTTTTTTAATTGAAGTATCACTGATGTACAATATTATATCAGTTATAAGTGTACAATATAGTGATTCACAATTTCTAAGGTTATACTCCATTTATAGTCAATATAAAATATTGGCTACATTCCCCATGTTGTACAATATCCTTGTAGCTTATTTTATACCTAATAATTTACACTCTTACTCCCCTACCTCTATATTGTCCCTCCCCGCTTCCCTCTCCTCATTGGTAACCACTAGTTGGTTCTCTATACCTGTGAGTCTGCTTCTTTTTTGTTACATTCACTGGTTTGTTGTATTTTTTAGATGCCACATATAAGTGATATCATACAGTATTTGTCTTTCTCTGTCTGATAGTTTCACCCTTTCTAGGATTCTTGACTCGAGTCAGGGACCTAAACCCCTGTGTTAGCTGGAGATCCAAGCAGGTTAGTAACTTCCTTGGCCCCATTCCTTTAGCCTGGGCCCACAAAGCTTAGACCCTCAAGGTTTTACCACTTTGACAGTGAGAAGAAGCAGAAGGAAGATGAGCCCTTGAATAGGTGTCCAGAGGAAGGAGAGCTCCTTGCATCCCCTAAGCTTTCCATGCCAAGTCTGCTTTCCTCTGGGTACCACACTGACTCCCCCATGGGACTGCAATAGCCTTATCGGAGAAGTTGAGGGATGGGGAAAGGCTTTAACCCTCCGCAGGTGTTAGAGAATGCAACTGATACTACAAAGCTCACTATTATCAATACAGTAAGTCCCCTGCATACGAACGAGTTCCGTTCCGAGAGCAAGTTCGTAAGTCCAATTTGTTCGTTAAATCCAACAAAGTTAGCCTAGGTACTCAACTAACACAATTGGCTGTATAGTACTGTACTGTAATAGGTTTATAATACTTTTCACAGAAATAATACATAAAAAACAAACACAAAAAATATAACATTTTTA
Organism: Eschrichtius robustus; assembly: GCF_028021215.1. Lineage (NCBI taxonomy): Eukaryota > Metazoa > Chordata > Mammalia > Artiodactyla > Eschrichtiidae > Eschrichtius > Eschrichtius robustus. The sequence continues at coordinate 171,558,450 of NC_090826.1, read as the reverse complement.
ATCTTACAGTACAGTACCTTGAAAAGTACAGTAGTACTACAGCAGCTGGCATACAGGGGCTGGCATCCATCCAGTGAACAGGCAAGAAGAGTTACTGACTGGAAGGGGGAGAGGAGGTGGGAGATGGCAGAGCTGAAGGATTGTCAGCAATAGTAGATGGAGGGCAAGCTGCAATTTGACTCACGCCTGACCTTGATGGCACAGGTTCTGGTTCCTTGCTGGAACCAGATGCATGTTCGCATCTTTGAAAGTTTGCAGCTTGAAGGTTCGTATGTAGGGAACTTACTGTAGTTAACGTATTCTCTTGGCCCAAGCAGTCAGCATGGCTGCAAGTGAATTATGGAGCACTGATTAGGAAAGTGGAGGCAAGAAGGATTTGAAATGGTGAGGCAGTTGAGGTCCTGAAGAAGTGAAGCACATGAGGGTTGGGGAGAAGCTCACATCATCAGGAGGCAATATTGTGTACTGGGTGCTTGGAGGGGTATGGGGTACTGACAATGGATTGCATCTGATTAACAACTGCACTAGACATGGTGTGACAAATGCGTCTGGGGCTCCGAAACACAGAAAATGCAGTCGTCCCCCATTATCCAAAGGGGATACCTTTCTAGACCCCTAGTGGACGCCTGAAACCTCAGATAGTATTGTGGAAATATACTACACTTTTTCCTATGCATGCATACCTATGACAAGGTTTAATTAATAAATTCGGCACAATAAGAAGTTAACAACAAGACCTAATAATAAAATAGAACAATTACGTCTTATACTGTCATAAAAGTTATGTGAATTGTTCTCTCTCAAAATATCTTATTGTACAAATTTAATGCCTTTTCCATCTTAACCAAGCATTTAATACACACTGTGGCTGTAACTTTTGCAGCTTGAGGTGTGAACAGCAAAACTAGCATGGATTTCTTTTTCCCTCATCACAGTTTCACAGATAGGTTATGTTCTTACCGTAGGTTTTAACACTCTCAGCATAAGCTTGGTTTTTTTCTTTTCTTATTGTCAAGAACTTCCCCCCTTTCACTTTACAGCTACTCTTTGTCGTATCCAAATTAGCAGCGTCACTGTTCTTGCACTTTGGGGCCATTATTACGTAAAACAAATGTTACTTGAACACAAGCACTGAGATAATGAGACATTTGATCTGATAACTGAGGGCTGCTAATTGACTAATGGGCCAGATACCCTGGACAAAGGGATGGTTCACCTCCTGGGCTACAGGATGGAGCAGGATGGTGAGATTTCATCACACTACTTGGAAGGGCGTGCAATTTAAAACCTATGGATTGTTTATTTCTGGAACTTTTCATTTAATATTTTTGGACCATGGTTGACCATGGGTAACTGAAACTGCAGAAAAGGGGGGACAACTGTATTCTGTTGATGATATCCATTCTCCTAGGCATAGGGAAAATCGGTTTTTAATCTAGATACCACACTTTCAAAACTAATATCTTTATTTTTCCTCTGGTGTGTATTTATCTTTAGATAGGTATTTTAAAGGTCTTGCTTATACATGACATGTTTTGCCCTATATGCTTGTCGTCACACTCTACCCAGACAAGCTTGTATATTTCCTTGTTTCTTTCTTATCTCCACTCTGATTCCTGACATCTGGGCTGGCAATACTTCATGGGTGTCTCTCTGATCCAGCCAGTCTTTGGTAGACACTTTTTGCCTGCCCAAAAAAATTTCCCTAAGCTGTTTTCTCCATTGTCATGCCGTCCTAGCTGATCTACCTCTGGTGAAAGATTTTCTTGCTAGCCAATAGGAGTCTTTCAATCTGGATCTAGTCCTCCTAGATTCTGATTCTCAGCTTCCACAGCATTCTTTTCTCTGTATGCCTGTCATTGTCCTTATCCTTTGACTACATGTTGGAAAGATTGTCATCTTCTCGTCATAAACACTTTTGTTTTCTTTTTTCTCTTGCCTGATAGAGTCATCATTCAGAACGTAACTGACATCTCAAAAATCCTCTTATATATTTGATAAGGAAATAAATTAAGATGCAATATACAGACCCTTATAAAACGAACCAGCCTTAACTTGGGGCACAATGCCTATGGAAATCAAGCCACATTAAGAAACGGCAATCAAAACGGCACCCCACATGGGCTCCTGGTGCCAACATCAAAAGTATTCTTTGTTATTTCCTTCTTTCAACCATCCCAAGTTTGAGTACTTGGGATTGATTGGAATTGCAAAACCATTTCTATGCTTATGGTTTTTATTCATCAATAAGCATCTTCGTTTCTATCTTATTTACAATTGATTTTTTTCTTACTACTAATAAATTAATTTTATTTCTTTATATTATGTATATTTTTATATGTTACCTCAAATCCCTTTTGGAACAAGCTTATCAAGGTAAACCCTCTTTTATTCTCCTGTCTTTTTTTCCCCCTCTATCTTTCTATGGTTCAACATTTCCTTCTGAGTCTTGATTTTTGATCTTACCATCACCATATCCTATAACAGGAGTACACAAATTTAGGTACTGGTCCCAATTCCACACAGCAGCTGTTACCCCAGAAAGTTCCTTAACTATACTTGCTTAAATTAGAACTGTTCTGACAATGGGGACAATGTGACAAATAGATAAAATCATGAATATGAAAGGTCCTAGCATAATTCATCATCCATACTATATCCTCAATAAATATTACTTGATTCATGTATTATAAAATATGATTGTCACCATCTTGACCTAATTTTTGTCAAGCATGAAGCAATGACAATGCAAATCTTTTGAGTAAAATTTCTGAGAAACCTATTCTTTCTGGTTTAAACATTTTCCCGGGTCCCAAATGTAAGGTCATTAATCATACGCATATGTAAAAATTTTTGGATGAGGGCCATGATGATTTAATTAAAATCCTTTTCTTCTTGAGTGAATGAAGCATTCTCAACAGCCACCTCTATCTTACCTTTTTATTGCATATTTCCCCAAGGACATGACTTGGTTCTCTCTGGAATGTGCAGTCAGCCTTCATTGTAAGCATGCCACTCATTTTTCCCCAACCAACTCTGATAATGCTTAATGGAAGTAGGAGGAAGGGATTGGTGTCAAAGGGTAATTCAATGTCCAAGCTTCTCCTTCTCAGTCAGCTCTGAGAGCACATAATAAGAACTTGAGCTTCAAAGGTTTTGCCTACCACAGGAAACTATAGACCTTCGGTATTCAAGTGGGCTAACTATCTCCCCGCCAAAGTATTCTCGGTAATTTCCTCTTCACCCTCACCCCCTCTGATTTATTACTGTATCTTTTGACCTTCTTTCTCTCTTCGTAAAAAGCATTAAGTTGCCATTATATAACCCAGGACAGCAGATAAATATTAAAATTTACTGGAGGCTCCCGCTTAGGAATGGACTTATAGATCTCTAGGGCACAAAATGCCACGAAAGCATGGGGGTTTTGATATCCTTCAGTTGTGTGCGGAGAAATAATAAAGGGACCAAGTCCTAAGAGAAAAATTAAACCTTCCATAGACAGAACATAGCTGCATTTTAAGTAACCACTTTAAAGACATGACTGCTGTTTTGGCAAAATCTAGTAAGCCACACAAAATTAATTTCATGTTTCATTGACATTACTTTCAGGAATTTCATGTTGACATAACCTATAGAGTAAGGGTGAGATACTGCAGACAATATATTTAATGCTGCTACCCCAACACAAAATATTTTAAATTTGAACAGAGGCCCAATTTTGTAAAATATTCATGTTCTGTGTAGAAAAAGAATGAAACTGTATTTTTTACATCAATTGTTTAAATGCTAATTGCTTCTAATGCAAAAGTTTAAATCAAACTGTGAACTCTTTCCGTGGTTCCCGTGTTGAATGTAAGATATATCTCAACCTATTTCTAATTTTGTTTTCCATGTAGGCTTTTACACAATTGATGCTATAAATATCAATTAATGTGATTAAGTTGCATGTAAGTTAACAGGAAGTCACCTTTGAACACACACTTATAAATACATTCAGTGAAATAGTTACTTTTCTACAAGACAAAATGTTTTTGCTTACTCAACAGTGGAGGGGAAGGGAGGTTGCTGGCTTTGGCCACTGATGTCTGTGTTTTCCCTAACAGCCGTATGTCCGCATTCTTTGCACTGGCATCTGTCACCATGGACCCATGATCCAAGTGCTGAGAAGACCATTGCGTGACCAAAGTTCTCTTTGGCTCTGAGGCAACAGGCATTGTTTTTATAATGCAGCTTCTGTTTCTACCTCTTGGCTTCTAAAGCTTCTCAAAGTCACATATTAGCGATTGGCACTAGTCAGGTCAGCATTACTGCTGTTGTAACAGCTTCTTATCTAGTTTCCCATCATCTGAAGGTATGCATCAGCACATCCATGAAGAGTTATTTTCGTCCTCTTGGCTTGTAATTTGTACCCTTTCAAGTATACCAGAATGTCAGGAATTCATTTAGTCTGGCAGAATTTGGAAACCACTTGGTAATATAGGAATCTCAGCATTGACTAGGTGGTTGGAGTTCTTTGACTTTATGATTTCCAAATTTCATAGTGACAACCATTGCTTGAAGCCATGGGAAGATTTTCCTCTGGTGATTTAAGCTTGCCATGTGTATTCACCAATTATTGCGGAAATAATGCTGCATAATAAGCCACCCCAAACTCAGTGTCTTTACGCAATAATGATTCCTCTTGCTCACACACCTGCTGGTCAGCTGGGGGTCAGCTGGTCTAAATGGGTCTCCATTAAATACAACTCCAATTTCCAGGTTGGATCTAGGTCTGCTCCACATGTTTGTCGTCATCTGACTGGTCGACTAGTCAGGACATGTTTGTCTGATGACAATGGCAGAGGTATAAAGAGGGGCAAGTGGAAACACGCAGAACTGGCAGCTGACACTTGTGCCCATATTCCACTGGCTAAATCAAGTCAGTTGGCTGAACCTAAAGTCAAGGACTGGGAAAGTACAATCTGCTTATACTGAGGAGAATGACCAAGTCACATGAAAAAGGGCTGGACACAGTGAGGGGTTAAGTCCTGGGGATGACAATCCAATCTACCATACTATCCAATGTCAAGGAAGGCGTGCAGGTCAGTGTGTAGTCATATTCAAGGCATTAATGGTGGCACATTCAAGAGGTAAAATTCCCTCAACAATGAAGGCCTTCATCGCATGCAACACCTTTCACATGAACTTGACCTTTGGCTTGCTATCACGCTAGAGTCTCATAGCCTCTGAGGACTTACTGAGGCATCTCAAAATGGAATTCTAATTCTTTGTTAGTTAATGCAAGGTTACATAGAATCTGGACATCAGTAGTATCTCTAGCCTTAGGTTGACTAATATAGAAAAGAGGATTTTGTAGAGGTTTGTAAATTTCTTTAGGGGAAAGTCTGATGCTGTGTCAATTTGGAAAACTTTTGTTTCTGCTCCCTCTTTCTTGTAGACAGCTGCCATTCAAGCAGTCAGGGTACCCCACTGCTGGAGACACCCCATGGAAAGACCAAGTTTGAAGTGGCAGGTGGGGGGGTAGTGTTGTGGAATAAAGGAGATGCTACATGGAGAATAGTAAAGGAACCCAGCCAACAGCAACATCCAGACATATCACTCCAGTTGAGTTGTCTCAGCCAGCTCCAAGCTGTTCAAACCACCCTGGCTGAACTGTCATATGTATGAATGAAGAGGCCACCTTGGCTATTCCATCCCCAGCAAATGTTGTGTGAAGCAGAGATAAGCCATTCCTGTTGTGTCTCACCTGAATGCCTGATCCACAGAATTGTGAGAAACGACAAACACATTATTGTTTTAAACCACTGGGTTTTGAGGTAGTGTGTTAGGAAGCAAAAGATAATTGAAACGGTGATCTTCATGAGAATTCCTCCAAAAGGTGAAATTCTTATTTGGCCCTTATCACTTTGCCATTTTGGACATTCTTTCTAAGGAACATGGCATTTTTATCAGAGAGAATGTCAGTGACAGTCAAAAGACTCATTTCTTGTTATTGGTTGAGTTTGGAGAGGGAAGAGCTAGTTTATTCTTTTGCAACTAAATATTCTTTGATTTTGAGGCCTAAAATCTACAACTGAATTACCTAAAGGAAGAGATTCAATAAATTAATGTGTTGGTTGGTTTTCTGCCAGAAAATTAAGCCAGGTCAAAAAAACCAGCACTTATTGGAGGCTCTAGAGTAGAATTCATTTCCTCCTCGTTTGGGCTGTTGGTAGAATTAAGTATGTTATGTTGTAGAATAGAGAACCAGATTTTCTTGCTGGCTGTAAACTAAGAGCTACTCCCAGCTTCTAGAGGAAATTTGAATTTCTTGGTTCCTTGCCCCTGTCCTCCAGCAATGGCAGGTCATGTCTCTCTCACAGTTTAAATCGCTCCTTCTTCTACTTCTGTCTCATTTTCTGACCTACTTCCTGCCTCTCTCTTCTGCTTTTAGGAGCTCAGATGATCAGATTGGGCCTACCTGGGTAATCTAGCTTAATTTCCATATGTTAAGGTCAACTGATTATTAAACTTAATTCCATCTGCAACTTTAATGTCCCTTTGCTATACAACATAACATAGTCACCGGTTTTGGGGATGAGGACATAGATGTATTTAGGAGTCCATTATTTGTCTACTATAGCAAGACATCTGCCTCAATCAATTGCAAGAATCTCCTTTCACATCATGGTCTATGTAAGTGGCAGTCTCAGGAGTTGTGTGATGTGCAGCCTGTGTAGCCATATGCTGCAGCTCTTAGAAGCATAATAGAGCAGAGGTGAGGAAGATTACATGGCCATGGCTCCATTTCTGTGTCAGAGATCCTCCCAATCTCAAACTGGCAAGTTACTACCTTCCTCTCATTCCAGAGCATTTCTCTTTTCATCTCCTCTCTTTATTAACCCAAGAGGAAGATTTCCTCTTAAACATAAACAAACAAAGGGAGTTTTTAAAGGAAATATTTATAATAGGAATAAAATTTATTTTTAATTGCAGAAAGAAAAATTGTAGGATAGATTATTTAGCAAGAAAATAATGGACATATGCATAGATCCGTCAGCTCATTCTCAAGCCTAGCTATTCTTCTCACATGTTCTGAACGCATTCTAGCTCTGCTCACTAAACTGTATCTGCTGTCCAGCTGAGTCAGCCTTTCTCGTGGGTCACCAGCTACATATTACCTCGCCCAGGAGAGAGCTACCATCTTGTCATCTTCCAGTAATGATAACATTACTCATGCCTACTAATTACCTCACAGTCTCATTATGAAGCCATGAGTTTGACTTGAGGAAGATTGATATAGTGCTATATCTCTCAACTTTATTTATGTGGTGGAAAATGATTTTCAAGCACATCTAATGTATGAAGTCCAATTACTTTAAAAGCACAAATGGAGCTTTCATGATTGTTAATTCAGATTCCCCTTCGCCTGTCTTTGAAACTCCTGAAACTCCATGATAGAATCCTAAAGCTTCCTTGAACTCAGTGTTGAAAATAGTAGAGTGGAAAGATCGTTGGAATGGGAGGCAAAATACATTTCTTAATTTTATCAGCCTTGTAACCTTGAGCGATGCTTTGAATTCTGAGTTTCTCTTCTCATCTAAGTGAGAGTAAGATCTTTTCCTAACAATTCATAAGACTGTTATGAGCATCAATCTCATCTCCTGCTGCATTTCTGCTCCCCATTTTCTACTCTAATATTCAAATGATGTAGGATTGTTTGCTTTTCCTATTTTTATGACCCTACACCATTGATCAAGTGTTCTTCCATGTCTAGAATGAGTTGGTCCTTTTTCTTTCAGTGATATTTCTACTCTTCTGGCATTAATGACATCTTATGTATGAAGCATTCTGGCCCTGTCATAATGAAGAGATTTTGTGTCTGTGTTCTTTTTTAATCTGTGTGCACATGGTATTTTGTATGAAGAACAATTATATCACATCTGAGTTTCCATAAATTCAAAGAAATGTGAAATTGGTATCATTTATATTTGGTATTTAATAGGTTCCTAGTAATTGTTTTTTGAATGAATGAATGAATCAAAAACTAAATAGGCAAGGTATTTATTATTATTATGCTGGCTGTCTCTGTGTGAAAACTATATTTGCTCCCCCTACGAACCTTGCGTTAGGCTCCCAGCCTTTTGTCACGTTAACCTACAATACTCCACTCACACCAAAAGCATTGGTGGTAATATGGAAGGCCCAGAAAAGTTAATAAGAGAAAAGCAATTTGTACATTTCATAGTAAACTTTTCAAAATTCCCACTACATTTGTCTGTTCTCCCAAATCCTCTCTTTCTTTACATTTGCTAGTGGTTCTTCTTCAACACATCTTACCTTCATCCAAACACACGTATCAAAATATTTCTTCCGTATATAGAAAACTCTCATACGTCAAATCCAATTTTCTCCATCAAACTCTATTTCAACATTAATGGGAAACTAGTCACAATCATATTTTTGATTAGTTTAGTCCTTGTATTTTCTTCTTCAGCTCTAGTTTCAATTACCACCTATGTCTAAATTTGTGTATGTATATCTTAGAATATCCTGAGTCACTTCTATTGATGCCACCCCCTCCCGTTCACACCCATTGGCTTAAGTTACCAGTTCTACATACTCCATACTTCCTAAGGTAAGAACTGCTGGATTATTTATTAAGGTAACTACAAAAGTGAAAGATCCAGGGAACACTTCACAAAGTCACCATATTCCATATCTTAGAATACAAGATTTTCTCATTCACATGTAAAAAATTTGTCTGGGATGTATCTTTACACATATCAACTTTAGTTTTCCTTTTCACTGGTCTGAGAAAAAACACCAGAATTTATAAGAAATAAAATGTGATATTTAGTTGAAAGCAGCCATCTTGGTAATAGAAGCAAAATTATTTGTATTGTAGTCCTACCAATTTTTGCTATAAAATTACAGATTGTTTCCTTATTATGTTTTGAACTCCAGTCATTTAGATATTTGTGCTGTGGCATAGAATTTTAAAATAAGGTACACTGAGAACTAAACTCTCAACTTTTCTCTAGAATGAGAACCCCCCTTCTCCATGTAAAAATAATCTATTAATTTATTAATTTACATATTTTCTCATTCTCTTGTACTTTTATTACTAAATATTCTCACAGTTCTGGTACCCAGCAAGTCCAAGATCAAGGCAGTGATTTGGTGTCTAGTGAGAACCACTTCCTGGTTCATAGATGGCCCTCTTCTAGCTGTGTCCTCACATGGGGGAAGAGACAAGAGAGTTCTATAGGGTCTCTTTTACAAGGATATTAATCCCACTCATGAGAGCTCTACCCTCATGACCTAATCACTTCCCAAGGGCTCCACCTTCTACTACTGTCACATTGGAGGTTAGGATTTCAATACATAAAATTTTGGGGGGGCACAGACATTCAGTTCACTCTCATTCTTTTTCATCATTCACAAAATGAGGGTAATTATGCCTACTTCATCATATTATATGAGGACTAAAAACAGGTAATGCATAGAAAATATTTAGATAGCATTTAACAACGGTATTTACTCAAAAAATGATTAATTTTATTACTAGTACTCATACCAATACCAATACTATTACTGTTACTAATACTATCAACACAACTACTGATAATAATAATAGCTATTTTTTTACTCCTATATACCAGCAGCAGTACTAACCTTTTTACATGCATTAGCTAATTTAATTGTCTTTTCTACTATTATTATTCCTACAACTATTATTTCTATGAAATCATTGTAATATCAAAGTGTCCATGTATGTTAATTTCTCATCAGAAGGCACAACCTACATATAACAAGTCAGTTTGGGGTATTGGGAACAAGGTTGTTGCTTTTTTCTTACTTGTTTATGCTTTTACGACTAAATCCAGTAGAGGAGAAAACAGCCAAAATAATACTAACCTTCTTAGGTATAGAATTGTATTTGTTTCCTAGAGCTGCTATAACAAGTTACAACAAACTTAGTGACTTAAGTCAACACGAATTTATTCTCTTACATTCTTGGATGTCAGAAGTTCAAAATGAATTTTCTGAAGCTAGAATCAAGGTGTCAGCAGAGCTGGTTTCTTCTGGAGGCTCCAGGGAGGAATCCCTTCCTTATCACTCTCATCTTCTAGAGGCGGCTAGCGTTCCTTGGCTTGTGACTGCATCACTCCTATCTCTGCTTCCTTCATCCCACTGCCTTCTCCACTCTTACCTCTAACTGTTCCAGCTCTCTCTTAGAAGCACTTTTGTGTTTACATTGGGCCCACTCAGGTGATCCAGAATAATCTCCCAATTTTGAGATTCTTAGTCACATTTGCAAAGTCTCTTTTATCCTATAAGGTAACATATTCAGAGGCTCTGGGGATTAGGACATGGACCTATATGGGAGTCCATTATTCTATCTACCACAAAGATTGTCAGAAATGAAGTTAAATTATTCAGGGAATAAGAACATCTGAAGAAAGCTTGTGGTAAGGTTATGGTATAGGAAATATCTACATAGTGTAGAATATTGTCTAACCCATAAACTATTCTCTCTGAATGCTTCTGTTTCTTGTATTGCATTCGGTTAGAGCAGGAGTCCATGGGGGATTTTCTGTGGGGTGGACCATGAGCACTTGGGGTTCTCATCTTGACTGGCCATTAGCTTTGTGGCTGGTGCACCTTCATCTGGTCAATCATTTTTACCTTCTCTTATCGCAGAAGCTGTTCTAGCTCTGTTCTGTAGGTGGAGACTATAGCTGATCAGGATCATGAAAGGTGGGGTGCAGGGATCAGCAAATTATGGCACACGACCAAATCTGTTCCTTCACTTCTTTTTGTAAAGTTTTATAAACACAGCCATGTCCATTTGTTTCTGTGTTTTCTGTGGCTGACTTTGTACAGCAATGGCCAGCTTTGGTAGTTCCATCACATGCTGTATGACTTCCAAACCTGAAACATTTATTAACCTGCTGTTTACAGAAAAAAAAATCACTAACCCATGGGTTAAAGAATGGACTTTGGAATTAAAAAGATATGAGTGTGAGTCTGACTCTCTCCCACTCTAGCTGTTTGACCTTGGGCATGCTCGTAACAGTGGACATCATAGTTATTTGGGTCCCTAGAATCCTTTTGCCCTCATTGTTATTTTGATAAACTCCCCTCAGATTTTCTTGAGGGACCACTCCTTTCTCTCCCTCATTCTATGTGGTTTGGATAGAACTTGGCCTACCCTTAATCAAGGGTAAGCATGAAACCCAGGCTTAAACCAGAAAGAGAGTTTAGGAATCTGTTCAGGGAGGAACACGTGACCTGCCACAGCCAATACTGACCAGGGATAAGCGCATACTGTTGAAGTATGAAAAGATCTAGAACTGTTGGTTACCATCTTGCTTCCATGTGGGAGCTGGGAATAAGGTCAACAATAGAGAAAAGAAGAAATAAGAAGTAGAGAAAAATCTGAGGTCTGATAATATTACTTGTGACCCAGAATGAAACCATACGTGAAGCCAGCCTTGCCCATGGAGTTTTCAGTTATGTAAATCAAAATATTCTGTGTCTGCTTAAGTCAGTTATTTGTTTGGTTATCTGTCACTTGCAACAAATAGCCTCCTAACTGATAAAATAGCTAACTTTGCTGAGCCTGTTTCTTCATTTTAAAAAATTAGAGCGAGAATGTCTATCTCAATATGTTTTGTGACAACTGGTCGAGATCATGTACATGGCAGATGGTAAAAACCCCGTCAGTGGTTACCACCATTATCATCATCTTCATCCTAACATCATCACTAACATTGAAGACAAACCTAAAGTTGCTTCATCTCAGGAAATTCTAGAAAATGTACCACGTCAGAACTCTGCTCTTAATATGGAAGATTTAATAACCCCATACCTTAGATTCTTTATTTATAAATTAGGGAAAAAATTATTGGTTTTTCAGCATTTGAGAATCAAATGATATCTTGGACACAATCATTGTTAATATCATCAAGTGTCATATTAATCTTTGCCATAAATCGTTGTAATAATATTTGCAATAAATCTGTGAATAAACTGATTAGACCAAATTAGATCAAATTGGATCAGAGCAAATCTGTAGGTATGTGTAAATGTCTACACATTAACTTTACTCAGTTGTCACTGAGGCTGCTTGACCCCATATCTAGCTCCGAGGTACCCTGGGGAAAGAGGCTTGTACTTTGGCCCTGGAATTAACAAGACCCTTAGTGACACTCATATTGAGTTTTATACGCTGGGTTGCCCAATGCTGCCCGGAAGTGGGATATTGTCTCACCCTGTGTGAGTCATGGAGAGACATAGACAACGCTAAGTTCAGAGCCAGGAGGACTGGGTTATAGGACCTCGTCTGCCACATCATCCCTGTATAATATGAAGCTTCCTTGATTTCTCTGGGCTTCAGTTTCCTCAAGTATACAATGGGAATGGGTATAACTACCTTGTCCATCATAGGATTATGATGAGAAGCAAGAGTAATAATAACTATAAGAAAGTTTTAGAAAAAAGCAAAACACTGTGCTAATACTTATTATTAAGAATTGAATCCTTTTCCAGAGATTTTTTAAAAACAAGTCTTTCTGCATCCACAGTTTACACAAGTAGCAGCTAATTGTTTCACTCTTTGTGTCAGCAGCTGAATGTGTCTATAGTTTGCCAAGTTTAAAATTAGACGTTAGTTTTCTCCTTAACACTGGGTTCAAGAAAATTTAGGTTTGGCAATGGGCACCACGTGTATCTATCCCCATTTCTAGTTTAGAGGCCTTCTTAAGACTGTTTAGAAAACCTTGGGCAGAGAATAGTCTTACAAAACAACATTTGATGAGTTGGAGTTAAATGAATTAGAAACATATGGATCAAATTTCCCTGAAAATACATCAGGATTGAACAATTAAGGGAAAAAAAGTAGTTAATTTTATCCAAATATGTAAAGGCAAGCTTGGGAAATTTGACCAACCCAAAACCCCAGTGCATTTTTGCACCATGTACTGGCAGGGTCGTGAGCTTCCTCTCCATGGACTTTTTGTATTGTTAAACAATTTCTTCCTTTCCAATGCAGGAATTTACAACTGTAACATTTCTTTCTCCAAGATTCTTAGAGTCTTTCTCCAGGATTCTCAAAGTGTATACATGAGAAACCTAACCCACTCATCATGAATGTTTTTTGTTGAAAAAATATATAGCATGTAACTATCTTACAATAAAAATTAACACAATTCAGTGAACAGAACACAGCTTACAGCAATTGGTACAGAATATTCTGTAACTAATAGCTGTAGTCTTGGGTATCAACAAAATGATGGAAAATAGTTATAGTGTTTAGTTCATTTAAGTCTCTCTGTGACAGCTTTAGTGGCTCACTATTTAGTTGGAAGTCCTAGATGTAGATCAATTCAGTATTCCAGTGTCAGAGTCTATTCTGGATTTAACTTAAGATTCAAACCTCTTTAAGCTACCTTTATCATCCTTCTGTTCTTATACAAGAATCAAGGATTTCCCCAATAAGTGTGGTGAACACAGCCAACCAATTAAGAGTATGGGTTACCAATGGGTGTGTGTTGGAGGGTAAGTAACATTAACCTATTTCCAGTTCCTTTTTCCCATTCTCCCCATTAAAGTCTACAATTTCTTCCTTTCACCTGGATTCTTCTAGCTCTTGGAGTTGAGTCAATGGACATTTAAAAAATCTATTCCTTTCAGCAACTTTAATGAGTTTCCCACTTACACTAAGAGTAAACTTGTGATCCTGGGAAGATGAAGCTGGGATGAGGACGTAAAGAGAATCAGCACTGAACACGGGTCTGAAAAATCATCAGTGAAACTACAAGTAGAATTTAGGTCTTTCTGCTTTCATCTTCACTTTTATATACTTGTAATTTGTTTGTTTTGTAACAGGGTGGAGGTAAAGAGTTCTTCAGCTGACCTTCTACATGTTAAAGCTTTTCCTACACCCTCCAGATCCCAGGGCTTCACCTGAACTGCAATAGTCCTTGTTGGAACTCAGTATCATCTCAACCTGCAGGGTGCTATTCAGTAATGTTCCATGCGCATGTTTCTGCCTGATCTACCCATCCAAGTCTATATTCCAAAGACAAAAATTGTGTATGTATCACAAAACCCACAAACAATGCACATGGTGTGCATTCAAGATACATCTTTATTATTATTACTATTATTATTATTATACTTTTGGTTTTTGTCTTGTTAATAATAGCCAGTTTGTCTGATATATTTTTCACCGAAAAGACTCAAATATTTCAGAGAGGGGAAAAAGTTAATTTGAATAGATGTTCCCATATTCTATTACTTTTAACAACATATTATATATGCTAGTTCTAGAATACACATACCTGGAGGTATGCCCACAGCCAGAAATTCCTTTGACTCTGAATTTTACAAATTTTCTTCCTCCTTAGATTGTATTGATGTGGGGTATTCTGTAAGCAACATGACTCTTTTTTCAGAAAATGTCCAATTTTTTTTTTTAAACATCTTTATTGGAGTATAACTGCTTTACAATGGTGTGTTAGTTTCTGCTGCATAACAAAGTGAATCAGCTATACATACACATATATCCCCATATCTCCTCCCTCTTGCGTCTCCCTCCCATACTCCTATCCCACCCCTCTAGGTGGTCACAAAGCTCCGAGCTGATCTCCCTGTGCTATGCGGCTACTTCCCACTAGCTATCTATTTTACATTTGGTAGTGTATATATGTCCATCCACTCTCTCACTTTGTCCCAGCTTACCCTTCCCCCTCCCCATGTCCTCAAGTCCATTCTCTATGTCTGTGTCTTTATTCCTGTCCTGCCCTAGGTTCTTCAGAACCTTGTTTTTGTTTTTTTTTTTAGATTCCATATATATGTGTTAGCATATGGTATTTGTTTTTCTCTTTCTGAAAATGTCCAATTTTATTTCATTTTTTTCTCAAACTAGGGTTTATTATTTTGGGTCAACTTGATAAATCATCAGATTCAGTATTAGACAGTTTGGTAATGTATACTTTATTTTGTTTTAATGTGCTGCATTTATTATACCCCTCTATCCTGAACCAACTGGACTTTTTATTATTAAAAATCTAATGAAAACAAAGTTCACAAAGAACCATTGTTAAAGAATACACTTATCATTTCTTTATTTTTTCGTACTAGGTGGACTTACAAGAGCCTGTTTTTATGTCTGAGCATGAATGACAAGCTGTTTGCTTTAGACTTATGTAGAATTTATAATAAAAATGAATCTAATTTATTTTAAAACAAAATCTAAATTAGGTGGATTCGTAAGCCGTTGTAATAAAAAGTTGATTGAAATCTGAACCTTGACAATTTCTCTGTAAGGAATATTCGACATCTTCTAGTAGATTTGTTTTACTGAAGCAAAGTTTTAAACTAAAGTCAGGCAGAGGGAAAATAACAGGGCTGTTTTCAAAAAGAATTTTTTTTAGAAAACGCTTTCTACCTACATCATATTTGTTCCAATTTTTTTCAATGCATTTTTTTTTTTCTTAAATTAGGCAACAATCACAACTGTTATAGGAGAAGTCCCTTCTTTTGGTTGACAAATCTGGAGATTTTTTACAAGGTCCTGTTCTTCTCTTTAAGTCTGGATATCAGTTACGAATCATCTTAACCTTTTATTTCACTCCTAGAGAGAGTTCCATCATCTTCTTTCTCTGACCTTTGCCTCAATATAACTGCCAATCATTTAGCCATCTTCCCCTTACTTCTATCTCTGTCTCTCCTAAAGGCGATCTCTCCACGGGTTGATTTTGTTTCCGTGCATATTTGTCTTTCTATGTCTTTTCTTTACCGGCGATTCTCTCTAAATTTTATGGCATCTTAAATTCTCTCTTCCTGTGGAAAGTTTCTCCTCTACCTAAGATTTGCTCAGGTCAGTCCTGAGGAAAAGCAAATAGCCTTTCTAAAATCTGATACCCCCTCAAAATACACATCCACCTTCTTCCTTCTCCTAACTATCAAATTTCTAACAGAATTCTCTGCCTTGTTGCTGCACTCATGAGTTAATCCACCATTGCTGGTCTTCCCTGTACCACTTGCATGAAGCTGTTTACTCTAAGGGAACAAGTGGACCCTTAGGTTTTTTTCTCCGTCCACAACCAGTTTTACCCCTTTATGGTACTTGGAGCAGTGAGGTCTCTCCATATCTAAAATTGGCTCCTCCTTTGACTTCTGTGAAATGACACTATTCTGGCCCCTCTTCTCTATTCACCTCTTTACTCTCTTCTTTACTAGTTGTGTCCACTTTCCATTCACTAAGTGGAAGTCTTTCCCCAGGTTTTCTCCTTTTATACTTTACATCTATTGTAAATGTACTTACTGTTATGGATTTAAATTGGCCCATTGCACAGATAGTTCCCTGCTTTGTTAATAGCCTTAACCACTTCTTGGCATCAGTTTCAAATTCCCATTGTCTCTGAAATATTACAGCCTCAAAGGCCCATCCTAATCTTCACCTCTGTGTGTCTAGGACCAAATTTATCATGTTCCTCTACTGCACCAGCTCTCCTTTTGCCTTTCCTAGATTTCCTAATGGTAACGTAACTTCCAGAATAAAATCCTTGGGGTCCTCCTTGTCTCCTTCTATTTCACCTGTTCCGAGGAATGATTCATAAACCCAGTCAGTCCTTCCTTTGCCATGTTTCTGAAAGTCTCTCTTTTCTTTCTAAACCTACTATATCCTTTTCACACATCAAACCTTCCTACTTCAGTGTCTTTTATTACTGGAGCTTTTTCCTGAGATGTCCTCTTCTTAACATCTTCTACCCATCAAAATCCTACCTATATTTCTTCCCTGTGTGCTTCAAAGCTCTATTCACATATCATCTTTTCCACAGTATTTTTCTTAATCACAATAGTCAGAAGTGACAACTTTTACAGCACTTCATTGTAAAACTCAAATTTCAATTAATAGATAGGAATATTTCCTTTTTATCTATAGCAGTATCAATTGCAAAGTATCTTTACCTATAGTATATCATGGAACACTTCCTCGTTTGTGGGGATCACGTATTTGCATGCATAGTTAGTTTCACCCCTATTGTAAAGTCTCATGAGGATTAGTTTCTTGTATTTCTCCTCACAGTACCACATAGTGTCTTTCATGGAGTAGGTGTCTTAAAATATTAATCCAATGTGTAAATGAGTGAAGTAAGCGGCAGTGTTCTGAGTATACACCTGGAAAAATAATGACATGAAGCTGACTCCATTTTTCCCTCTCCGTTATTTCTGCAGCTTCTGCTGCCCATGATAAGTAGATTTTTGTTTGTCTGGTTTTGTTTTTAATTCATAAATCAACTCATTCTAAAATATAAGTAAAGGACTCTAAACGATAATTAAATATCAAGAGAAAGTATGTAAGTATGTGTTCATGAAAACACATTACTAAGGTGAGTTTAGATGAGAACACCAACGGAAACTTGGACCTGACATCCTGCACAAGGTGAGCTCTGATTAGGCTGGGAGGGGGGTGGGCTGGGATGGGGAGAAATCCTATTCATTTTCCTCCACCTGCCCTCCTTCTGCTTCCTCCGAATGCAGAGGGTGGTCACAAGTGTTCAAAAGAAGAAAATAGGGAAGCAAAAGGAACACAACATTGGAAAGACACAGCTCTAGCAGGTCCCAAAGACAAACTCTGACCACTTCATGGCAGTGTTGTTGCTGTCTTCCAAACCCCTCAACTTTGTCCTACAGACTCACTATCTGTTCTGCTTTGTCACCTTGAAGGTTTGTCCACCCTGGTCTACATTTGTTAGCTCCTTTGGACCACAGGATCAGGGAGAAGGGGGAGGGGTAGTGAGCAAAGTCTGGCACATGGGGTTGTACATGGAAGACAGTCCAGGGAGGGTTTGGGGCTGAGCATCCATTTGGTATACAAACACGTACACAAGAGATGAATAAGAAATGATAAGGTTGATGTCAGAGGAAGTTGATGTCTAGGACCCCACCCCCTAGACATCTCCCAGGAGACCTCATGAGCCTGGGGAGAACCTGTAAAAGCAGGAGGTGGGGGGCACTCACAGATTAACAGAGATGTGACTATATTAGTAAACTTAGGTTGGTAGTCACATAAGTGGAAATCCAGAGAAGAGAATTTGTAAAATAGGAAAAAAAGGGTGAGTAGAAGCTGGAGACCCAGGATCTCAAACTCAAAATGCCTGATCAGAAAGGAAACAGAGCAACCAGGGTTAAGACAAGGGCAGAGAGAGCTTCCCCCTGGGAAAGGCTGTTGGAAACATCTTTTGACAAACACCAGGGCCCTTATTTTGTTTCTTTAATTGGGCTTTGACCAACTTTTTTTATTATAGCTAAGATGTGTTCTTATATCACAAAAACACCTCCAAAAACACTTTAATTTTGTTCCTTGTTAATCATTTTCCCTCTTTCATCCTCCTTTGTATCTTTCATCCTCCTATATCTTTATGTCTTTCACACTTCTCTTAAATTGACACCATCACTTTCGTTCTTATTAATTATGATTTTTCAAAAATCTTTCTTAGTATTTGAACTTGTTACCACTTTTTCCTTTCTTTCAGTCCTATTTCTGGACAAGCTTCTATGCCCAGACTTTTAATTCATTCACTTTTTGGCCATTCTTAAAAGCAAAATAAATTTCAGTACATGTACTATTCAAGTCAGCATCCTTGACCTTGCACTTGGTCACTGACATCTGTAAAGAAGTGAAGACATATCCCAACGCTTCCACAATTATCAGGATACAAACTTTGCTCCCCATTGAAGCCGACATAAATATCCACCCCCCAGAATTCTGCCCGTTTTTGTTTTCCCTTTTATTCACAGCAAAAAAAAAAAAAAAAAAAAAAAAGTCTGCCTGCCAATAGATGTTGTGATCCACAAAATATTTGCACAGCATAATTGATTTTTTCTAAACAAGAGGTGTGGCTGGGATGATTCAAAGAACCCATTACCCCCTCAGATGTCCTGCCACTGCCACCAAGACTTTAATGGATTCAACTTTACCCTTGAAGCCTAGCTCACTGGAGGAGACAGGTCAGTTAGGTGCATGAAGCATATTTCCCTATTTTTCCACAAAAGTGTTCATCTTCCCCTTGATACATAGTTAAAAAAAAAAAATTACCAGGCTCTTGAGCACCCCTGGGAGCAGCTAAAAACAAAGCCTAAACTATGTCCTTTGGCAGGGAGGCACTTTTATTCCCATGGAAAATAAAATAAAATAAGAAATCTGTATTATTGCTCATCTGAGGGCCATGTGAGTCTCCAAGGAGACTTTGTAGCAAATATGTGCTTCCTGTGATCTAGGGGTGACCACTGTTCAACTGGCCAAGTCAGACAAGAGGGGAAAGTCAAATTTCACATGGGAGGCCTGTCCCTAAAACAAACCTGGCTCTGCTCCCATTGTGTGTGTTGCCCAGCTGTGGCCTTTATGTACAAGCTGGGCACATCCCACCTCCATAGTGCCAGCTACTCCCTCTAGGTGATGGGACAGGGGTAAATTTCCAGCTGCAGAGGGATGAGGGCAGGAGGGTCTGGAAGGAGCTGCCCTAGTGAATGAAGTGAGAAGATTGGTCAAAGTGGGGGAAAAGCAGCAAGCCAAGGCTCGGTTGGGGTCAATTCATGTAGGTCTGTAAATCTCCTTCATAGATTAGTGCTGAAAGGAGTCTCTGTAGGTTATTCAGTACACCCCTCTGCTTCCCCTGGGTCACTTCAACACATGGTTTCCTTCCGGGTCTGATAGATTTTTCAAGAAAGAACATGTCTTTCACCTTCTTTTTTTTTTAAAAAAAAAATCTCCTACAGTCTCCATTTCATTCTTCTTGAGTATTTATCTACTCTACTAATCAGGTCAATCAGCCAAAAATTTCAGGGTGTAAAATCGTTGGGTTTGGTTACTGTACAGTCCCGGTACTGTGTTAAAACACCATCCAGCTGTTGTATGAATGTTCAGAAGAACCAGCATACTTGAAGCTGTACAGTCTGTCACCACTCCTGGGAAAGCAACCTTTATTCATGTATTTATTCAACAAATATTGATTGAGCTCTTGCTATATGCCAGGCACTTCCTAGGCACTGTCTCTAACAGCTGGGAATAAAAAAAGACAAAAATCCTCACTTTATGGAATTTAAATTCCTGGTGATGGAGTGAAAACATCTCTAAAAACAAGGGTGATCTCTATAATCACCATCTCAGCTATCATTGACTGCTACTGTACTTCAGAAGAATTATTTCATTTTAGCTTCACAACAATCTATTTGGTAGGTAACATCATTATTTATACTTTATAAATGAGAAAACTGAGGTTTAGAGAGGATAAATTACCCAAGGCTGTACAAAATGAAAAGGGGTCTGCCTGGCTCACCACTAGACTGAATATTGACCTAGAGAAAAATCATTGACCTAGAGAGTCCCCCAGATTTGACCCTTAGTTCTCTTGAAAGAGTTCCCTGAGAAATCTTTCTTAAAGTGGTTATAGTTTTATAGCTTACTCAGTTCAGCATTTACTGAAGCTTCCTATGTGTTAAGAGCTACTCTAAGAGTTAATAACACAGTGAGATGTGGTCTCTGACTTCACAAAACTTTTAAGACAGAGGAGAGAGATGTAGGCAATATGATGGGGTAAATGCTACTAGAGAGGTGTGAACAGAAGGTTAGAGAAGCACAAAGTATTAACAGCTAAGCCCATCCTGTGGTAGTCAGGGATAACACCTCAAAGATGACAGCATCAGGGAAAACTTTCGTGTGTGTGTGTGTGTGAGTGAGTGTGTGTGTGTGTGTGTTTGGGGATGGAGGGGCCACATGACAACAAAATGGAGAGAATGGGGAACATGCCAGGAACAGCATAGAGTCCTGGAATAATATGGCATATCTGGGGAACTTCAAGGGACATATTTCAAACCTAGATTAGGAAAAGCCCTTCATATGTGATCTTACTCTTCTCATTGTTTTTATTCAAACCTCTCACTACTTCGGTAGCTTTGCTTTCATCTCTAAAACAACATGGGAGGAAATGGTGACAAGATCTCATGAACTTAGAAACACCTTTACCTCCACTCCATTCACAGAACAATTAGACTTTCTTTGAAAAAGAATAAAGTTGGTCATTACATTATCCAGCAATGCCTCTCATGTCACTGCGTGACCCCTCAAGACTAGAGTTAGGGTGAGGTTCCACTGCGTGTCAAAACCAAATCGTTTTCCACAGTGGAATTTTTACATGTAAGCTGACAATCCTTCAAACTAATTTATGTGGTTAGAAACAGCTTCTACCTGCTGCCATAGAGGAATTAAAAGAGGTGTCTATTTTTAAAATAATTTTTTTGTAGCACCAGATGCTGGTGTTTTCTGTTCAAATCTATGAAGCCACAGGCTGAGATCCGCATGCATGCCCTGCCACTCTGTATATGTTTTCAATCAGTGCTACAAGGTTGTTATTTGTTTTTTCAATGTCAAAACTTAACCCACACATGGTCTCATGAGGCACTGAGATGCCTAAGCCACAATGCTGGGTTGTAGGCCCTAATATCCATGTAATGATGGGATTGGCTACAGGGCACATTTGGAAATAATCTTCAGCCTTTAGGATTGAGACTGAGGGCAGGAAATAATAAAACTGTGTGAAGCTACACTGCCTCCTCCTTCTGCCCCCAACATTCTGTACTTTGGGTAGAGAAAATCAACATTCCACTGGACTCAAGGAAATGTTGAGAGTTGCCAAAAGATAACAAATTGGAGAGGTGAGGAGAGCAAGTAAGCACCTTGGAGAAAGAAGGAGAGCCAAGGGAAGGGTATTTGGCAACAGTGGAACAGGGAAAGACAGGCTCCAACTGAAATATAGATGTTGGAGGTCTTCAAACATCTCACCAAACAAACAGACAAAGGGAAATGCTTTTCTAAGTAGCGCACTTAACCCAGGGAACTCGATGACACGATTTTTATTGAGCCAAGGAACTCTGTAACTTTTGTCAAAGGGCTGGACACTGTGATGAATATGAATAACATCTGTAGCTCAGCTTAGTGGGGTGAAAGTGATGAGCCTGACCCATATTCTGGCATTGGCTGTGGAAATCGACTCCTGGCAGGGCTTCTTCAAGAGGGTGAGGAGCCCAGTGGGTCAGGGGCTATTTTATGAAATATTTGTTCATCTTGCTCTGGAATATCACAACAAACCATAGGTAGAAAAGAAAGAGATCAGGAGCCTTGTTCATCCTCTACTGTGTCTACCTAAGGCCATCAAGATCTCCCTAGTATATCTGTTAGTGCAGATTCTGTTATATCATAGCCACTGATTTGCATTGTTATCTAACATTTATCAAATACCTCTGGTAATACTTTCAGAAAGAATATAGTTGACAGTTCTTAGATTAGATAAGACAAATGTAGTAGACCAACATACACATTTTCTCTCAGGACCTTTACATTTGCAGGTCTCCAGCTGTTGAAAGAACCTACCAGTAACTAATTGTTGGGATGAGAAGGTCCATTCTGACCCAGCAGCACAAGTGGTATAGAAGAAAGGAAAGGGATCTTAAAGGAGAGAGCAAAAGAGTAATTGAGGATACATACTCAAAGAGAAATCTCTCTATACAGTGTGTCACTAAGCCACTCTGGTGAGAATCAATCTAATTACCAGTTTAGTGTTAAAATAGCAGAGGTCAGTGTCATAAAAGTTACTAGTTTATGTCTGATAATAACCAATTGCTTCACAGAGAATGCCCACGTAGGTCTCTTTATCCCCAGCCTATCCATTTCATAGATGGTTAATGTTCTTGTAAAGATATACAAACACATCAGAAAGTTGTTGCTAACTTTGGTAAATTAGCAAATCATGTCTTTATTACCTTTTTTCTTCCTAAAGTCATTCTGAGGCTTTTGAAACAAAACAGAAGATGCTTTTGATGTACTAAGAAACCTTATGAAAAGCACAGACCATCACACTAATTAAGCAGTTAATTAGAGAATTAAACAAATCTTAGATACATCATCTATTTATCTGCTGTTGGCGATGGGACATTTTCTGGTAATTGGAGTTAGGCCATGATATCTATAATGAACCAGTCTCTCATATAGATGGTAAAAAGTCGCCTCCAAATTCCACTTGGGTAGAGAGCTTTGTAGGCGATTTCAGGACGTTGTAAGTTCTAATTCTAATTCTATTTGGGTAGAATATTTTAGGTTTTAGTAAATTATAATCCTAATGTTGCAAATATTTCACCATTATTATAAATACAGCCTCTAAGAGCTACATCTGCTTCACTCTATAGAGGAAGCATGACTAAGGAAAGATCTTCCTATCCATAGACAACCAGAGCTGAAGCTCTATCATTTCTAGCTGATTTGACTTATTCCCCTTCTTAATCTCTTTGAGCCTCAGTCTCCTCACCTATAAATTTAGTATTACAACATCCAAGGGTTATTTTGAATAAATAAGATGAAATATGGAAAACATTTCAAACAGAGTAGGTGCTCAGTAAACTTTACCACTTGTTAATATTCTCCCCTCTTTCAGGTGTCCTCTCAGAAACATTTTAACAGGTGTTCATACCTCCCCAGCCCAATCCCTGCTGAAAAATAACTCTAGAGACAAAGCTTCCTATCTGTACCAATACATTCATTGTCCTCGCCACTAATCCAGATCAGTCTCTATTCAGCCTATGTCTGACTTACCACTCCCTAGATGGTTTTCCTTATCCTACTTTGTCCACCATATAATTCATCTGTCTTCTCAATACTGATCTTTCTCAACTACAGTATTTCTCATGCCTCTGTTTTTCTCAAAACATTCAACTGTTCTTTATTTTATATAGTGTCAAAACTAAATGTTGACTTCTGATCTCAGCCATGATGGAGTAATTGGCACCAACTAGCTTTCCTGCTCTAAGCAACTAGAAAACTGGACCAAATACATGAAACAATAGTTTTAAGACATTGAAAAGCTGTCAACATGAGAATACATTGTCTAAGAGAAGTGAAACAAAAGATATAAGTCTTTCTATTACTCCAGGTTTTTGCCTGGAGGCATTTACTAGATCACTGTGGTCTCCTTGAGCTGCAGAGACAGAGATTAAATTCAGAGAGGCTGAAACCACTGGAATTTGTGGTGCAGAGCACCAGTTAGGAGGTAGCAAAGCAGAGCTAGAGTTCCAGAAATCTGCATAGTGTTACTTAAGTGTTTGTTGGGATATCAACCTTGAATGTCACACACAGGGTAAGACTCCATGAGTCCTGGAAAAGGACAACCACTAAGGAAAGATAAACTGTTGGAAAGCTGAGCAATTTCTAAAAGTGCACAATATTGGGAAATATTTGTGTTCTGACTAACGGGAGTAGAGATACCTTGCTGAACACTGGAAGAATTTGGTTGAAACCCCAGAAAGATATTGTCTCAGAGTGAGCTAAACTAGCTCTAGAGTAAAGGTTATATTGGACAAACCCAAACAAATCTTGAAAATAGACATCAAAAGGATAAACTGACCTCTCCCATGTGACTTAATTGCCTGCCAAAATAAAATTCAACCCTGTTTAAAGGAAGAAAACAAAATCCAGACTCTCAACAACACAAAAATAAACCATAGATCCAAGATGATCAAGATACCCAAAGCAGGATAAAACCAAAGCAATTACACTAAGGCATATCATAATCAAATGACAGAAAATAAATCACAAAGTAAAGAATCTTAAATGTAGATAGAGGAAAACAAAACACTATGTCCTAGTTTAACAAAGATAAGAAAGATCACATGTTTTTTAGACAAACCAAAGTTGAGATCATTTGGAGCCAGTAGACATAGACTATAAGAAATGTTAAAGGATGGTCTTCAGGCTGGAGGAAACCAATTACAGACAGAACTCAAATTTACACAAGAAATGAAGAGTACTAGACATGGTAAGTGTGAGATTATATACAATACTTTTGGCTTATTTATTAACTTTTAAAGAAGATATTTGACCATTTAAAGCCAAAATAATAACGTGTTGTGAGAATTAAAACATATAGAGAAGTAAAAGGCATAACAAAGACACAAAGGACAAGAATACAAAAATAGATGAATATTGTTTGAAGAGTCTTACATGAAAGGTAAAGTGGTACAATGTTATTTGAATGTAGACTGTGATAGGCTAAAGATGCATATTGTGAATCCTAGTACAGAGCTATCTCATAGAAGATTTTTCAGTGATGGAAATGTTCCATATCTTTACTAATATAGTAGCCCTTAGCCACACTGGGGTAATGAGTACTTGAAATGTGGCTAGTGTGACTACGGAATGCACTAAGGAATTGAGCCACATATAGCTAATGGCTACTGCACTGGATATCACTGCCTACAATAACCACTAAAAACAAACAAAACAAAACAAACATACAAAGATCTATTAGTTAATAAGCCAATAAAGGACATAAAAGGGAATACCAAAGATAGTCAAGTAGTCCCAAAGAAGAGGAAAAAAGAATAAAAAGGGAACAGCAAACAGATGGAATAAATAGAAAGCAAATCAACCAATCATGTTGACAATTATTTAAATATAAATGGATTAAACACTCCAGTAAAAGACAGAGATTATTGGACTATTAAAAGAAAATCAAGACCCTATTGAATTGCCTGTATTATTTTAG
Source organism: Eschrichtius robustus (assembly GCF_028021215.1). Lineage (NCBI taxonomy): Eukaryota > Metazoa > Chordata > Mammalia > Artiodactyla > Eschrichtiidae > Eschrichtius > Eschrichtius robustus. The sequence goes on along the minus strand of NC_090826.1, from coordinate 171,532,861 downwards.
AAAAAGTAGGCATCAGAACAAGGAATAGGACCAGAAATATAGAAGGACAAAATTATAATAAAAGGTCAATCAAGAAGATGTATAGAACACTACACACAAAACTGGAGAATGTAACTTCTTACAAGAACACATGGAACATTCACCACCATAGACCATATGGTGGGCCATAAAATATGTCTCAATAAATTTAGAAGGATTGAAACCAGAGTACGTTCTCTGACTACAATGGCATTAAATTAGAAATTAGAAAGATTTCTGGAAAATCCCTAGACATTTGGAAGTTAAACTGCATACTTCTAAATAATCGTAAGACAAAGAAGAAATCAGAAAGAAAATTAGAAAATATGTTGAACTAAATGTAAATGAAAATTCAAGTATATCAAAATTTATTGGAAGATGCTAAAATAGTGTTTAGAACAACGATTCTCAAACTTTTTCATCTTGAAACCCCTTACACTCTTAAAAATTATTGACAACTGTAACAGTTTTCTGTTTATGCACATATCTATCAATAATTACCCTATAAGAAGTTAAAACTGAAGATTTTTAAAATATTTAATTTTAAAATAAAATAATAAATCCATTATTTATTAATATAACCAAATTGTTTTTATAAGGATAACTATATCTTCCAAAAAATTAATTAAAATGATATTGTTTTACTTTTCACAAATCTCTTTAATGTCTTGCTCTTGAGAACACAGCTCGATTCTTGTATGTGCTTCTGCAGTCAATCGTTTACCACAGATTGTTTTGATTGAGGTATATAAGAAAGTCCAGCCTCACAAAGACTTGTAGTTAGAAAATGATGGGGTATTTCAATGGCCTTTACAGGTAATTTTGGATATTTTTATTTGACAGTATGCCAGAACTTGAAAAGCAGTGGTTTTTTTAAAGATGAGTTGCAATACGAAATCTGAAGTCATATCAACGGATTTTTCTTAGACTAATTACATTAAAATTCATTAACCTATTTTGCACTTTGAATGGACCTTCTATCCATACATAATTTTTTTCACTTATACATTGGTCACTTGGAAAATATTGGTTCATTGAATTAAACGGCTCTTCAGAATGTTGATTCATTATATTATATGCTATCAAAAATTCCATTTAATATCACTACCAATGTCATCATAAGAAAGAAGTTTTTAAGCTCATTATAGCAGAGTTTTCCAAAGTTCTAATTTTCACTTGAAAGTTAAAATATTGTCATTGGCAACAAAAATATCAGTTGATTTCTTGAAATTATGTTTCTTCATTAATTTTTGAGACAATGACTTCCGATTATGCAAATTTTTTGTTAGTCATTTTTTTTCCAAGCAAAACTGGTATTGTCTGAAAAAAGAAAACAAGCAGCTAGTTCAGCTTGCAACTCAAACAATCACACAAGTGCTTAGCCATCAGACAATCACTAAACTTTAATACATGGCAGCAGTGTTTTATACACGCTTTCCATTTCACCACAAAGAGTATTAGAAAGACAAACTCAACAATAAGAAAGCAAGCAACCCAATTAAAAAAAAGGACAAAATATTTGAACTAACATCTCACTAAAGAAGATATACAAATGGAAAATAAGTATATTAAAATGTTCAATATCTGTGATGTCATTAGAGAAATGCAAATTAAAATATTATAAGGTGGGCTTCCCTGGTGGCACAGTGGTTGACAATCTGCCTGCCAATGCAGGGGACATGGGTTCGAGCCCTGGTCTGGGAAGATCCCACATGCCGCGGAGCACCTGGGTCCGTGAGCCACAATTACTGAGCCTGCGTGTCTGGAGCCTGTAGGCCGCGATAGTGAGAGGCCCGCACACCGCGATGAAGAGTGGCCCCCGCTTGCCACAACTAGAGAAAGCCCTCGCACAGAAACGAAGACCCAACACAGCCATAAATAAATAAATAAATAAATAAAAATTAAAAAAAAAAAAAAAATATTATAAGGTACTAATACCCACTATTAGAAAGGCTAATTGCCAATTGTTGGCATAGATGTGGAGCTATAGAAACTACATATACAGTTCATTATTGATGGAAATGAAAATTGTTATAGCCACTTTAGAAGTAAGTTTGACAGTTTCTTACAAAACTGAACATAGTTTTACCATACAACCCAGCAATCACACTCTTGGTTATTTCCCCAACTGACTTGAAAGCTTATGTCTACACAAAAACCTGCATGCAAATGTTTAGAACAGCTTTATTTATAATCACCAAAAACTGGAAGAAATCAAGATGTGTTTTGATAGCTGAATGAATAAACAAACTTTGGTACATCCATACAATGAAATACTATTCAGTGCTAAAAGGAATGTGCCATCAGGCCAAGCAAAGACATGGATAAATCTTAAATGATGGTGTTAAATGTAATAAGTCACTGTGAAAAGCCTACAGACTGCACGTTCCTATTTATTTGGAATTCTGGTGAAGGCAGACTATGGACGCAGTGAGCAGATCAGTAGTTGCCAGGGGTCTGGAGAGAAGGGTTAAACATATGAAGCAGGGGCCTTTCTAAGGTGATGGAAGTGTTCTGGACCATATTATAATGGTGGGTACATGACGCTATGCTTTTGTCAAAACTCATGGAAATTTACAGCACCAAGAGTTGACTTTAATGTATGAAAATTTTAAAAAAATCATTTAGGAGATTGGGGAATCCCGGGATGAAATGCAGAATATGACAAAATCATTTAACTGTATCACAAATATATGAAACAATCTCACTGAAGGGGTTAGAGGGCAAAAGTTGTGACTAGTCAGAAGAAACTACACACAAGCACTGTGCATAGTTTCCTATGGGAATACAGGTTAATATTTCTGAAATTACTATAAGAGTATACTGTTCAGGGGAAACAATAATAATTATTAGTGTATTACATATAATATATAGTATATATAAACTAAATTACATATATAGTTTATATATACTATATATTATTATATATAATTGTATGTAATTGTGTTATATATAATAATTTATAGTATAATATTTAATATATAATTATTATTGCCATATATCATATGGTAATAATAGTAATAGCAGAGTGTGATATATTTGAGAACTCTGTACAATTTTTGACATTTTTCTGTAAACCTAAACGTATTCAAAAATAAAAAGTTTACTTAAAAAAGACATGTAATCAAAAGTAGATATTTAATAAAGTTAGTAACTGTATCACTTCATCAAAGCCATCTTTAAGTAAAACTGGCATGTTTTACTATGAATGCATGGTTGTAAAGACTACAATGTCTACTCATAGCTTGATGTAACTGCTCTGAATCACACTAAGGTACCCATGCTTTTATCCACCATTGCTTTTGTATCATCAGGGTAAAAGTCAACACAGTAAGAAAAAAAGTCAGTTTCTCAATATGGTCATGAAAATTGTTTGAATCTTGCAGACCCCTGAAATGGACATAAGGGCTCCAGGGGTCTGTGGATCACATTTGAGAATTAATAATTAGAGGGAAATGTATAGCTTTAAGTAATTATATTTAAAAATAAAAGGGTTAAAGCTATATTTAAGTCTTCACCTTAAGAAACTAGGAAAAGAAGACCAAATTAAATCTAAAGCAAGGAAAAGTAAATATAAAAGAGATCAATGAACTAGAAAACAGAAAATAGTAGAGAAAATCAATGAAACAAATAAAAATTGATAAAATTGGTTAACTTCTGGCTAGACCGATTAAGAAAAACAAAGAAACACAACTTACCAATATTATTGATGAAAGAGGGAATGCTACTGCAGATATTACAAGCATTAAAAGGTTGAAAAGAAAAATATAATGAACAATTTTATATCAAGAGATCAAACAATTTAGATGAAATGGACACATTCTTTACCAAAGTGACCCAAGGAGAAATGGAAAATTTGTACTGCCCTGATGCTACGATTCTCTGCAGGTGATTGTAAGGGTGTACCACTCGCATCTCTCTTCCGCTACTGAAGCCCTTACTCCCCCAGCACTACCGGCTGACAGCTCTCAGCTGAGTCCCTCTCTGGGACTTCCTTTGGCTGAAGAAGCTTGCCTTGCCCAAGGTCAGAACCCCTTTCTGGAGACAACTTGCCTCCAGGGACTGGTTGAATTGCAAATATTAAATCTTGGCATTCTCACCCCACTATGGGAACACCTTGAGTGACTGACTATCTCATCCCCAGAGCTCCCCAAGTGCTTGATTAGCTGAGACCTGTGTTGCAACTCATGGCAATTCACCCTCTCCCTCTGCCCAGTCCTCATGCTGCTTTCCTCCCTCCTTCACAGGTGATGTTCTTGAGGGGTTTCCCTGATAAACTTCCTGCCTGCATCTCAGATTCTGCTTCCCAGGGAATCCAAATATAGACTGTAAACCAGTTGAAGGCAGAGAATCATAATTATGTGGCTTCCAGACCCCTTAAAATTTATGTTAAGCCCCCAGTGAACACATTATTATCACTGAGGGTCCTGAGCAGAGAGTGTGTGGGCTGGGTGTCCCCTGGGTCAGGAGTTTTGCTGAGAACAATGCTTCAGGCGACACCTGGTCTAGGACCCAGCCATAGATGTACTGCCCTAGACAAATTCATATGCTGCATCTCTGGCTGAGCTCTCCCAGAACTGAGTTTATTTTTATGGGTTATACCATCCCTTTAGAGACAGTGTAAGGAAAGGACGGGTGGGGGGAATCAAAATTTTTTAGCATCACCTGTAGGGTGGTTTACTTCACTCTCTCCAGCTCCATTTTTTCTCTCCCACTGCACTATTAAACCAGCTTGCTTTGTTCATATGTTCATCACACTTACATGTCTTTCACTTTACGGGGACTCTGTGGCATCAAATAGATTGCAATTTTTTAGCATTCTTTTATATACGCATGCACATTTTGTGTTTGTGTAGGTTCCAAATACAAAGGGTGCTTCCTAAATGCCATATTTCAATATGTATTTCCCAAGGTGACACCTGAAGCATGAATGTCATGGGGGTGTGGGATGCTTCAGGGCCCCTTTAGGAAGGAAACTCACTCTCTGTGTACCCAGAGGGACGAGTTTATTTCTTCTCTGGGAATAGCATGTTATTTTCCTTTTCTTGAGCATCTGCTGAAAACTGGTACTGTGGATTCCCAAAGCAAATATTAATCATCTGCTTAGAGTCCCAAAGAAAAGCATATTCCTACAAACAAGAAGGAATTGCCCTGGAATAGGGGAGATCAGAGAGTACAACTTTTATCCATGTATTTGATGGCTTATGATAGTTTTAATTTATTAAAGGGCCATTTACCAATACCACCTGTGGATGTGGACAGGCAGGGAATGAAATAACCTATCAGAAGGAGGTGAAACGCATCCCATTAAATCTTTATTGCAAAGTAGCAGCTATAATATAGCAAATTTCAGTTGCTTAAGAGAAGAGCAGAGAACATGATCATTAGTAACCAGATTTTCTGTGTTCTGTGAGACATAGTTGGTCATCTGGTCATCCTGTTTCAGGCCCTGGTTGATAGGAAGAGGTCACTTATGGGCACAGCAACAAGATTCTGCAGCCGTGCCAGGAGGGACCAGGCCAGTCTTTCCAGTAGTTACAAAATGAGGATTTTACTGATAAAGGCAATTCCTCAGTGGCACAAAATTAAGGTAAGAAACAAAAGCCAAAGCTCAGACAGCCTTATAAACTCCATGTAAGTCAGCAAGTAAGGGATTTTCCAGTTGGAGAAATCTTACATCATACTTAAGAAAGCGAAAAAGCAAAACAAACTCTTGGCAATTAAACTCACTCTTAATATAATACCGAGATGTGCTGAGCTACCATTTACATTTCTGGCTAATTACGAATCATGCTGTGGGTATCACAAGATCATTGTAGAGCATTGTGCTTACCTCAGCAGTGTAGCAAATACCTCCGTACCCTCGAGCATCTCCGTGGTCTTAAACTCTTAAAGGATAGACAAAGTGAGCTGTGTTTTCTTACATCAGGGATTTATCCCCTTTTTATCCCAATCGTTACATCAGCCTCATTATTTGGGGGCTTGAGCTCTTTAGAGCCTAAAACAACCACTACTTTGGAGATCAGACAGGCAGTTTTTTGGTGAACAATGGAAGGAACAGAAGCAGATACTGCAAAATTCACCCAGTATGGTCCTTCACAAAGCTTTCCTTTCTTCTTAAAAATAACAGCCCTCACCTCATTTTATACTTGAAGGTCATTTGCTGAAACATGGGATGTGGATTTAATGATCCAGTTTCTTAAAATAAACACGGAGTGCATAACAAATAACATCCGTGTACTTATGTAGGGAAAAAAAAAATCTGCAAACAGACACACACAAGTAATGAAACTGTCACTGAAGGGATATAAACTGATTGTAAAGAAAAAAATGCAAGTCCAAAATTTGCTATTACCTGACACACCTGGAATCAAAACCATCGTTTCTGTGGCGTGGTGGTCAAAGAGGGCTTTATTTCAAACTTTACGCATAAAAGGGCTGGTTACGAAAAGTCCACAAGACTGGAACTGAGCATGACATCTGGTTATATAATGTGTAAGTGTGTGGGTATCTACCCAGAGCAGCTGCATCAAAATTTCCTCCCTCTGAGAGTCAGCCATTCTTGTTTGCCCAAGGTCTTAGAAGTCTCAGTTAGAACTTTCATGGCATCCCCCCAAAAATGCAAAACAATAACTTTGGAAAACTCAGTCAGGATTGTCAACCTGTCTCTCCACATGTAAGAAATTCCCAAAGAGCATTGCTGATAATGGAACGGAGCCAGCAAGAGCTTGCATAACGCCAGGCAAATTGCAAACCATACCAGGTTCAAGTTTAGAATCTTTAAAGCTTATCTAAAGCCTTTCCAAAAGTTAGTGAGCTCTTAGAATAAAGCTGGAAAGTTTGCATGATGAGACTTTCTTGGTTTTACATTTTAGTTATCCTTGCTTCTTCTTAGTGCAGAATTTATTGATTACACCATCTCTTCTTAGAGTTTGCCATTTTGCTCTTCAGATTCATAGCACTTTAAGGTTTGCCTTCAAAACATTTATTGCAGTTTTTACTCACTAACATTGGTGTAGTCATTTGACAAACATCTGTCCACATATGAAAACACAAGTTCCATGAGTGAGAAAATCATAATCAAAATGCAGCAAAGTCCCAGACCGAGAGTAAACTCTCAAGTATATCTATTAAATCAATATAAGTAGAAAATAGAGGATTCATGTATGCATGTTCATGCATGTGTACATGCCTGTACACATATGTACTCATGTAACATATTTCAGGATCAGAAAGGGAAATAAAGAGGACATTTTCTGCGTGGATCCATACCACTTCTACTAAAACCAGACCCATGGATCCCTTATCTTCACATAAAGGGAATGTATCTTCACACAGTAAGCCTGTCTTTGAGAGCATGCCGTGATGGCCAGAGGAGAGGGTTCTCGTGGAGAAAAAACACACAATTATCAGGTCTGAGCAGGTTTCTCTACTGGGGATGAGCTTTCCTTTATTTTTTTTTTTTCTGCCAGGCACATAGAAAAGAAGCAAAAGATGATTAGAATCCAAAGTGAGAATTTATGATAAAAGAGAAGAAAATGTTCTAATAATGAAGACTCAAAAATTAAAATTCACATTTTCTTCCTCTTTCTGCACAGGGAACAAAATACTTAAAAAAAAAAAAAAAAAGGTCATGTTTCTCTTGTAACAGCTTAACTTGGGCTATGTGCACAATGTATGTGCATGCACACATGCAAAATATGAGTCCTAATTCTCTGATACAGATGGAAACTAGCAAAGGGTCCATTTGGTACAGGTTTACAGCCAGCAGCCCTTTGACTTCTTCAGTGAGAGAATAGACTGGTAGGGGACTAAATGCCCTGTGTTCTTTTCTACGAGGACTGCCTCCTGCTTTCAGACCTCTTCCAGGTCGCTGGTAGTTTGATTTATCTGTCAGATGTTTGTCCTTTCACTGTGAGAGTCTATCTGGGGAGAAATTTGAAAGCTGACCTTTCTTTCAAACCACCTATTAGAATAGCTTTATTTGTTAGGGAGCGTGTGCACCTTCACATTTCCAGTTTGCTTCACATCTCAAGCTATTTCTCGGTGTTGAGAGCTCAGAGAATGTAGGAATGTGCCTTACCATGCACTTTCCCCTCAGCTTTTAAATCCAGGCTTTGGGGTCCTTCACACTCAATTTAGCAACAGACTTGTAAAATATATGTGCAGCAAAGGTTGGTTTGATGTCCAAGAAGTCCAGAGAGCTTTCTTAGGAAAGCCTTATCTCTTAGAAATTGGAAAAGTTGCTTTTTCAATAGCAACATGCAATAGCTCCAGAAGAAAGGTGTTATTAAGGGAAGATCATTATTCACATTATTTATGACAACAATGGGGGGAAAAGAGAACTTGAATCTTAGACGGATTGAGTTTGGCGAGCATCTTTGATTTTAAAAACATTCTATTTTGGCAAAAGCGGACTTTCAGTGTCAATTTTTGTTTCTGAGAAGTAAATCACACCTTCCTAAAACAGTTAATCTCTCCTTCATTTAGAGAGATATGCATGCATGCTTTATCCCTCTATTTTGGCCAGTTTTCTCAAACCAGTAACAGACTGAGGGATAGCAAAATGAAATGGTAATCCCCTTGAAACTTCTTATTCTTCTCTGTTTTGATGGATTAATAGAACTTCAGTCTCCTGCTTCGGACACCAAGAGATGTGAAGCAACTTGTCCCAGGTCACACAGCAAGAGAAGAGCATGCATATTTCTAATCCAAGCCCCTTGCTCTTTTCATTAAAATAAGTCACCACACACACACACACACACACACACACACACACATACACACACACACAAGCTTTCCATGCAACTTGCTTAATAGCCAATTGCTACATAACTTATTAAACTAGACATATAGACAGCCAAAATAAAGTTTTTAAAGTATTTGGTGTGCAAACGGAAAACTTTCAGTGACCTGGAAGATTAATTTATATGGATAATTGATTTCCCAACAGTGTTGGATAAATCTTATTTTAAAATCTTTTTTTCCATATATTTCATGCTTGCATTAGATATGTTTGTTAGTCTGTGTATCCTTTTTTTAAATTTTATTTTATTGACTTATAGTTGATTTATAATGTGTCAGTTTCTGCTGTACAGCAAAGTGATTCAGTTATACATACATATACATGTATATATATATATATATATTCTTTTTCATATTCTTTTCCATTATGGTTTATCACAGCATATTAAATATAGCTCCCTGTGCTATACAGAAGGACTTTGTTGTTTATCTATTCTATATATAACAGTTTGCAACTGCTAATGCCAAGCTCCCACTCCATCCCTCCCCCAAATCCCTCCCCCTTGACAACCACAAGTCTGTTCTTTATGTCTGTGAGTCTATTTCTGTTTCGTAGAGAGGTTCATTTGTATCATATTTTAGATTCCGCATGTAAGTTATATCACATGATATTTTTCTGTCTCCGTCTGACTTACTTCACTTAGTATGATAATTTCCAGGTCCATCCATGTTGCTGCAAATGGCATTATTTCATTCTTTTTTATGGCTGAGTAGTATTGCATTGTATATACGTACCATATTTTATAAAAACGATGAAGAGCTTGATGTTGTATAGACAGAACTGGAGTTCTACAAAGAAGTTTGCACAAAGGAGTAAAACCATGAGTAATAAAACGTTTCTCTGGAATATTTCTTGCATTCAACTATCTATCCCATTCCTTTACTGTCTCATTCCTGGACAATCACAATAACGTCTTGATTAGTTCTCCTGAGCCTAATGTTTCCTTTTTTTAATCTCTGCTGAGCACTACTGAACTGGTTGATCTTCCCAAAATACCACCTTGATGTCACTCCTCTGATTAAAATAGAACAAAACTTCTCGCCATTTGTACAATAAAATTTAACTTCTTAGCTGAGGCTCCAAATATTCTATGCCATACGCCTTATCATCCATATCTTTCATTGCTCCCGATAATCAGCCTTCATTTGGGTCAGATTTAACTACTTGCTATTTTTTACATGTGCCTTTGAGATTTATTATCCTCGTACTTCCTTCTGGAGTACCTGCTTCTATCGTGTCTGCCTGTATCACATCTACTCATCCTTCAACTCTCTGCCTAAAAGTGACTTTCCTTAATTAGTACATGCAGAAATACTCTCTGTCTCCTCTGAGGTCTTATAGTTCTGCGTTTATACCACCTTTATAGGTTTTATTTTTTTTATATTTGAATTTTATTTTATTTTATTTTTTATACAGCAGGTTCTTATTAGTTATCAATTTTATACATATTGGGGTATATAGGTCAATCACAATCTCCCAATTTATCCCAACACCACCACCCATCCCCGCCGCTTTCCCCCCTTGGTATCCATACGTTTGTTCTCTACATCTGTGTCTCTATCTCTGCCTTGCAAACCGGTTCATCTGTACAGTTTTTCTAGATTCCACATTTATGCGTTAATATACGATATTTGTTTTTCTCTTTCTGACTTACTGCACTCTGTATGACAGTCTCTAGATCCATCCACATCTCTACAAATGACCCAATTTCGTTTCTTTTTATGGTTGAATAATATTCCATTGTATATATGTACCACATCTTCTTTATCCATTCATCTGTCGATGGGCATTTAGGTTGCTTCTGTGACCTGGCTAATGTAAATAGTGCTGCAATGAACATTGGGGTGTTTGTGTTTTTTGAATTATGGTTTTCTCTGGGTATATGCCCAGGAGTGGGATTGCTGGGTCATAGGATAATTCTATTTTTAGTTTCTTAAGGAACCTCCATACTGTTCTCCATAGTGGCTGCATCAATTTACCTTCCTACCAACAGTGCATGAGGGTTCCCTTTTCTCCACACCCTCTCCAGCATTTGTTGTTTGTAGGTTTTCTGATGATGCCCATTCTAACAAGTGTGAGGTGATACCTCATTGTAGTTTTGATTTGCATTTCTCTAATAATTAGTGATGTTGAGCATCTTTTCATATGTCCCTTGGACATCTGTATGTCTTCTCTGGAGAAATGTCTACTAGGTCTTCTGCCCATTTTTTGAATGGGTTGTTCATTTTTTTAATATTGAGCTGCATGAGCTCTTTATATATTTTGGAGATTAATCCTTTATCCGTTGATTCATTTGCAAATATTTTCTCCCACTCTAAGGGTTGTCTTTTTGTCTTCTTTATAGTTTCCTTTGCTGTGCAAAAGCTTTAAAGATTCATTAGGTCCCATTTGTTTATTTTTGTTTTTATTTCCATTACTCTAGAAGGTGGATCAATAAAGATCTTGCTGTGATTTATGTCAAAGAGTGTTCTTCCTATGTTTTCCTCTAAGAGTTTTATAGTGTCCGGTCTTACATTTAGGTCTTTAATCCATTTTGAGATTTATTTTTGTGTATGGCGTTAGGGAGTGTTCTAACTTCATTCTTTTACATGTAGCTGTCCAGTTTTTCCAGCACCACTTATTGAAGAGACTGTTTTTTCTCCATTGTATATCCTTGCCTCCTTTGTCATAGATTAGTTGACCTTAAGTGTATGGGTTTATCTCTGGGCTTTCTATCCTGTTCCATTGATCTATATTTCTGTTTTTGTGCCAGTACCATATTGCCTTGATTACTGTAGCTTTGTAGTATAGTCTGAAGTCCGGGAGTATGATTCCTCCAGCTCCGTATTTTTTTCCCCTCAAGATTGTTGTGGCTATTCAGGGTCTATTGTGCCTCCAGACAAATTTTAAGATTTTTTGTTCTACTTCTGTAAAATATGCCATTGGTAATTTGATAGGGATTGCATTGAATCTGTAGATTGCTTTGGGTAGTATAGTCATTTTCAAAATATTGATTCTTCCAATCCAAGAACATGGTATACCTCTCCATCTCTTTGTGTAATCTTTGATTTCTTTCATCAACTGTCTTATAGTTTTCTGAGTACAGGTCTTTTACCTCCTTAGGTAGGTTTATTACTAGGTATTTTATTCTTTTAGTTGCAACCATAAATGGGAGTGTTTCCTTAATTTCTCTTTCAGGTTTTTCATCATTAGTGTATAGGAATGCAAGAGATTTCCGTGCATTAATTTTGTATCCTGCAACTTTACCAAATTCATTGATTAGCTCTAGTAGTTTTCTGGTGACATCTTTAGGATTTTCTATTTATAGTATCATGTCATCTGCAAACAGTGACAGTTTTACTTCTTCTTTTCCAATTTGTATTCCTTTTATTTCTTTTTCTTCTCTGATTGCTGTGACTAGGACTTATAAAACTGTCTTGAATAATAGTGGCGAGAGTGGACATCCTTGTCTTGTTCCTGATCTCAGAGGAAATGCTTTCAGTTTTTCACCATTGTGAATGATGTTTGCAGTGGGTTTGTCGTATATGGCCTTTATTATGTTGAGGTAGTTTCCCTCTATGCACACTTTCTGGAGAGTTTTTATCATAAATGGGTGTTGAAATTTGGCAAAAGCTTTTTCTGCATCTATTGAGATGATCATATGGTTTTTATTCTTCAGTTTATTAATATGGTGTATCACATTGACTGATTTGTGTATATTGAAGAATCCTTGCATCCCTGGGATAAATCCCACTTGATGGTGTATGATCCTTTTAATGTGTTGTAGGATTCTGTTTGCTAGTATTTTGTTGAGGATTTTTGCATCTATCTTCCTCAGTGATATTGATCTATAATTTCCTTTTATTTTAGTATCTTTGTCTGGTTTTGGTATCAGGGTGATGGTGGCCTCGTAGAATGAGTTTGGGAGTGTTCCTTCCTCTGCAATTTTTTGGAAGATTTCGAGAAGGATAGGTGTTAGCTCTTCTCTAAATGTTTAATAGAATTCACCTGTGAAGCCATCTGGTCCTGGATTTTTGTTTGTTGGAAGATTTTTAATCACAGTTTTGATCTCAGTGCTTGTGATGGGTCTGTTCATATTTTCTGTTTCTTCCTGGTTCAGTCTTGGAAGGTTATACCTTTCTAAGAATTGTCCATTTCTTCCAGGTTGTCCATTTGATTGACATAGAGGTGCTTGTAGTAGTTTCTTAGGATGCTTTGTATTTTTGTGGTGTCCATTGTCACTTCTCCTTTTTCATTTCTAATTGATTTGAGTCCTCTCCCTCTTTTTCTTGATGAGTCTGGCTAATGGTTTATCAATTTTGTTTATCTTCTCCGAGAACTGGCTTTTAGTTTTATTGATATTTGCTATTGTTTTCTTTGTTTCTATTTCATGTATTTCTGCTCTGATCTGTATGATTTCTTTCCTTCTACTAATTTTGGGCTTTGTTTGTTCTTCTTTCTCTAGTTCCTTTAGGTGTAAAGTTAGATTGTTTATTTGAGATTTTTCTTGTTTTTTGAGGTAGGATTGTATTGCTCTAATCTTCCCTTTAGAACTGCTTTTGCTGCATCCCATAGGTTTTGGATCATTGTGTTTTCACTGTCATTTTTCTCTAGGTATTTTTTGATTTCCTCTTTGATTTCTTCAGTGATCGCTTATTTAGTAACGTATTGTTTAGCCTCTATGTGTTTGTGTTTTTTACATTTTTTTCCCTGTAACAGATTTCTAATCTCATAGCGTTGTGGTTGGAAAATATACTTAATATGATTTCAATTTTCTTAAATTTACTGAGGCTTGGTTTGTGACTCAAGATGTGATCTATCTTGGAGAATGTTCCATGAGCACTTGAGAAGAAAGTGTATTCTGCCACTTTTGGGTGGAATGTCCTATAAATTTCAATTAAAGCTATCTGGTCTACTGTGTCATTTAAACCTTGTGTTTCCTTATTAATTTTCTGTCTGGATGATCTGACCATTGGTGTAAGGGAGGTGTTCAAGTCCCCCACTATTATTGTGTTGCTGTCGATTTCCTTTTTTATAGCTGTTAGCATTTGCCTTATGTATTGAGGTGCTCCTATGTTGGGTGCATATATATTTATAATTGCTATATCTTCTTCTTGGGTTGATCCCTTGATCATTATGTAGTGCCTTTCCTTGTCTCTTGTAACATTCTTTATTTTAAAGTCATTTTATCTGATATGAGTGTTCAGCTTTCTTTTGATTTCCATTTGCATGGAATATCTCTTTCCATCCCCTCACTTTAAGTCTGTAGGTGTCCCTAGGTTTGTCCTGCCTGGGACTTGGGTTTGTCCTGCCTGGGACTCTCTGCACTTCCTGAACTTGGGTGGCTATTTCCTTTCCCATGTCAGGGAAGTTTTTGACTATAATCTCTTCAAATATTTTCTCGGGTCCTTTCTCTCTCTCTTCTCCTTCTGAGACCCCTATAATGGAAATGTTGGTGTGTTTAGTGGTTTCTCAGAGGTCTCTTAGGCTGTCTTCATTTCTTTTCGTTCTTTATTCTGTATTCTGTTCTGTGGCAGTGAATGCCACCATTCTGTCTTCCAGGTCACTTATCCGTTCTTCTGCCTCAGTTATTCTGCTATTGGTTCCTTTTAATGTATTTTTCATTTCAGTTATTGCATTGTTCACCTCTGTTTGTTTGTTCTTTAATTCTTCTAGGTCTTTGTTAAACATTTCTTGCATCTTCTCAATGTTTGCCTCCATTCTTTTTCCGAGGTCCTGGATCATCTTCACTATCATTATTCTGAATTCTTTTTCTGGAAGGTTGCCTATCTCCACTTTATTTAATTGTTTTCCTGGGTTTTTTTTTTTTTTTTAATTTATTTATTTTTGGCTGTGTTGGGTCTTCGTTTCTGTGCGAGGGCTTTCTCTAGTTGCGGTGAGCGGGGCCCACTCTTCATTGCGGTGCGCGGGCCTCTCACTATCACGGCCTCTCTTGTTGTGGAGCACAGGCTCCAGACGCACAGGCTCAGTAGTTGTGGCTCACGGGCCTAGTTGCTCCGCGGCATGTGGGATCTTCCCAGACCAGGGCTCGAACCCGTGTCCCCTGCATTGGCAGGCAGATTCTCAACCACTGCGCCACCAGGGAAGCCCTTTCCTGGGGTTTTACATTGTTCCTTCATCTGGTATATAGTCCTCTGCCTTTTCATTTTGTCTGTCTTTCTGTGAATGCGGTTTTTGTTCCAAAAGCTGCAGGATTGTAGTGCTTCTGCTGTCTGCCCTCTGGTAGTTTAGGCTATGTAAGAGGCTTGTGCAAGCTTCCTGGTGGGAGGGACTGGTGGTGGGTAGAGCTGACTGTTGCTCTGGTAGGCAGAGCTCAGTAAAACTTCAGTCTGGTGTGTGCTGATGTGTGGGACTGAGTTCTCTCCCTGTTGGTTGTTTGGCCTGAGGCAACCTAGCACTGGAGGCTACAGGACCTTTGGTGGGGCTAATGGCAGACTCAGGGAGAGCTTATGCCAAGGAGTACTTCCCAGAACTTTTGCTGCCAGTGTCCTTGTCCCTGAGGTGAGCCACAGCCACCCCCTGCCTCTGCAAGAGACTCTCCAACACCAGCAGGTAGGTCTGGTTCAGTCTCCTATGGGGTCACTGCTCCTTCCCCCTGTTGCTGATGCACACACTACTTTGTATGTGCCCTCCAAGAGTGGAGTCTCTGTTTCCCTCAGTCCTGTCGAAGTCCTGCAATCAAATCCCACTAGCCTTCAAAGTCTGATTCTCTGGGAATTCCTCCTCCCATTGCTGGACCCCCAGGTTTGGAAGCCTGATGTGGGGCTCAGAACCTTCAGTCCAGTAGGTGGACTTCTGTTGTATAAGTGTTCTCCAGTTTGTGTGTCACCCACCCAGTGGTCATGGGATTTGATTTTGTGATTGCACCCCTCCTACCATCTTACTGTGGTTTCTCCTTTGTCTTTGGATGTGGGGTATCTTTTTTGGTGAGTTCCAGTGTCTTCCTGTCAATGACTGTTCAGCAGTTAGTTGTGATTCCGGTGCTCTCACAAGAGGGAGTGAGTGCATGTCCTTCTATTCCGCCATCTTGAACCAATCTCCATACCACTTTTATATGTTTTAAAGAACTGAGTCTGTTCCAGGAACTCTGATAAGTGTTTTCCATGAATTGCCTCATCCCATTCTCTCCAATGCGGGAGTTAAGAAGTTAAGTTTTAAGAAGTTAAGTTTTTTTCCCCTAAATTACACAAGTAGTAAAGAGCAGAAATCATAGCAAGCTTGATTGTGTTTATAGCCAAAAAGTGTATGCATATATGTATGTGTGTGTGTGTATATATATATATATATATATATATATATATATATATATATCCCAAAGTCACTGACTTCACTTCATATTCACTGATGCTGCTATAGTCCAAGACACCTTCATCTCTTCACAGAACTATTCCAGGATAATGTATCTCTGCTTCCTCTCCTGTGTCTCTGTAGTTCATAATCTATACTGTGCTGTCCAGTAGAATAGTCACTGTTTACACACAACTTCTGAGCATTTGCAGTGTAGCTAGCATACACTAGATTTTGAAGACAATATCTAATAAGAGAAAAGGTATGCAAAATATTTAATTGATAATTTTTTCCACATTGTTTATTTTTTCAGCTTTTTTGAGGTTATAATTGACAAATAAAATTGTAAGATATTTAAAGTGTACATCATGGTGATTTGATCTATGTATACATTGCAAAAGGATTCCCACCATGTAGCATCTAATTAATTAATGCATCCATCATCTCACAGATTTATTGTTATTGTTACTATTAATTATTTAGGTGATAACACTTAAGCTCTACTCTGCTAGCAAATTTCAATGATATAATACAACGTATCAACTATAGTCACTATGTTTTACATTAGATCCTCAGACCTTATTCATCTTATAGCTGAAAGTTTGTGCCCTTTACTAACCTGTTCTAATTTCCCCCACTCCCAATGGTCTGGCAACCATTTTTCTATTCTCTGTTTCTAAGAATTTGACTTTTTTTTTTTTAGATTCCACATATAAGTGATACCATGCAGTATTTGTCTGTCTCTTTCTGGCTTATTTCACTTACCCGAATGCTCTCAAGTTCCATCCATGTTGTCACAAATGGCAAGATTGCCAATTGGTAATTTTTTATATTGATTACATGTTGATATAATAATATTTGGGAGACAGAGGTTAAATAAAACATAGTAAGATTATTTTTGCCCTTTTCCTGTGTTAAGGTAGTTGTTAAACAATGAAAATTACCTGTGTAATTTAACTCTATCTTTTTAAGTTTGATAATAAATACTTCTTAGTGCTTAAATCTGTTTGAAGTGAATATTGTTACTTGCAACCAAAAACACCTTAACTCTTATAATCCACTTATTTTTCATTTCCTTGTACACTGTTTCCCATTTTTTGATCTTTGCACTCTAGTCTCTGATCTAGTCTCGCCATAGCTAGCTCCTTAGTATCATTCCAGGACAAATTGAAATGTGATTTCCTCAGGCTATACCTTCCTTGATCAATCTCTCTAAAGTAGCCAGAGCTTGCCAGTCAGTCTTTATCTCATCTTGCTGTTTGTATCGTCTTCAGAGATCTTACCACCATCTGATATTTATTTTGTGATTACTTTTTAGTTTGTTTTCCCTCAATAAAATGTAAACCCCATAGATGCGTTAATATACGATATTTCTTTTTCTCTTTCTGACTTACTTAACTCTGTATGACAGTCTCTAAGTCCATCCATGTCTCTACAAATGACCCAGTTTTGGTCCCTTTTATGGCTGTGTAATATCCCATTGTGTGTATGTACCACATCTTATATTAATGCATATATGTGGAATCTGAAAAAATTGGTATAGATGATCTTATTTACAAAGTAGAAATAGAGACACAGGCATAGAGAACAAAGGTATGGATACCAAGGGGGAAGGTGGGGTGGAATGAATAGGGAGATTGGGATTGACATATATACACTTATTGATACTACGTATAAAATAGATAACTAATGAGAAACTACTGTATAGCACAGGGAACTCTGCTCAGTGCTCTGTGGTGACCTAAATGAGAAGGAAATCCAAAAAAGAGGGGATATATGTATAAGTATAGCTGATTCACTTTGCTGTACAGTACAAACTAACACAATATTGTAAAGCAGTATCGTAAAACAATATTGTAAAGCAATATTGTAAAGCAATATTGTAATTTTTTTCCAATAAAAATTAAAAAAAAACCCAAAAACAAACAATCAAAAAATGTAAACCCTGTAATATGCCAGACACAGAGGAGAGATTCAATAAATATTTGCTGAACAAACAAACAAACAAACACATAGGAACTTAAATAAGAGGAAGCAAATACATCACTTTTACAGAAGAATCACTCCTTTTTCATGGACAAATATAGTCTCTATTTGGATTTATTTGTATATGAATTTGTATTGAGTCACATAAAGTATACTGAATCTTTAATTTTAGGTTTCTGAGCTAATCAGGGTATTATTTTTATGAATTTTACCAAGATTCAAGTTACCTATTTCTGTTACATTTATATAAAACCACTACAACCAACTAACAGGTAAGAAGTTGAAAAATTAAGTCAAACTATGTGCTTCTGTATTCAAAAAGTGTTTATCTATTTGGATCCTTTTCCAAGTGTTTGATGGAAAATTTAATAGTTCCATCAGATATCTGATTTATTTTGGCTCAGTATTGGTACATCCCATATTTGAAAACAAGGAAGCATGATACAACAGTTCTGTAGTTAAAGTATGATGAAGGTATGTACAAGCCCGTAAGATAGTCTGGAAGAAGGACACTTCAACTGACAAAGAGTTTAGAAAGGACTCACAGAAAGGAGATTCTGGAATCTTGTCTTAAAGAACCAGTAAATGACCATCAGCTGGACAAGGTGGAAGGAGGTCAGTTGGTTCTCTGAGTGATTTTCAGCCAAGTCTTAATGATCAGCACACTTCCATGCCTGAAATTAATTTATAATTTTCAAATCTCAGTAATTCATCATCCTCCATGCTAACTTGCTGCTTGAGCTGCTTCACAAAGTTAAGCATACACTTTCTGCTTTTCTGGTATAAGTGTTAATAAAGAGCAAAATGACACAAGGGAAAGCTTCATTCAAGAGGAGGAGGAGAACCTGAGTTGCCTTGGACTTGAATAAACAGCCTTGGATCACCAGGAGTTGACCTGTGTCATTTGACTGTCAGTGTCAATTAATAACAGCTCTTCCCTGGATACCTCCACAAAGTTTAGACCTGGGAACGTTGCCAGAACAGATCCCCTCTTCTCTTTTCTTGACTGTATTCCACAAAACTAAAAATTCCTTTCATGTTTAGTCATAAAAGGACTATCAAACAAGTCAGAAGCCCAGATGTGACCATGATAAATGCAAATCAGGGCCAGCACCTCCCAGGACAGCAGTGAAATTTTGACTTACAAATTTCTCCCTATTTTTAAAAAATTGTTATCTTTGTCTTGATGACTTCCCTGGGAGCCTCAGCTGTGATCTAGTGAGGCTGTAAACTTTCAGCCCTTATGGCTAAGACTATCTATGATGATAACTTTAAACTTCAGTGTCTGGAGGTTGGGTGTGTTGACAATAAAGAATATCAAGATGATTGACTACGTTTTCAATTTTATTCCAGATTTTTGATTTTGTGTTTATAAACTTAGTTCAGGTTAGTTAATCCTCCAAAAATAAAGGCCTCATCTAGACATTTTGGCTGCAGGCTGAGTCTACAAAATGTTGCTATAGTGGGAGTGATCTATATAACCGTATAACCAATTTTCCACTAACTTATATCTTGTCTAATAAAGATAATAGCTGTAGAACTCACTAACCTTCCAAGAAGAAGAAAGAAAAGCCTACAAAAATATTGCAGATGATAATAAATGTTTAAATGTCTACTATATGCTGCCGCTTGAGTAGAAACAATAAATCTGATATTAAAAAAGAGTTAGAAACATGAAAAATGTTGCATGGTAACAGAAAAAAAGATCACTAAGGAGAAATCAGAAAGATTCCCCATAAATATCAACCTGCCTTAGTTACTCTTCATTAAGTTATGTTTTGATAATAAACAACTCCAAAACCTAAGTGACTTAAACTGCAAAGGTGTATTTCTTGCTCATGTATCCTGTCATCTGTGGACCAGTTTGTTCCACGTGTCTTCATTGCTCTGGGATACAGGCTAAAGGAGTGACCCCTCTCTGGTACATCACATTCTCATGACAGAGAAAAAAGAATAATGGTGGAACCACAATACTTGCTGTAAAGCTTCAGCTGGGAATTGGTACATGTCATTTCTGTTCATATTCCATTGGCCAAATCAAGTCATATGGCCAAGCTTGATATCATTGGGGCAAAAATAATAATCTTACCACAGAGAACATACCAAAGAAGGAACCTATATGGATGGGCCCCATGAATGGTTCAAGAGAGACAGCATATACTTGGAACAAATAAGACACTCTACTGTACAGCTTCTTCAGTTAAAGTGGAGGGCAGTACTCTTGTTTGTGAATGTCTTTACTTCCAGAAAATGGGAAAATAATATAACAATTTCTAATCACTTGGTGATGACTTTGGTAACATGTATATAGGATAACAACCATATTTAATCTGTTTATTTTTTAAGTTAAAATTATAACAACATTTGAAATAGAAGATAATTGGTTTGACTGCCTTTTGCTTTTTAGACATTGAACAAGTTGACACTGGGCTTGAGTACATAAATCATGCTGATTCTGAGAGCTTAATTTCATGAAAAAGAATGTTAATTGTCATATTTAATTATTCATCCTTCCAGAATTCTTAACCTGGGGAACTTTTAAAATATAATTGTTTTCTTTTGTGAGCCTATGTAGCTTACTTTATTTATTTAAAAGTATTTGTCTGTCAAGGAAGCCATAGACTTCACCAGACTGACAAAGTGTTCAGATGGACAAAAACTAAGACCCTCTACTTTATTTATGACTTTTTAATTTTTCATCAGTCATTTCCTGTGTGGATTTATTCTTTCCAATTAAATTATAAGCTGAAATGAGAACTGTATCTTTCTACATCTCCTATGTCTTTCTTTCTCTAGATAAGTTAACATATTATTTTTTATAAAGAATGAAGTTTTGTAGGTAACCAAAGTTATATTTTATGATTCTTTTTTACAAATTTGTTTATTTATTTATTTTTGGCTGTGTTGGGTCTCCGTTTCTGTGTGAGGGCCCTCCCTAGTTGCGGCAAGCAGGGGCCACCCCTCATCGCGGTGCGCGGGCCTCCCACTATCGCCGCCCCCTCTTGTTGCGGAGCACAGGCTCCAGACGTGCAGGCTCAGTAATTGCGGCTCACGGGCTTAGTTGCTCCGCAACATGTGGGATCCTCCCAGACCAGGGCTCGAACCCGTGTCCCCCGCACCGGCAGGCAGACTCTCAACCACTGTGCCACCAGGGAAGCCCCAGTTAACATGTTTTTAGCAGCAAATAATAAATAATAAAAGCCTATATCATCTGTCTTAGACAATGGAGTACATTTTTCATCTCACCTAGCATTTAATGCTGAGGTGCAGTGAATCTAGAACTGCATAATTTGGTGCTCAAATATCAAGGTTGTACTTTCTTTCCACCTTCTTGTTTTGTCATCCTCAGCATGTCAACTTTATTCTTTGGCTGCTCCAAACTTCAAAACTAGTCACCACTATGTACAGATAGTTTCTCTCTTTTATCATTTTTATTTTAACTTAAGAGTAAAGGTAATCTTGCCCAAGTACTCTCCAGAAGACTATCCCAGGTCTCCTTTTCCAGAATTACATCTCGGACCCATGCTGAAGCCAATTATTATTGGCACATCCAACTTAGATTTACTCCTGGGCCTAGAGATAGACACTCCTTCTGAGTCACCTGGGAGGGGGTGGATTCCCAAGTGAAAACATGGAGGGCTGGAAGGCTTTGTCAGCAAGAAAATAATGGGATTAAAAGCAGTTGGCTAGGCCACCAACAGTGCTTGCTGAGATTCCAAAGACAAGGTTTTCAACCATCCAAAATGAAGAGTAGAATCGAAGCAATCATGTGTATAATTCAAACTGCAACAATCCTGAGGTATTTACATTATTTAAACAAAAATAAAGTTTGTATAGCAAAAACTATAATGACCTGATGAATCACTTAATTTTATTATCACAAACCTGGCACTACACAAATTTTTTTTCTGCAAGAACAGAGAGTGTGTTTCTTCTTTCTTTATTTATATTCCACTTAAGCCCCAGAAGGATTTGAACAGGCTCATTTAACTTTGAACAAGTGTGGGCATACAAATCTCCTTAATAATGAAACCAAATAAAATGGGACAATATTTTAAAATATTCCTTTTGTTTCTTCTAGATAACCTTCCCAAATAACAGACTCAGACATTTTGAAATGGAGACATAAAAAAGATGACTTCAGACTTATAAATTGCCACATCAGCATTCTGTCTTGTGTATAAAATGAAGAAAAAATAGAGTAGAATTCTATTAACACTCTATATTCTAGTTGAATAAAATATTTTAATCCTTGTGTGTGAATGTTAGTGCATCAAGACCAGGGTACATACAAACTTGAATGTTTGTATTGGTTGGGACCAGACCAAACTGGATCGATTCAATTCAGTGCAAGATGTCCTGGTCATATGCAACATGCAAGGCACATGTAAGATGCTAGGGATACAAATCTGGTCAAGCCACGGCGTATGAAGAAGACAAATGTATCCCCATGTACAATGAGCCAGACTGTAATAAGTACTGTAATTGAAGTAATTTAAAAAGTGCCTCTGGAGTATTTAGCAAGAACCAATTCCTTGGATCAAGGTAGAGTGGTGCAATGAGAACTATCAAAAGGAAATACATTTGAACTTATCCTTGAAGGGAAAGAAAACTATTGCCTGGTAGAAAAAAGAAGGGTATTTCATGCAAAGGAAAAGCATAAGCAATGGCAAGTGTAGCTCCTTTGCAGTGATGACCCAGTGGGTCAGTCCTGGGGTGAGTCATTCCAAGGAACATGCTAGGAGCAGGAATTTTTGTTTTGACTTACAGCTCTTGAAGAGCATTAAAGAAGATCTAAGTACATTTTCCACATCAACTCTTGTCAAAATCACCTGGGCTGTATGTTTCCCCACTTCCCTATAACTTGGGGAAGCTCCCAGTCTCCTACCTGAGAATTCTCTCACCCGCATCCATTTTACCCCAGTCTCACTTCTGTTTTCTCCATTTGCTCTCACTCCAAGCCCTATGGATGTTAACGCTCTTTAGCCCTGGTTCCAAAACATGATTCAGGAGACCTTTCTCTCCATCTCCCTTTCTTCAGTCATTCTGATGCACCTGCTTATTGCCCTATATCTCAGTTCTACATTCCCAAAATCCAGAAACAGAAAGACCCTCCAAAATTAGGGGATGAAAATGATATTAAGTCTCCTCTCTGTGGGAAGGTTGTGGACACCTACAGATTTAAAACTCTGCCCTATCACATAAGGAAGCATTGAATGCCAACTTCATCAGGCACCACCAAGCAGCATAGGAAGAGGAAAGGCTGGAGATGAAATTTGGTAATTGGTTTGGAGCCAGATTTTGAAGTCTTGAGTATAAAGCCGGCACCACACTTCTAAGAAAGTGAACAGCCTCTCAGATCTGTGGTTTAGAGAAGGGATGTCATAGCTGTATGGAGTTGAAGGAGGCAACAATTTCTCACACCCATCCTCCTGGGCTTCTCTTTACGTAACTACCTCAGCTGATGGGCTTCTGCACAGATGTAGGGAGCCTGTGCTAACTTTCCCAAACAAACACTTAAAGTTGATAAAGGCCAATAAGTGCAGTTGCACTGAATCAGTTGCCCACTCTAACTTCCAGGTCTCTTTGTCAGGCTTCTAGCAATGAGAAGTATTGACTATAATTCTTCCCCATACAACCTTCACTTTCATACACATGAGTAGGTTGATTACTGATTCTGTTAATTCCTGGCTGTACCATCCTAGGCATGTTACTTAATTTCTCTAGGCGGTAAATACTTACTGCAAAACACCTAGAACAGTTCTGGGCAGAAAGACATTGACCAAGAAATACAGGTTCCTTTCCCCCTGACTTTCTTCCAGTACTGAACTGGAGGTAAGCATTACCTGGAATCACAATTGAAGGGCACTAAAAAGAGGGAGGAGTCACAGACCCTCTTTGCTTCCCTACCAGGTTTTGGTTTCCATCAAGCACTTGTCTTTGGTGTCCCTTAGGAAAGAACAGGCTTCCTCAGACAGTACAGACACAATCCCATTGAAGGAAGCACTGCCCTCCTGGAAGCATCAGGGATGTAAAATTCTACTGCTTTTCCTGAGAACTAAACAAGATTATTGACTAATGAACAGCATTCTATCCGTAATTTTTGGTTTCTTTGGATGGGTACTATTAAATTCACAAAGCACATCTCAACAATAATAACAACAATAATTTTAATGTACTCCCACTTTCCCAGGCTCCTCCCATCCCACTGTTTAAAGCCAACTATTTGACCCTCTCATCCAGTATCCCTGTCCTTTGAACACCTCTACCCCTGGTTCTTCATTTCCAGCCTTTGGGGATCTAGTTCCATGTCAATATATTAGTAGGAGAAAATGACTTAGTGTGATCTGACCCAGGAAATGCACAATTGCATTTCCAATCAAATCTTCTGAAGACATAACACCTGTCTTATTTCAAAGGCCAACTCTACTGGCCAAAATTCAAGCAACCCAGCAGGTGAGATAAGAAGAACTTAAAGATTCTGGGACAGGGGACCTTTGTTATCATATTTATAGTAAAACAAATAAATGAATGAACAAAAACACTTCTCTTCCTCTGCAGAGGGTATGTCTTGATTTGAGGATTTCAGAAACATTAAATATTAGAAGCAGAAGAGACATTAGAAATCTTGTCCAATTTCCTTATTTTCCAAATAAGGGAACTAAGCCCCTCAAGTGACATAATTGGAATCTCAGCAGAAACCTCTCAGTTCAGAAGACCATCTTTTTGACCTTTAGTATGAATCTTCATCTTTGGTTTCTAATATGAACTTTTGATTCTGAGACATCCAAAACTATTTCACACAGTATAGATGTGTAATTAGTGTCCTTTGATGATGCCTGGAAATATAAAATTATAAAAATTATTCCTACCCACTTTTTATTCTAGGAAAGCAATTAACTCTACCATTCACAGACTGATCCTTAAGAATTTTCAAGCAATGCCCCCAACATTGTCCTAAAGGCAAAAATAATTGAGCAATTGGTGCCATGTAAACATTTACATTGGCTGTCCCATGGATTAGTCTGTGGTTTAACCATCAGGCATTCTGATGGCTGAAAAAGTGAGTCACTTATTTTGACATGATAGTTGGGTGTTGGTGCACTTTGGGGTGTGTTTAGAGACATCACTGAACGTAGATAGGAAACCAGGAGATGTGCCAGCGTATCAACAATAAATTAAATGATATGACACAAGAATTTGAGCGCTTACCTGCATGACATGTACAACATGTGAGAAACAATAGGAAACCTCCCTCCCTCGTCATGGCATTGGAAAGTAAAGATAAGTTACAGTAGCTGACAGAGTATTGAGTTGTGGGGCTCAGTTTCACCTCATAATGGGAATTCCCTTTGAATTACATGAGAGAAGAAACCTGGTTCCTGCTTGCTGAGTTATTACCCCAGTCTCAAAAGGAGTCTCCTGGTCTCTTTTGCTGTTAATTATGTATACTCTGCAGCAGCTTAATCTAATTATGACTCTCTCCAGTGATTGCCTGATAAGACATTCCCAGGCACATGGTTTTTTCAGTTCCCTTTTCCCCAGTCTTCTCTGCCTCAACTCTCCTTCAGAAGTTATACTCAAAAAGCTTAGTAACAATTGGAATCTAACTACATTTTAGCATAACACTTACATTCATGCTTCTGTTCACACTGTAAAAGGTAATCTTTGAATGGTTTAAGCATCTGGATTCTATTACGGCAAAGTGTAGCACTTAACATGGAAGAGACTTTTTACATTTGCGTGGAATTCAGGCAGCTGCCCGAGCCACCCTTGGGCCTAGTTGTTTCAAAGAGATTTGCAACAGGCTTAAGTCAGAAATGATAAAATTGTCAAAAAACTTTGGAATTCCTTTTGGAAGACAGCTAAAAAAATAAAACCAAACCAAACCTCCAAAAGGAAAAAGGAAGAGATTTCTGCCTGCAAATTTTTAATAATACAGTTTATTGGGTCAAATACTGAAACTCCAAATAGTGCCTGCTGTGCATATCCAAGAAATGTTTCCACTTTTTTCCTCTCAAGTATAACATTGGTTTTATAGTCTTGCAGATTACAAATCACATTTTTTTTTTTTTCTGGTAGGAATATTGGATTTTTCTTCCATTTGTCCTATTTTATTTAAATAGTCCAAACCCCTGTGGTTTGGTCATTAAAATCCAGTTGGCAGAGAGAGGCTGAATCTTTATGTTTTCCAGCTGCATTTCTGCCAGCTACACACAAGCACTGTTAGCTATATGACCGTGTTTACATCAGCCATGAGTGGGAGTTTCTTGTGATCCATTGGGCAGCACACAGAGGTGTGGGGTGCCTGAGGTCTCTGGTCTCTCTGCAGAGTAATGACATCATCATCTCCAAAGAGTGATGTCAACCCAACGGAGAAGTACCTGCTCAAGGAAAGTGATGCCGACCTTATCTCTGATGTCTGCCACTCTAATTTAGACAGTGAAATACACTGTAGGCAAATAAAAATGTCTTTGCTCTGGTTGGGCAAAAAAGGGGTAGAAGAAAAGAAAATGCTCAAGTCACACAGTGGGAAAAAGAGGGAAGCTTTTGGTTCATGCAACAGTTGTTCTCTCAGAAAGGTACATTTGACCTAATGACATTTTAGAACAATCCATCCTGAAGTTCATATGGAATTTCAAGAGACTTTAAGTAGCCAAAAAAATCTCGAAAAGAAGAACCAAATTTTAGGTCTCACATTTCCTGATTTCAAAACTCACTACAAGCTACAGTAAGGGAAACAGTGTGGTACTGGCATAAAGGCAGAAATATGGACCAATGGAATTGAACAGAGAGCCCAGAAATAAATTGTCACATGTATGGTCAGATGATTTTGACAAGGGTTCCCAGACCATTCAGTGAAGAAAGGACAGTCTTCTTCAAAAATTGTGCAGGGAAAACTGGATATCCACACATAAAAGAATGAAGCTGGACTCTTGCCTTATACCATATACAAACATTAGCTCACACTGGATCAAAGAACTAAATGTAAGAGTTAAAACCATAATAATCCTAGAAGAAAACATAGAGAAAAAGCCTCAGGACATTGGATTTGGCAGTGATTTCTTGGATAAGACACCAAAAGCACAGGCAACAAAAGAAAAATATAGGTAAATTAGATTACATCAAGATTAAAAGCTTCTGTGCATCAAAGAAAACTATCAATGGAGTGGAAAGGCAACCTGAGGAATAGGAGAAAATATTTGCAAATCATATATCTAATAAAGGGCTATTATCCAGAATATATAAAGAACTCATACATCTCAACAATAACAACAAAAAACAAACAGATCGACTAAAAAATGGGAAAGGACTTGAATAAACATTTCCCCAAAGAAGATATACAAATGGCCAATAAACACATGAAAAGATGCTCAGCATCACTAATTGTTGGGGAAATGCAGTGACATACCACTTCATAACTACTAGGAGCGACTGCTGTTATCAAAGAAACAGAAATTAAGTGTTGGCAATGATATGGAGAAATGGAAGTCCTTGTGCACTGCTGGTGGAAATGTAAAATGGTGCAGCCACTATAGAGAACAGTATTGCGTTTCTCAAAAAAATTAAAAATAGAATTACCATATGATCCAGCAATTCTACTTCTGGGTATATACTCAAAAGAATTGAAAGAACGGGCTCAAATAAACATTTGTATGCCCATGTTCTTAGCAGCATTATTCACAATAGCCAAAATTGGAAGCAAACCAAATGTTCATCGATGGATAAATGAAGTTTTAAAATGTGTTATATATACATGCAATGGAATATTATTCAGCCTTACAAGGAAGGACATTCTGGCACATGCTATAGCATGGATGAAACTTGAGAACATTATGCTAAGTGAAATAAGTTAGTCATAAAAGGACAAATACTATATGATTCTATTTATATGAAGTATCTAAAGTAGTCAAATTCATAGACACAGAAAGTAGAATGGTGGTTGCCAGGGGCTGGGCAATGGGACAATGAGGAGTTATTGTTTAATGGGTAGAGTTTTTCAATTAATGTATTTAATAAATTTGGGGGGGATTTGCAACAATTTGAAAAAGCTCTCAGATGACCCATATAGCCTAGAAGTATCAAAAAATTAAAAAGTTAGTTTTGTCATGAATGAATGAAATATATGTAGATACTAGTCTATCTTTACATAGGCATAAGGTGAATGATGTTTAATATAAAATTAATAATGCATTAGTGTTCTTACTGTTTTAACTTTGCTTTCAAAGAATTACATTACTGTACAGTATGCCTCTCCCCTTGGAGAAACTGCATTATCAGCCTATCATCACAGGTAAGTGTGTTTTTTAAAAATGTGACAATGTTTCCAATGCTGTATTATGAATATGAGTGTAATATTGTAAGCCATAAAAATGTTATAATGATTCATTCCTTAGTGTATAGGCTAGGCTACCGTGAAGCAATCATATCAGTTACACTAGGCTACCATAACGCAATCTTATTGCTGCTTCTTCATTGTCAATGTAATTCTTCATTATCAATTATACATGTCAATAAATATAAATTTATTTTTCACATTATTTTTTGTTTTCGATGTCTAGTGTTAGTAATACATGTAACAGCTACAGTGTTTTGTATCATGTAAGACAATATTG
Organism: Eschrichtius robustus; assembly: GCF_028021215.1. NCBI lineage: Eukaryota > Metazoa > Chordata > Mammalia > Artiodactyla > Eschrichtiidae > Eschrichtius > Eschrichtius robustus. The sequence continues at coordinate 171,504,148 of NC_090826.1, read as the reverse complement.
ATGTAGGTACTGACAGATAATTCATCTTGTAAACAGACAATGTAAACTTATAGATATTAATACGTACATTGCAGTACTGGTAAATGTATTTTCTCTACCTTCTGATTTTCTTCATAACATTTTTTCTAGCTTACCTTATTGTAAGAATACAGTATTCTTGTATAATTTATACAGTATATAATACACATAACATACAAAATATGTAGTAATTGACTGTTTATGTTATCAGTAAGGCTTTCAGTCAATACTAACTACTATTATTAGTAGTAAAGTTACACTCAGATTCTCAGCTGTGTAGGGGTTCAACACCCCTAACCCCTGCATTTCAAGGGTCAACTGTACTTCCTCACTTTATACTTTATCCAAAACTCAAGTCAGCCCCTTGAGTTCTGAGATATGGAAAGAATCAAATTCACATCATATTTTGAGTTGAGACTTCAAAGTTCTGAAAGCGGAATGTAAAAAAATTGTATTGAAATTGTGATAAGTGGGAAATATAGCCATTTATTTAAAATACTTTAACTGCTTGGGCTGGTCTTTGTGCTCCTCAGTTCGAATGCATTACTGTACTACTGTAGGTCAGTATACTTTAGGTGGTGTTAGCAACTCAGAAAATGCACACAACATCTCTGATGGAGTTCTTGGACAATCACTTGATTACATTTCCTGATATTCAACAGATGCCTGTAACCACATGGCAAACAGATCTCCTCCATAACAGTTCACCATAATAGTAAATTGGAACTAACACAGGGACCCATGCATAATATTTAATAGAAGCAGAAATTATGAACAGCATTACTCCAGGGTCTATTACTGCCCGATCTGTCTCAATTTTTGTGGTAGCATATATTTGACTGACCAAATCAATGTGTATTGGGATAATGGGACTGTCAGATTCTTTTTGGCACAGCCAGCCAGTGGAATATTCTAGGTGAGCTTGATTTAGAATAGATACAGCAGACTGACTCTGTGGCTTTGGAACTTAGTAAGAAGAGAAATGAGTTATGATGTCATTCCTGTCTACATATGATTCATTTTCTGTTAAGACTACAGCATTTTCTTCAAGTAGAAAGGCTTCTTGGGATAGTATCTCACCACCCCCTCCTCTACTCTGCCAACTTTCCCCTCTTCTTCTCTACTGTTTCCCTCCCCTTCACAGCTCGCACATCTTATACGAACGAGTTTCACTTGAAAGCTAACCAAAACTCCAAACAGAAGTGAGACCACAGTAACAAATAGAAACGTCCATCCTCATCTTTACCAGTACCTCCAAACTCTTTTGTGATTAATTCATGGGAAAGGTGGAAGAAAGTAAAACAGAAGGGGCACTGCGGAGAAATCTTAGAGTCCCATTATCCCGATGGCAAAGTTTTTAATGGATAAAGGAAACTATTGAGAGATGACACTCTTACCAAGTTTAAAATTTTTTGTGAGGGAGGAGAGAAGATGGCGGAAGAGTAAGACGCGGAGATCACCTTCCTTCCCACAGATACAGTAGAAATACATCTACACGTGGAACTGCTCCTACAGAACACCCACTGAACGCTGGCAGAAAACGTCCGACCTCCAAAAAGGCAAGAGACTCCCCCCGTACTTGGGTAGGGCAAAAGAAAAAAGAAATAACAGAGACAAAAGAATAGGGACGGCACCTGCACCAGTGGGAGGGAGCTGTGAAGGAGGAAAGATTTCCACGCACTAGGAAGCCCCTTCGCGGGCAGAGACTGCGGGCGGCAGAGGGGGGAAGCTTCGGAGCCACGGAGGAGAGCGCAGCCACAGGGGTGCGGAGGGCAAAGCGGAGAGGCTCCCGCACGGAGGAGCGGTGCCGACCAGCACTCTCCAGCCCGAGAGGCTTGTCTGCTCCCCCGCGGGGGCGGGCGGGGCTGGGAGCTGAGGCTCGGGCTTCGGTCGGATCGCAGGGAGAGGACTGGGGTTGGCGGCGTGAAGACAGCCTGAAGGGGTTAGTGCACCACAGCTAGCCGGGAGGGAGCCCAGGAAAAAGTCTGCAGCTGCCGAAGAGGCAAGAGACTTTTTCTTGCCTCTTTGTTTCGCTGCGCGCAAGGAGAGGGGATTCAGAGCGCCGCCTAAACGAACTCCAGAGAAGGGCGCGAGCCGTGGCGATCAGCGCGGACCCCAGAGACGGGCGTGAGACGCTGGGGCTGCTGCTGCCGCCTCCAAAAAGCCTGCGTGTGAGCACAGGTCACTCTCCACACCGCCCCTCCCGGGAGCCGGTGCAGCCCGCCACTGCCAGGGTCCCATGATCCAGGGACAAATTCCCCGGGAGAACGCACTGCGCGCCTCAGGCTGGTGCAACGTCACGCCGGCCTCTGACGCCGCAGGCTCGCCCCGCCTCCTCCGTACCCCTCCCTCCCCGCGGCCTGAGTGAGCCAGCGCCCCCGAAGCAGCTGCTCCTTTAACCCCGTTCTGTCTGGGCGGGGAATAGACGCCCTCAGGCGACCTACACGCAGAGGCGGGTCCAAATCCAAAGCTGAACCCCAGGAGCTGTGCGAACAGGGAAGAGAAGGGGAAATCTCTCCCAGCAGCCTCAGAAGCAGCGGATTAAAACTCCACAAACAACTTGATGTGCCTGCATCTGTTGAATACCTGAATAGACAACGAATCATCCCAAATTCAGGAGGTGGACTTTGGGAGCAGGATATATTAATTTTTCCCCTGTTCCTTTTTTTTTGTGAGTGTATATGTATATGCTTCTGGGTGAGATTTTGTCTGTATAGCTTTGCTTTACAATAGCTTTATTTTACTTCACTATATTATAGCCTCTTTCTTTCTTTCTTTCTATTTTTTCTCCCTTTTACTCTGAGCGGTGTGGACGAAAGGCTCTTGGTGCTCCAGCCAGGCATCAGGGCCGTGCCTCTGAGGTGGGAGAGCCAACTTCAGGACACTGATCCACAAGAGACCTCCCAGCTCCACGTAATACCAAACGGCAAAAATCTCTCAGAGATCTCCATCTCAACATCAAGACCCAGCATCACTCAATGACCAGCAAGCTACAGTGCTGAACACCCTATGCCAAACAACTAGCAAGACAGGAACACAGCCCCATCCATTAGCAGAGAGGCTGCCTAAAATCATAATAAGGCCACAGACACCCCAAAATACACCACCAGACGTGGATGTGCCCACCAGAAAGACAAGATCCAGACTCATCCACCAGAGCTCAGGCACTAGTTCCCTACACCAGGAAGCCTACACAACCCACTGAACCAACCTTAGCCACTGGGGACAGATACCAAAAACAACGGGAACTACAAACCTGCAGTCTGAAAAGGAGACCCCAAACACAGTAAGATAAGCAAAATGAGACGACAGAAAAACACACAGCAGATGAAGGAGCAGGGTCAAAGCACACCAGACTTAACAAATGAAGAGGAAATAGGTAGTCTACCTGAAAAAGAATTCAGAATAATGATAGTAAGGATGATCCAAAATCTTGGAAATAGAATAGACAAAATGCAAGAAACATTTAACAAGGATGTAGAAGAACTAAAGAGGAACCAAGCAATGATGAAAAACATAATAAATGAAATTAAAAATACTCTAGATGGGATCAATAGCAGAATAACTGAGGCAGAAGAAAGGATAAGTGACCTGGAAGATAAAATGGTGGAAATAACTACTACAGAGCAGGATAAAGAAAAAAGAATGAAAAGAACTGAGGACAGTCTCAGAGACCTCTGGGACAACATTAAACGCACCAACATCGAATTATAGGGGTCCCAGAAGAAGAAGAGAAAAAGAAAGGGACTGAGAAAATATTTGAAGAGATTATAGTTGAAAACTTCCCTAATATGGGAAAGGAAATAGTTAATCAAGTCCCGGAAGCACAGAGAGTCCCATATATGATAAACCCAAGGAGAAACACGCCAAGACACATATTAATCAAACTGTCAAAAATTAAATATAAGGAAAACATATTAAAGGCAGCAAGGGAAAAAAAACAAATAACACACAAAGGAATCCCCATAAGGTTAACATCTGATCTTTCAGCAGAAACTCTGCAAGCCAGAAGGGAGTGGCAGGATATACTTAAAGTGATGAAGGAGAAAAACCTACAACCAAGATTACTCTACCCAGCAAGGATCTCATTCAGATTCAATGGAGAAATTAAAACCTTTACAGACAAGCAAAAGCTGAGAGAGTTCAGCACCACCAAACCAGCTTTACAACAAATGCTAAAGGAACTTCTCTAGGCAAGAAACACAAGAGAAGGAAAACACCTACAATAACAAACCCAAAACATTTAAGAAAATGGGAATAGGAACATACATATCGATAATTACCTTGAATGTAAATGGATTAAATGCTCCCACCAAAAGACACAGGCTGGCTGAATGGATACAAAAACAAGACCCATATATATGCTGTCTACAAGAGACCCACTTCAGACCTAGAGACACATACAGACTGAAAGTGAGGGGATGGAAAAAGATATTCCATGCAAATGGAAATCAAAAGAAAGCTGGAGTAGCAATTCTCATATCAGACAAAATAGACTTTAAAATAAAGACTGTTACAAGAGACAAAGAAGGACACTATATAATGATCAAGGGATCGATCCAAGAGGAAGCTATAACAATTGTAAATATTTATGCACCCAACATAGGAGCACCTCAATACATAAGGCAAAAACTAACAGCCATAAAAGGGGAAATCGACAGCAACACAATCATAGTAGGGGACTTTAACACCCCACTTTCACCAATGGACAGATCATCCAAAATGAAAATAAATAAGGAAACACAAGCTTTAAATGATACATTAAACAAGATGGACTTAATTGATATTTACAGGACATTCCACCCAAAAACAACAGAATACACATTTTTCTCAAGTGCTCATGGAACATTCTCCAGGATAGATCATATCTTGGGTCACAAATCAAGCCTTGGTAAATTTAAGAAAATTGAAATCGTATCAAGTATCTTTTCCGACCACAACGCTATGAGACTAGATATCAATTACAGGAAAAGATCTGTAAAAAATACAAACACATGGAGGCTACACAATACATTACTTAATAACGAAGTGATTACTGAAGAAATCAAAGGGGAAATCAAAAAATACCTAGAAACAAATGACAGTGGAGATACGATGACCCAAAACCTATGGGACGCAGCAAAAGCAGTGCTAAGAGGGAAGTTTATAGCAATACAAGCCTACCTCAAGAAACAGGAAACATCTCGAATAAACAACCTAACCTTGCACCTGAAGCAATTAGAGAAAGAAGAACAAAAAATCCCCAAAGCCAGCAGAAGGAAAGAAATTATAAAGATCAGGTCAGAAATAAATGAAAAAGAAATGAAGGAAACCATAGCAAAAATCAATGAAACTAAAAGCTGGTTCTTTGAGAAGATAAACAAAATTGATAAACCATTAGCCAGACTCATCAAGAGAAAAAGGGAGAAGACTCAGATCAATAGAATTAGAAATGAAAAAGGAGAAGTAACCACTGACACTGCAGAAATACAAAAGATCATGAGAGATTACTACAAGCAACTCTATGCCAATAAAATGGACAACCTGGAAGAAATGGACAGATTCTTAGAAATGCACAAACTGCCGAGACTGAACCAGGAAGAAATAGAAAATATGAACAGACCAATCACAAGCACTGAAATTGAAACTGTGATTAAAAACCTTCCAACAAACAAAAGCCCAGGACCAGATGGCTTCACAGGTGAATTCTATCAAACATTTAGAGACGAGCTAACACCTATCCTTCTCAAACTCTTCCAAAATATTGCAGAGGGAGGAACACTCCCAAACTCATTCTACGAGGCCACCATCACCCTGATACCAAAACCAGACAAAGATGTCACAAAGAAAGAAAACTACAGGCCAATATCACTGATGAACATACATGCAAAAATCCTCAACAAAATACTAGCAAACAGAATCCAACAGCACATTAAAAGGATCATACACCGTGCTCAAGTGGGGTTTATCCCAGGAATGCAAGGATTCTTCAATATACGCAAATCAATCAATGTGATACACCATATTAACAAATTGAAGGAGAAAAACCATATGATCATCTCAATAGATGCAGAGAAAGCTTTCGACAAAATTCAACACCCATTTATGATAAAAGCCCTGCAGAAAGTAGGCATAGAGGGAACTTTCCTCAACATAATAAAGGCCATATATGACAAACCCACAGCCAACATTGTCCTCAATGGTGAAAAACTGAAACCATTTCCACTAAGATCAGGAACAAGACAAGGTTGCCCACTCTCACCACTATTATTCAACATAGTTTTGGAAGTGTTAGCCACAGCAATCAGAGAAGACAAAGAAATAAAAGGAATCCAAATCGGAAAAGAAGAAGTAAAGCTGTCACTATTTGCAGATGACATGATACTCTACATAGAGAATCCTAAAGATGCTACCAGAAAACTGCTAGAGCTAATCAATGAATTTGGTAAAGTAGCAGGATACAAAATAAATGCACAGAAATCTCTTGCATTTCTATACACTAATGACGAAAAATCTGAAAGTGAAATTAAGAAAACACTCCCATTTACCATTGCAACAAAAAGAATAAAATATCTAGGAATAAACCTGCCTAAGGAGACAAAAGACCTGTATGCAGAAAATTATAAGACACTGATGAAAGAAATTAAAGATGATACAAATAGATGGAGAGATATACCATGTTCCTGGACTGGAAGAATCAACATTGTGAAAATGACTCTACTACCCAAAGCAATCTACAGATTCAATGCAATCCCTATCAAACTACCACTTGCATTTTTCACAGAACTAGAACAAAAAATTTCACAATTTGTATGGAAACACAAAAGACCCCGAATAGCCAAAGCAATCTTGAGAACGAAAAATGGAGCTGGGGGAATCAGGCTCCCTGACTTCAGACTATATTACAAAGCTTCAGTAATCAAGACAGTTTGGTACTGGCACAAAAACAGAAATATAGATCAATGGAACAGGATAGAAAGCCCAGAGATAAACCCACACACATATGGTCACCTTATCTTTGATAAAGGAGGCAAGCATATACAGTGGAGAAAAGACAGCCTCTTCAATAAGTGGTGCTGGGAAAATTGGACAGGTACATGTAAAAGTATGAAATTAGAACACTCCCTGACACCATGCACAAAAATAAACTCAAAATGGATTAAAGACCTAAGTGTAAGGGCAGACACTATCAAACTCTTAGAGGAAAACATAGGCAGAACACTCTATGACATACATCACAGCAAGATTCTTTTTGACCCAGCTCCCAGAGAAATGGAAATAAGAACACAAATAAACAAATGGGACCTAATGAAACTTAAAAGCTTTTGCACAGCAAAGGAAGCCATAAACAAGACCAAAAGACAACCATCAGAATGGGAGAAAAATATTTGCAAATGAAGCAACTGACAAAGGATTAATCTCCAAGATTTACAAGCAGCTCATGCAGCTCAATAACAAAAAAACCAACAACCCAATCCAAAAATGGGCAGAAGACCTAAATAGACATTTCTCCAAAGAAGATATACAGACACATGAAAGAATGCTCAACATCATTAATCATTAGAGAAATGCAAATCAAAACTACAATGAGATATCATCTCACACCAGTCAGAATGGCCATCATCAAAAAATCTAGAAACAATAAATGCTGGAGAGGGTGTGGAGGAAAGGGAACCCTCTTGCACTGTTGGTGGGAATGTAAATTGATACAGCCACTATGGAGAACAGTATGGAGGTTCCTTAAAAAACTACAAATAGAACTACCATATGACCCAGCAATCCCAATACTGGGCATATACCCTGAGAAAACCATAGGTCAAAAAGAGTCATGTACTTCAATAAAGATGTTAATAAAAAAAAAAAAAAAAAAGAGTCATGTACCAAAATGTTCATTGCAGCTCTATTTACAATAGCCAGGACATGGAAGCAACCTAAATGTCCATCGACAGATGAATGCATAAAGAAGATGTGGCACATATATACAATGGAATATTACTCAGCCATAAAAAGAAATGAAATGGAGGTATTTGTAATGAGGTGGATGGAGTTAGAGTCTGTCATACAGAGTGAAGTAAGTCAGAAAGAGAAAAACAAATACAGTATGCTAACACATATATACGGAATCTAAGGGAAAAAAAAAAAAAAGGCCATGGAGAACCTAGTGGCAAGACGGGAATAAAGACACAGACCTACTAGAGAATGGACTTGAAGATATGGGGAGGGGGTGGGGTGAGATGTGACAGGGTAAGAGAGTGTCATGGACATATATACACTACGAAATGTAAAATAGATAACTAGTGGGAAGCAGCCGCATAGCACAGGGAGATCAGCTCGGTGCTTTGTGACCACCTAGAGGGGTGGGATGGGGAGGGTGGGGGGGAGGGAGATGCAAGAGGGAAGAGAAATGGGAACATATTGTATATGTATAACTGATTCACTTTGTTATAAAGCAGAAGCTAACACACCATTGTAAGGCAATTATACTTCAATAAAGATGTTTAAAAAAAAAGAAAGTAATTAAAAAAAAATGTTTGTACTTGTACTGTAATTAGCAAGGAATATCCACCTGCTGTTTCAATCACACAAAATGTTCTCCTTGGTGCCTCTCAAACTGTGTTTGAATGATGTTTCTGTTGGTAATCAAGAAACATGTGGGAGGCATCTCAGCAGTGGCTTTTAGGAGAAGATATTTGATTCCTCTCTTTATATATTCTAGTTTATTTCAAAATTTTCTCAGATCAAAGGTGATGTCAGGAGATCAAAGCAAAATGCACAGAGTAAAATCCAGAATCAGATGAACTGTCTGATTATGATTTTCAGTTAAAAAAGTATTTGAAACAAATTTTATAAAATTTTTAAATGGCATCAATTATAGTGTAATAACACATTTAGTGAGAAACTTAACAAACATGAATCAGTTCAAGACCTACCATCTATTTATCTGTATTTTATGATTTATTTTGGTACCATAAAATACGTACAGAAATGACATACATGGAAGTCCTAAATGACCCAGCATGGATAAAATCAGGAGAAATCCATCAGACAGAAATATGTACAGCTCATCCAGAGACTAGATAACATTCTGATGCACTTAGTATGATTCTGTTCCATCACTAAGAGATGAGAAAAGAGGCTGTATAGTAACTCTCTGTGCCCACATACTACTGGATGTACAACTGGTCCAAATGAGATTCTACTTATCTTGGATTGTCTAGGTCATAATATTTGACTGTCAACTTGAATGGTGGCCTTCTCTGCCCCATAATTCCTTGAAAATGGTGGGGAGGGGGTGAATGAAACTGTGAGCTGGTAGTAAATCCCCAGAGATCTGCTGGGGATTTTAAATACTCTTGCCCCAAAGTAGACCCAACTCATTTTGAAAAGAAAGCAGAAAAAAGTTCTTATCTCACTTTATGCCTGGAAAATCCACCTTTCTTAGAGAAAGAGAAATATGCAGCCAGAATCAAATATTTATACCCAGGAATCCCATGATGTAAATCTAGTAGATACAGCCCAGAGATGGAATGACAAGGTTAAACTCATGGGCTGCCTCTTACAGTTCCTTTAACCCCATACCCAAATTTGTGTCCCAAGGTCACTCAAAACATTGCGCAATATATGGTGACAGCATAACTTACTTTAAAAAGTTGTTTCATTGTCACAGCATGAGTCCTGATTTGGGCCTGTGAAAATAATTTTACATTATGTTTGTACATGTTAAGGAGTGTTAGGAAAGTGTTTGTGGTAGACCAGTAGGACAAATGTGGAAAAGAGCAGAGCTTCCCAGATTCTGCTTTAGTTTAATTTTTTTCTCTTTGCAAGGTTCATGAAGAAGGAAAGAAGAATAAAATTGTTCACAGGGACAAGAGGGTAAAGAAACAAAGACAAACAGATTTAAGAGGTAATTGTATACTATAACTTGCTAACAAAGAATTTTGTAGGTTGCCAACCTGTGTAAATTATACGCAGTTGGGAAAAGACCTCCAAGCAGAGGGAAACATAATCACTTCATCTATTTTTTTCTCAGTCAGTGTTTCTAACACTAAGTCTATTGTATGACTGAAATGTACAAAAATACATTCGTTTCACAGATAGCCTTTGAAATACGCTGTTGTAGGGTCTGTGTACTCTACAACAACCTATCACCTGAGTGGTTGGAGCCCTCTAGTGGCCAGGTGCACTCCAGTCATATGGGTTTCTGAACTCTGTTCCTGGAACAATATTATCTTCTCCTATTCCCATTGGGCAACTGGGGGGAGATTGCAGAGCCTTCTGGATACACTTCCATAACTCCAAATGTAAATTGGGAATTCTAAAGCCTACCTCTTCTGCCGATTGTTATTTCGTATTTCCATTCTTCCAAAGTGTTATACCCTTTCACTGACTTTCTGCCAAAGCTTTGAGAAGAACCTCTAGAGAATGGCTATTAATTATCATAGAGAAGTAAGAGTTCTGCACCAAGGGAAAGCATATTTATATGTTAGTATAACTCTTCCGCAAAGCTAGCTATGTGGATGACTGGTGGCTAATTTGTCACAATCAATGTATTTCTCCGTAATTTGAAGATAAGTTTGAGATCCCTCCAAAGTTCTCAAGGATTATTTAGAAATTTGCCCCACAAAATATTTTTGGACATAACAAAAGTTTTCCCAGGGGGTCTCTTCACATTCTCTGGTTATTTCTTTCCAGGCTCCTTTATTAGCTCCTCTTTCACTGGACTTCAAAAACCTGGAGCATCTTGGGCCTCTATCCCATTTCTTCTCTTTTCTTACTTTCTACAGTCTTAAGTATATCTGTTCCTTCATGTATTCTCTATATACCAATAAGCATTTAATTTCAAAATTGTACACAAATATGCTTCTCGAGCTCCAGAACTGCCTACTTGGCCTCTCCTTTTAGATGTCTCACAAGAGCTTCAAGTTCAACATGAACAAAAGTGAACTTGACCCAAACCCACCCCCTCTCCAGGGTTTCCAATCAAAGCAAATGGCACAGCCTACAAATGTGGCCATCCTTGTTGAATTTTCCTCTCTTTTGGGGATGCTTTCATCACCAAGTCAATAAATTCTACTCCTTAAATCTCCTCCATTCCCTCTTTCTCAAGTTTAACCATTATGAGTAGCCTAGTTTAAGCCATACAAACTAATGCAATCACTTTCTAACAAAAATTTCTATATCCATTCCCTCTAACGCATTGTCTTAAAATACACATCTGATCATATCATTTCTCTGCTTTTAACATTTTGATGGCTTTTAGGATAAATTTCCAAATTCTTACTATGGCCTCAAAAACCTACATATTCTGGCCCCTGCTTATCTCTCCAGTTTCTATTCCCACTCTCCCCCGTCATGTTCCTCTGGCCAACTATAACAATCTTTCACATTCCTTCTTGCCTTGGGACTTTCACTGAGCTATTCCTGCCTGACACACTCTCTGCCTATACTTACCTAGCTAATTATTAATATTAACCTAGCATTTTAAAATGCAAGTGTCTTTTGGTTAAAATAGGATGTTCTTTAGCTGTGTTCTTTAGTATGTGTTCTTTAGCAGAGCCGTAGTTAAAAGGAAAGAAATTAAGCAAAGGCTCTTGCACAGGGAGGAAGCTGTCTCATCTCACCTATAACTGCTATGTTTACACAGATGGTGTGCTCTGAAAGGTTTTGCTTTGACTTGATAAGGAAACTAAAATTAAACAGAGACATTTGATTAGCTGATTAATCAAGTTGAAGTCAGTTTCCCTCAAGACAAAATCGATGTAACTCTTGCTCTACATCCCATGTGGTGAGCTTCAGTTATCTGTAATTTCCTTTCATCTAACATAAAGAGATAACTTGCTGATGTCAACTTGTTTTTACTAACTAAGTTCTGTTAAACACCTTAAATGTTACTTTAACCTCTGGGTTTGAAAGAAAGTCTTAAATGCTTGGAATCATGAATCACTGGGAGATAGGGTTGAGAAATATGTCAATTGTTCCTCACTTTCATTTTAAATGTTGTTTCCACATTTGGTTTTCTTTCTTTGTTCTTCTAACTGTACAAATTTCCTGTGAAAAATTTTGAGTTTAATGTGCTTCCTCCCAGCATTTGGTATTTATAATCGGGAAGCAAATTTGGCTGGTTTCTAATTCACACACAGGCAAAGCTTGTTGCTTTCATACTTTTCATCCATCAGCCTCAGCCTAAATACCACTTCCTCATAGAAAGTTTCCCCAATACCTTTAGACCAGGTCAGGTGTTATTATCATGCTCACAGCAAGTTTTGTACATCCTCAACTAATTACCATATTAATTTCTGTCTTTCAGATTATGAGCTCCATGTCACGTCTACCTTGTTCATTTGTTCATATCCTGCACAGAACACAGTACTCTGGATATAAGACGCATTCAGGAGATATTTGTTGAGTGAAAAAATGTACTATTTCCTCATATGGACAGTGGTTTTCTGACAAGACCATGCAACAAGAGAAGAAAATTATTGCAAGAATGCAGTATTCCTTACAGATTCCAAAGGCAGGAAGTGTAGTGGAGCCTGAGAAAGGCCTAGAAAAGCAACAGAAATACCACCAGAAATCATAGCAAACCATATCTTAGACTATCCTTCTCTTTCAGTCTCTGATTTTGCTTTTCTCTATTCTCCTGCTTCATTCATATTTCTCTGTAGACTTATTCCTCTGCCTCTCCAAGCATAAAGTACAGGATGTTGTCTAATAGCTCTGGAGTTTATGTGCTCTCAGTTCAAAAGACCAGTAGAGTCTAGTATGCTTCATCCCAATTCCAAACTCTCAGGAGAGGGAAAGTGTGTCTAAAATGGTTTAAGGGGACTTCGCAGTGGTTAAGAATCCGCCTGCCAATGCAGAGGACATGGGTTCGAGCTCTGGTCCCGGAAGATCCCACATGTCACGGAGCAACTAAGGCCGTGCACCACAACTACTAAGCCTGTGCTCTAAAGCCCACAAGCCACAACTATTGAGCCCACGTGCTACAACTACTGAAGCCCATGTGCCTAGAGCCCGTGCTCCACAACAAGAGAAGCCACCGCAATGAGAAGCCCGTGCACTGCAATGAAGAGTAGCCCCCGCTTGCCACAACTAGAGAAAGCCCGAGCACAGCAACGAACGCCCAATGCAGCCAAAAATAAATAAATAAGTAAGTAAATAAATAAATAAATAAATAAATAAATAAATAAATAAAATGGTTTAGGACTAGTGGTTTCCTATTCCAATCAGCTATGGCTGGAAATACAGTCTCATTGAATAAACACGATTTCAGGGGTGCATATGTGTATATGTGTTGTGGGAGAGGCATCAAACATGGCAAACACAACATTGTCTACTACAACCATATGTCTCCTTGAATGCTTCTGGAAAGTCAGATAAATAACTATATCAATGAAAAATTTTCAAGTGTGAAATGTAATTGGTTTCTCTGCAGATGCTAATGAAACTCAGGGGAATATCTAGATTTTATAGTGATGTATTGACAAACTTTTTTTCTGTCAAATAAGGAATGTGTTTATTAGTACTCACTGTTACTCTTTTATTCAAAGCATCTCTAATTTTTTACAGTTTTCCCTCAAAATCATTATGTGGCTTATAATGTCTTAATGGTAGTACACCCTAGTATATCTAACAGGACAATACCTGCAAAGTATTATTAACTCTTTCAAGACTTGTAGAAATTAATTTATATTCATCAATCTGATTTCTCAACATGTTTTCAGTGGTCAGATTTTAGGGAAGTTATGGAGGGACACCTTCCAAGAGTTTATGCAACAGATGTTAAGATTTTGGTTCTAATTCCCCTCATCCATGAAGTGGTAAATTAACTTTCCTCTACCTCATCCCAACTCTACTTGAGTGTAGGATTCTTGTATATTCTCTTCTCTTCACTACTTCTGTTGAAATTATCCAGGAGAAAGAATTTCTTTACAATTCTTATTGAATGTCACTAATTATTTTCATTCTGGTATCTTCATCAGAAGGTGGGTTTTCAAGTCACTTTTAACATGCACTTATTAGACATTTCTTTGCTTGAAAAAATATGAAGCCCCTAATTTACTGCACTCTTTTCTGGCCTTAAAGACTCATTTATACTTGCTAAAATCATGTAAAAATGAAATAATTTTGACACAAATTTTCCAAGAAATTATTTCCTTTCAAACCATAATAAAGCTTAGAATAAATGATCTGAATAAACTTGGGGTCAGAATTGCTCCATCGCTTTGGAAAGTGGCTAGAATATAATTCTTATAATGCCATATCAACATTTTAATAATCCATACTAATAGAATTGACAAATAGAGTATATTTAGTTATAAGAAGGATTGAGATTGCAAAAAATTTAAAAATAAAAATTTAGAACTTAAAAAAATTTTTAATATAAATTTAATTTAAAATTAAATTAAAATTCAATTTTAATTTGAAATTTTTGATTTTATTTTATTTTTTTATTTTTTTTAATTTTTTTAACATCTTTATTGAAGTATAATTGCCTTACAATGGTGTGTTAGCTTCTGCTTTACAACAAAGTGAATCAGTTATACATATACAATATGTTCCCATTTCTCTTCCCTCTTGCATCTCCCTCCCTCCCACCCTCCCCATCCCACCCCTCTAGGTGGTCACAAAGCACCGAGCTGATCTCCCTGTGCTATGCGGCTGCTTCCCACTAGTTATCTATTTTACATTTCGTAGTGTATATATGTCCATGACACTCTCTTACCCTGTCACATCTCACCCCACCCCCTCCCCATATCCTCAAGTCCATTCTCTAGTAGGTCTGTGTCTTTATTCCCGTCTTGCCACTAGGTGATTTTATTTTTTGATTTTAATAATTTTAAAATAAATTTAGAATTCATTCTAAATTTAATTTAGAAGAATTTATCTCAAACACTAAAGATAGTTTCAAATTTGGAGCTTTGCTGTCTATCATAGGAAAAGACTATTAAAAATAGAATATACATTTTATTATGGTTATTTTTGAAATTAATTCTCTGGAGTCTATGCTGAATATACTTTTAAGTCTTACAAATGACATGGTGAATCTTCATCATGGCATCCAGACAAATTTTTACAATTGCTAACTCAAGAGTCATACTCAAAACTCTGAAGAGCTAACCATGGTCAGAGAACTTCAGTTATTTATTACAGAACTGATACATCTACAAAAGCTTTTTATATCTTAACAACTGTGGATCATGTTATTAAAAATTGTCAAGTTCTGAGCCCATTGATGGTCTCTCAACAAAGCAATTGCAAAGGAAAAGAAATTTAATCTAATACAAAGATATGGAATATCAATTATTTTAAATAAAACTTTATCTTCTTTATCTTTTTGGTGAATGAAGGAAATGGAACAGATTGAATGTATTATCACTACTAAGATTTTCATGACCTTCATGCCTTTTTTCTGATTTTTTGAAACTCATGTATAGTCAATAATAAAATAAAACAAGCAAATCTGTATATACTATTGCAGAGGTGACATTTACCTATGAGAAAAATAGCAGCCAACAGGTGAAATATATCATGAACATATTTGATCTTATGGAGGGGAAATCTTTGGTGACCATTTAACTAATGGCCACCAAAGATTTAATTAGTAGCTAATTCCTCTGTCATTTTTAGACTTCATGCTGGCCAGCAGAAGAGCTTATGCAAATAAGAAATGAACACCAAATCTTGAAACAGATATTAAAACAGGGTGTTAAAACTGAATGGCAATGCTTGTGCCTGGACTTCATTTACTTCTCAGATGCTAGGACAGACCCAGTCATGCCAGTATATTTCTTTTCTTGACTTAAGCCAGAAAGATTTGTTTCTTGTCATATGCAACCAAAATACTTTAATAAATATGGAGCTAGATATTTCTGGAAACAAACAACACAGTTTGGTTAAAAATGCTTTCCTTACATAGTCCGAGTTTAAAACTTGGCTCTCTGCAGGTGAGTAAGATGTGGAAGCAGCTATTTAGACAGTGGACATTATTTATCGTCCACCATATGAGGAATGCTGGTGGGGAGTGAAAGAAGTGTACTAGATTTAGCAATTTGGAGACTAAAGCAGAGGTGAAACCTCTTTCTATTTCTGTTTAAAGAAACGGAGATTTTATTCTATTTCAAGTGGAATGAAAAGAGCATGGATTCAAAAGCAGAATAGCACAGTTCTAACTTGCTTTTAATAGAGGATTGGTTAAATAAATTATGGTACGTATAAAAAAAAAGCGAGATAGAGCCATATGCATAAATATGGGAAAATGTTTAAGCAAATAAATCAAGTTCAGAATAGTGTGTAGAGTATAACCACATTCATGTAGGCATGCTTGCACATGCATGGAACAAATGTTCCTGAAAGTATAAACAAGAAAATATAAATAATGGTTACCTGTTAGCAATGCAACTGGTCTATAGGAAGGAGTCAGAACTGAGAACTAGCAATTTCCATTTTGCATTCTTCTGAACTATTTGATGTATGTGTTTTTTATACCATGAGTGTATCTTCTATAATTAAAAAAATGAAAATAGAATCAGTGGGATTCTTTTCACTTATTAGCCATATGCCCCAGGGTTAGTTGCTTAACCTTTGTGAACTTTAATTTATTCTTCTATGAAACAGTGATAATCATAACACCTGCCCTACTTACAGTACAATGTTACTCTTAACTAGGAGACCAGAGGTCCATACTCCCTAGAACATCTAAACTTGGCTTTGCTAAGGTGATAACCCATGGACCATCTAGAATCACAGGCAAAATTCTACATACATGAATGTACATTTTTTTTCATGGAACATCTGAGTTTCAAAGGGACCTATAAACCAAAAGCTTCTAAACATGTGCAATAGACTATAAGCTCTGAGAGAGGACAGATTTTGTTCCTAAAACTAGGGCATGCTTGGCCATTAGAGAATAATTTGAAAGCATGAATAAGGAAATGAATAAAATGAAATCTTCTTATAAAGTATTGTGAAAATACTTTATAAACTACAGGTACTATACAAATATTAGTACTACCAATTTTTTTTATTTCCTGAGCAGTTCAGTATATATTTAGAATTTCCCACAGTTGTGAATTTAAGTTGCTAAGTTAAAGCCCCACTTCTTTTTTCTCTCTCTTTCATTCTTTTTTTTTTTTTTTTTTTTTTGCTGTGCTGCACTGCTTGCGGGATCTCAGTTCCCTGACCAGGGACTGAACCGGAGCCAAGGCAGTGAAAGCCTGGAATCCTAACCACTCGGCCACCAGGGAATTCCCCCCACTTCTTAAAGATGTTACTAAACCCTGCTCTTTGAACCATACCCTGGGTTATGAAGGTCTGGTAGAAGAAACTGAAGCTACATCAAGGAAACTAGCTTATCTAATAGGTAATACACATCAACATCAAGTTAAGCTGAACTCTTAATCTAAGTTCAAAGTCTAATCTATTAGCTATACTAATACCAAATAACAAAGAGTAAGCTACCATATAGAACTGACGTTTGCTGTACAGTCTCCCTGAATAGGTTATGTGACAAGAATGTGTGATAAAAGTAACATCTGTAATAAAATTAATAGCGTTCTCCACTGTAGAGTGCTATATTTGCATAGACTAAAAAGCAGTGAACTAGAAATCAGAAGCCTTCAGTAATCCTTAGAATTTAATTTATTGTTTGATTTCACTTAATTCACTTAATTCTTCATTTCCTCATCAATGAACTCTTAAGTGTTGGATTAGGCAATTTCTAAGGTTGGTTTGTGCTCTATGTCTCTAGGCTTTATTTAGTTTGTTTAGTAAGTCTGGAAGATAAACATAAAAATCTTATCTACTTTTTATAAATGATAAAAGTACGCTACAGGAAGATTAAAGGATTTCCAAAAGTCATACTGGGAGAGCTCATATCTTGACACTTATGTTACAATAATTCTTTCTCCCAAGGTTATAAGCAAGAAATTCAGAGTTTCCAGGAGGTGAATTATTGGCTACCAGGAAACATCAAGGAGGCTGTTTTCTCAAAATTGACCTGGATTTGAATCTCAAATCCTTCATCTACCAATTGAGTTATCTTCACCTTAGTAAGTTTCCATTTTCATTTATAAAATAAAACAAAAATATGTGCCTTCCAGTTCATTGTGGAATTAAATGAGATAATGTGTATAAAGCACCTGCTCTGGCTTATTGATTGCTTGTCCCATTCCTTCTTATCCTGGATTAACTGATTGCTCATTGTCTCATGGATGTAAATCCAGCTTCCTCAGTTAAGAGAAGACTTTTGTCGATAAAGGGTGGATTTTTTTTCTCTCTTTTATATTTGAGCATAATGCTTAGCTTCTAAAACACTTCAGGCTCAAAGATTTCATCAATCAGCATTTTTTTTTTTTTTTAGTAAAATTATCCTGATATAACATAGTGTCCAATAATGAAAGCCTCTTTGAGGACTAGTCATAGGATCAAATCCAGAGGTCTTAGCACAGAGTGTGGAAAGAACAATGGGTTATACCTGGAGATTTTCAGCCACACTGTACATTTGGATGACACGACAACCAGCATCAAGTATAAAAGGCAATGAACTTCATAGCCATTTAAACTCATTGAAATTCATTTTTATCCATAAAAAAAGAATTTGGTTTTCATTTTAATATTTATTTTGATGTGCTTCTCCTAAGGTGCTGCTTCTGCAATTGTTTTGTGGTGACACCAGGTGAGGGCCAGTGAGAATAAGCATTCCCAGGGAGAGATGGGTCCTCTCTCCCAACCAAGGGTTGGGAAAGCTGACTCCACAGTGTTCAGGGAAAAGAGTTACATGAAAGGTAATGACTCTTTTGCCAAGTACTTTGAAATGAGATTGCAAATTAATAATGATAGAAAAACTGTAAAAATGAAATTCTTAAGATATCAATGAACAGGATAGAAAGGCCAGAGATAGACTCACGCACCTAGAGACACCTAATCTATGACAGAGGAGGCAAGAATATACAATGGAGTAAAGACAGTCTCTTCAATAAGTGGTACTGGGAAAACTGGACAGCTACATGTAAAAGAGTGAAATTAGAACACTTCCTAATACCATACACAAAAATAAACTCAAAATGGATTAAAGACCTAAATGTAAGGCCAGACACTATAAAACTCTTGGAGGAAAACTTAGGCAGAACACTCCATGACATAAATCACAGCAAGATCCTTTTTGACCCACCTCCTAGAGAAATGGAAATAAAAACAAAAATAAACAAATGGGACCTAATGAAACTTAAAAGCTTTTGCACAGCAAAGGAAAACCTAAAAAAGACGAAAAGACAACCCTCAAAATATTTGAAATTGAAGCAACTGACAAAGGATTAATCTCCAAAATTTACAAGCAGCTCATGCAGCTCAATATCAAAAAAACAAACAACCTAATCCCGAAATGGGCAGAAGACCTAAATAGACATTTCTCCAAAGAAGATATACAGATGGCCAACAAACACATTAAAGGATGCTCAACATCACTACTCATTAGAGAAATGCAAGTTAAAACTACAATGAAGTATCACCTGACACCTGTCAGAATGGCTATCATCAACCAAAAATCTACAAACAATAAATGCTGGAGAGGTTGTGGAGAAAAGGGAACCCTCTTGCACTGTTGGTGGGAATGTAAATTGATACAGCCACTATGGTGAACAGTATGGAGGTTCCTTAAAACACTAAAAATAGAACTACCATATGACCCAGCAATCCCACTACTGGGCATATACCCTGAGAAAACCATAATTCAAAAAGAGTCATGCACCCCAATGTTCACTGAAACACTATTTACAATAGCCAGGACATGGAAGCAACCTAAATGTCCCTCAACAGAGGAATGGATAAAGACAATGTGGTACATATATACAATGGAATATTACTCAGCCATAAAAAGGAAAGAAATTGTGTCATTTGCAGAGATGTGGCTGGACATAGACACTGTCATACAGAGTGAAGTAAGTCAGAAAGAGAAAAACAAATATCATATATTAATGCATATATGTGGAATCTAGAAAAATGGCATAGATGATCTTATTAGCAAAGCAGAAATAGAGACACAGACGTAGAGAACAAATGTATGACACCAAGGGGAAAAGGGGGGGTGGGATGAATTGGAAGACTCGGATTGACATATATACACTGCTATGTATAAAATAGATAATTAATGAGAACCTACTGTATAGCACAGGGAACGCTATTCGGTGCTCTGTGGTGACCTAAATGGGAAGGAAATCCAAAAAAGAGGGGATATATGTATACGTATGGCTGATTCACTTTGCTGTACAGCAGAAACTGACACAGCAGTGTAAAGCAACTATATTCCAATTTAAAAAAAAAACAAAAACAAGCTGATGTATTTTAAAAAGTGAGTTGTCTTTTTTTCCTTCCTGCTATATGACATCTCTTAAGTGTTTTGGTTTTCTTCTATTCTCCCTTGGAGTGATAGGAGATGGAAGAGTTAAGAACCATCCTCAAGGCAACCAGCCTCCCAAGTGGAGCTTGGTTTTATCTAGCCTGGGGGAGGGGTTGGGGGCTGAAACTTTGAAAGAATAATTGGTCTTATCCTAAGGTTGATTACATCCCCAGGATAGGAGAGGACTGGGGTTTGCAAGTTCCTCCATTGGTAGTTTCCTGAACCCAGCTGGCATTAAATCATATCAACACTGATTCCTGCTCACTCTACCTCTAAATTTTCTGGCTATCCAGACCAATAAATTCTATTTGTGCCCCTGGGGATCTAAAGACACTTTCGTAGGAGGTATATGGTGATGGATGGCGTTAAGGGAGACAACTTCTAGATCCTCAAATTCCATATGTTTACTCTTCCTTAAAACTGGTGTCTGAGAACTCGCCTGTGTTCATGACATCAGCCGGGTTCTCTTATCCCCAAGTCCCCTTACAAATTCATTATCTTGCTTGTTTACCAAAGAAAAGTCATTCTTGTCCATCCTGAATCATACTGTGGTACACTACACTGGAGTGTAAAACTCTCCAGGGAAGGAAATAAAGAACATTATGAAATATTTGTGTCTGACAAACCTCCTTTAATGATGCACCGTAAACTCACATTAGAGGTTCATATCTTTCCTTGTCTTGACTATATTTCTGCTAAGGGCAAAGCTTGTGCTTAAGAATGGGAGTTATTTGGGCCCTTGTTGAAATACTCTGAATTCAGAATACTTGTAGCGTTCTATGCTAGGATCACAATAATGTTTACTTTTGTCTAAAGACCTCACTCTTCAATTCCACAAGTATTGTCAAAGATTGCTTCACCCAGAAAGATAGACTCTGTGGAAGTAATGTGAATATAATCGATGAGAAATACTCCAGCATGTAGAACCTGATGTCACTCAGGCAGCAAACTCATGGCAAGCTCTGTGCCTTTATCTATCTATCATCTATTTATCTACCTACCTACCTGTCTTAGGATTAGAATAATCAAGATTCATAAAAGGTATGCTGGTAAATTCCACTTTACTGCAAAACACCCTGTCTTCATTTTCCCCATTCCTAATGAAAAGAGCTTGATTAATACTTTCATTCATCTCATGTCTCAGCTGCAAATTTTGCATGATTTTAAAGAGACAAAAAGTTTCATAATTACTTCTTACAGCTCAACAATACATTTTGAAATAAAAGAAATATCTATTAGAGTTAGTTGGTTAGCATTTTATCTTTTCTTAATCATTCACTCAGACTCAGAAAATACTTTCATTGATTTTTATCCAAAATTTGCTCTCATTTGTCAATTTTTGATCTGCATATTTATCTCTACTGTATATTTATTAGATTTGGCATACCTTAATAAGAATACATTCTGGATTCTCTTCTAAATAATGTTCGTAAAAAAAAAATAATTAATACCCTTTTATTGTCCCCACATGTTTTAATGGCCCAGTGCCTTATCTTCTCTTTGTTATTAATTTCCACTTAACCCTGCCTCCTCCTGATAATACATCATATTCATTCCCATATTCATTAAATAATTGAGTGAGGGAAATCCCGATACATCTATAAAGAGATTCAATAACTCTCCAATAACTTTTTCATTTTTATGTTTGATATTTATTAATGAAAATATATTTTAGTTTTTGTGATCAATTTTATAGAATTATTTTATAATAGTAAACATTTACAATGAGAATTAAATCTTTGGCAGTTGCTTCAAGTTACAGTGAAATATTTTATATATCAAACAAAATTACAAGAGGATTTATAGTTTCTTAGAATTCTTTTAGAAGATATGCAAGCAAAATATTTTCTAGCCCATGTGTATAACAATTCAGAAAAATTAAATAAGTACTGAAATGTTTAATATGTAGCTTTGGTATACCAAGATAATATTGTTACTACTATTTCTAGTAGGAGATGTGTTTTGAGTTGATATTGTTTCTCTAGAAACAGGGATGCATTTGAACAGAGTGATTTGTGTTTTCAATCTTCTAGTGATCAGTGCCTCCATGATTTACATATTTGACATAGGGTGGTCAATTGTTCAGCAATAAGGAAAATCTTACATGATTATATAAGCATGCTGCCCTAGAACTTGACCTCCTATTGCAGTGAGGCTTATTTCTAAGAGAAATGTACTCACTGGGTCTTTCCTGGACTATTCATCATATATTATTATGCAAAGTAAAAGCTGCAATAAAAAAGCTTGGTTAGAAAAAAATGGAAAGAAAAATAGAGGATTGGATTAGTTTCAACTTTTAAAATTTAACTTGTGTTCTGTTATTTCCAAGGTTCTGTTTGGAAAATATAAAATGGCAACATTTTATATAATGATGTCATTGCTATAAAAATCATTTTTAAAATATTTCCTTTGAGTTTAGTTTACTTAGTTCTGCAGTAAGCAGAATTGAGGCATTTGAATCAGATCCCAGACAAAAAGAAAGCAAATTGCCCACCATCTTAAATAAAAATTTAATGTTTTATTTTGTTTTGCTTTTCAGTATCATATTTAAAACTAGAACTAGCTTGTCTAAACATGATCAGTTTTTTGAAAAGTGTATTTTCTCCTAAAATAAGTCTTCACATCAAACATAACATTATAAAATTTCGTAAACATTAAAGTCAATGAGTCAATCAATCTTGGCCAAGTAGGTTGACTTCTAGTGAGTTTCTACTAATATGGTTTTGAATATAGTTGGGTTGTCATTATCACAGCACCATCTAAAGGAAAACTCTCTCAGGAGCCAATAGAAAAGGCAAATGTAGAAATATTTGTAACTTTCCATTGTATAGCATGTATCAATTACTAAGATTAACAAGTGCTGAAAGAGATGCTTTCTGTTGTCTGCAAACATATTAATCTAGGGACTTAATTCATACTAATCTCATCTAATTATGATAAGGGGGAAGAAGTAAAAATGGAAAGAAAATAAAACTTAAGAAAAGGCTTATTCTGTTCTGGGAATGAAGGATAGCATCAGAAGGACCAGAGACATTCCCTGGAATCTATTCCTTTCCTGCCACAAACTTGTGTGTCAGAATTAATAGCTCCTCACACTGTGCTTATATCTGAAAGCCAAAGAATAATTGGAACTCAAGGACCAGGAGAGAGCAGAGGGGGAATGAAA
Source organism: Eschrichtius robustus (assembly GCF_028021215.1). NCBI lineage: Eukaryota > Metazoa > Chordata > Mammalia > Artiodactyla > Eschrichtiidae > Eschrichtius > Eschrichtius robustus. The sequence continues at coordinate 171,480,590 of NC_090826.1, read as the reverse complement.
TCTAAGGGTCATGCAAACTAGAGAGATACAATCCTCAGGTGTAGGGACCAATCTTGAGCTTGTGACCATGAGTCATAGTAACAATAATAATAGTCAGAAACATCCAGAAAGTAAATGACTCATTTAATCATTTTCTCTGTGAAAACTTAAGTGCACACACATGCCAGTTTTTGCATTAAGCTCTAGGTATACACTGAAGAGAAGAAACAGCCCTTGCCTTCTAAGGGATTACAATATAGTGACAGAGATAGACAAGAAAACAGTCACTTACAACATAGGGACCTAAAGGAGATGTTTATAATGAACTAGTATCACAGGGGACAAACATCTTCCCAGCGTTGAGGAAGCCAAGGGAGGTTTCCCAAAGAAGATGTGATGTATTGATAGATTGAGCAGACGCAATTTATTCCACAGCACTGCAGTTGAGATATTAATTATATAACTAGTGTCCTAACAAGTAATCCCCTTTTAGGGGAGTTACAAGTAATCTAGGCCTTTCACTTACAACATTTTGTAAATGAAGATAACATTGTTTCATTTCTTATCATCTTTAAATATTTTGGTGCTAGAAGATGGTCTCTTCAGGTGACCACCAATTTTTTCTTAGAAAATAGAATAATAATGTGCATAATAATAATAATAACAAACATCCCTGGAGTTATACTATGTGCCTATCCTGAACAGAGATAAGTATAGGACACTATGGAAACACACATACCAAAGAATTGACATAAATCCAAAGCTGGGAGTTGGAATCTAAAGGATAGTTGAGAATCTGGAAGAAGGAAGGGAACAGGAACCAGGGAGAAAGGAAGATAGAGGAAATGGGTGGCTCTATGGCAAGTCTAGTCTGAGGATGGGGGAGAGGATGGCAGAAGCAGGCAGGAGTAAGCAGTGTAGTGTAGTGCAGTGTAGGAAGTGGTTTTCCACGGAGAAACTGTGAGCAGTCAAAGTGGCAAGTCAAGGAGGGGTGAGCACATCGTAAAAGGACTAAGATGGCATTCACTTTACTTGTTTGTTCATTTTTCAACCTAACTCAACTGAGTCCTCCTTGATATCAGGGAATAAGTCCTTCATGTATTTTTCATCACTCCATCTGGTATGGTGCTTTACAGTTTGTGAAAAACAACTCAATGTCAATGGGTAAAATCTTTTATCATCAAACAAGAAACAAATACATAGACTAATAGTATTTTTCACCTTTTATACATCTGTTTAATCATAATCTACTCAATCAACAGACATTTCCTGAGCACGTCCCTATATGAGGCATTCTCCAGATGTGGTGGGGAGGAAAAGAGAACTTGCACAGCCATAATTAGATGTCACAGTATACATCTCCATCACAATGATTCTCCTCTTGTAACATTAAAAAAAAATCTGCATGGAGTTCATACTGTACTCTTTTCTTGTGAACTAGAGAAGCTTGAGCTAGATTGAGTAGATAGCAAGGCCAAATAAATTCTCTTGGGGATTAATTAAAATGTATGTCATGTCATTGACCTTGTATAAATACAGGCAAATAATATCTCCAGGCAAATGGCAAATGTGGATATTTGCTGTCTGAGGCACACTGCTTGAAAAGTCTAAGAACGATCTATCTTAGGAATAGATGTTTTTCTTGAAAGAAAAATGGTACATCTCTACCAAACAGTCAAAGGATATGTGAGTGTGTGCGTGTGCGTGTGCGTGGTTGTGTTTGTGTGTGTGTGTATACATTACTTTTCATTTCTGAAACAGAAGAATTCTCAAAGGACCATTTTCTGAAACACTAAAATTCTCAAAAAGTTTCCTGGAACAACACATTACTATAACTTGACACTATGTTTTAGATACTACCCAATAAATGTTTGCAAGGCAGCAATAAACCTTGTTTCTAATAGTAGGGCTTCATGCTGTGCTACCAAAGTGCAGAGGAAATAAGTGAGTGGAAAGCTCATATACAGTATGCAGAGGTAGCAGCGTCAAAGACCTTCTGAGGCCAGTTTATTACAGTACCTCTGAGGAGGTTGAGAGGCTGTCCTGGTCACTTGCTTCAATCCTTTCTAATAATCCCTGAATATGGAGGCATTCAGCAAGGCCACATTTGAGGTAGTCAGAGGTGTTTGTTAGTCCATTGGGTTGAAGAGGTGAAAGTAGGAATGCCTCAAGGTCTACCAATAATAAATCATGTCCCTTCAGCCTATTTTTTCTGACAGTCCGATGGCTGATGATATTAACCAGCTCTGTGAGTGCCCCCAGCTTCAGGTGCCAGCTGCAACCCAATAGGCTTGAGATTTGAGAACTCCATTTTCTTAAAAGGTTATAGCGCATTTAGACAGCAGGCAGAAGTCCACCTTTTAAAAGGGGAAATCAGTTATTATGCAAACCATCTTCTCTGCTTTGGGGCTAGGCACTCTTAACTGATTTTAATTTACTAAAAATTAAAGCAACAGTTTGTTTCCGATTCAAGAAGGAAAAGCTTTGAAACTGAGATAGAAATTTGAGCCATTTCGCTTGGGATTAATGCCTAGAGAAATATTTCGCTCAGGATTTGAAGCAAGTTTGTCTCTGTGGTTCAGGTATGTACCCAACAAAGTCAAACAACTCTATTGTTCTTGTTAATTCTAAGAAGACTGTGTGTCACTAGTTAGGTTAATAAGCTTAGCAACTTTACACAATTGTATGACTTTGTTTTCTGGCCAGGCTTTCCTCACCTTTAGAAATACTCAAGGTTTCTTTTTCCTCAGAGACTGTGCTCTTCTAAAATCAAGCTGAAATGACCATTCTGACATTTTTAGGTTGACAAGGTGTGAAGAAGGAAAATGAAATTTAAAAGAAAACATTTTTTAATTTATGATGAAACTCTGTGCTGAACCTAGATTGTATAATCCATGCCTGTAACGATTGTGTCTTGTCTTTTCCTAGCAATTGGTACAATGCCAAGAATACAGTAGATGTTTAAGTCTGTATATTAAATTTTTTAAAAAAACATTTACTATTACATGACATTCTTTGAGCCCCTGTTTTCCCATCAGTGAAAGAGAATAATGATATTCACCTTACAAAGCAAATCAGTGAGGTGTGTTTTCAGCTGCAAGTAACAGAAAACCTGAATGATCCCAGCTTAAAGAAGCATCTCATACATGCACCCCGATATTCACAGCAACACAATTTACAATAGCCAAGACACGGAAGCAACCCAAGTGTCCACTAACAGATGAATGAATAAAGAAGATGTGATATATATATATATATATATATATATATATATATATATATATATATATATATGTATGTGTATACACACACAATGGAATACTACTGAGCCATAAAAAGGAATGAAATACTGTTATTTGCAGCAACATGGACAGACCTAGAGATTATCATACAAAGTGAAGTAAACCAGACAGAGAAAGACAAATATCATATAACACTTATATGTGGAATCTAAAAAAATGATACAAATGAACTTATTTACAAAACAGAAACAGACTCACAGACATAGAAAACAAACTGTGGTTACCAAAGGGGAAGGTGGGGTGGGAGGGATAAAATAGGAGTTGGGATTAAAATATACACACTATTAAATATAAAATAGATAGCTAACAAGGACCTACTGTATAGCATAGGGAACTATACTCAATATCTTATAATAAACTATGATAGAAGAGAATGTAAAAAAAGAATATATATATATATATATATATATATATATATATATATATATATCTGAATCACTTTGCTGTACACCTGAAACTAACACAACACAACTAAACTAACACAGCATTGTAAATCAACTATATTTCAATAAAAACTTTTTAAAAAGAAGCATCTCAAATACAACTGAGTCTGGAGGTAGAATTTATAGATGGTTATAAACTGAGGGCACAATAGCTGACAGTTCTGCAATTTTTTAATCTTTCCTAATTATGTTGCCTCACAGTTGGAAAATTGCTGCTGTGATTCCAGATATCAGAGTCCATGCAAGGCAATCAAAAGGAAAAAAAGGAGGCAACAAGTGTCTGTCATCTTTAATTAGCAAATCAAAACCTTTTCCAGAAATGCTTACAGGATTTCTGCTGTTGTCTTCTCAGCCAGAACTGTGTTGTACAGTCACCTCTGGAGGCTAGGAAAATAAGAAACCGACTAGATCCTTATGATGGTTCAGAGAATTGGAGATTTATTGTCTGAATCTGGCCACGTGCTTTCTTCAAACAGGGCTGAGGTTCTAGTGGCAGGAAAAATCAGGCTAGAAAATGGCTATCGAGTAAGCACCAAATGGTGTCAGCTACAGAGGGTTATAATAAAGATTAGAGACCATATATGTAAAATATCTTAACATTAACTGGGATACAGGGCTCAATAACCAGGAGGTATGATTTATGCAACAATAAATTTAAAGTAATAAGTAAACAGTAAACATTAAATCTAAATGAGTTTGTGAGTATGTGTGTTAGTGTAACTAGTTGCTATGTAGATGTGAGAGTTTTGTTTGGTTTTTATTTATGAAAACGTTAATTAAAAATATACTAGCATCCATATCTATGGAAAGAGATTCACCTTTGGAGCTGACTTCATTAATTGTGTCAAAAGAACTGAATGAATGAATATACATATGTCAAGGGGTAACATCTAGTGTTCTGGGAGAGGGAAACTCCTTAGGCAGGTGGAGTCTTTTTGTCACTTCCACATAACCATGGGTATATTATCTTGGAGTTTGCTGAAGAGGAATGAAAACACTCTCTTTGAAACCATGGAGGGAACTCTACTTGGGCTTTCTCTTTGTTGTTGAGAGTTAATGAAGTATATCAGATTGACTATTGCATCTTAGACAGGTAGTCTAGACTGAACCCCAAGATCTACGTTATCCGAGAGAAAAAATTGGGGGCTGATGATAGAACCCCTCTTAAATTAGCCACTTGGAAGCTGGCTGTGGTTACCCTGCAGGAAATGACTATGTGTTCCTTCCCCCACTCCCCATTACAAGCATCTTCCCTGGAAAACTAAGCAGATTTACTATTGTGTTACTAGTAAACCCTACAGAAAAACAAAATTACATAAGAAAGAGGTTTTTTTCTTTTTTCTTGTATGCTAGTTATTAATGAAAATCTAGTTTAAGTTTAGGAAGTAGATGAGACTTTTTGTTGTGATTCTGCCTGCTTTGGGGGCTGGGGAGTTTGGTGGCACTTTTTTTAAAAAAAATGATACCTAATTTGTGGCTTCTGTTGGGTTTGATATTGAAGAATTTCTTGCTTTCTACCATTAAGGTTTGTTCAGGGATACAGGCAGGTATGGGCAGAAGACAGTGTGGATCAAAGAGAGAAAAATTGGAGGGAGTGAAAGAAGAGATTTTCTCTCAAATTCTAGGGTGAAAAGCAGTATTGTGTGGAGTATCATGGGCATGAGTTCTGGAGTCAAACTCTGTTTAATTTGATAGGTTTTAATCTCAGCTTGCACCTAACTCCTAACTCAAACTCTATGACGTTTGGCAATAATCCCTCTATACTATCACTGCTATACCTGTACAATACTGAAAACGATAGTACATACTACCACTTCTGTATCTATCACTATCACTTCTATATCTGTACAATACTGAAAACAATAGTACATATCTCACAGGATTATAATCCAAACTAAGTAATATACTCCAATTAAATGCATGGCACAATACCTGACACATAGTGAAAACTCCATAAATGGGTAACTGTCTGCTATTATTTGCTCAGAGGGCATGAAAAGAGGGTGCCTCAAAGTGTCTTTAAGATTACCACAAAGAATCCATATCCTTTCTCAAATTTATACAGAACCTTCTCTAATTGGAAGGTCCTATCTCAAAGAGTGCTGTTACTTATCACCCGTATGGTGACATGAAATGGGAAAAGTGTCCTTTGGGAGTCTGCATTTAAGTCCAATGTTAACCAAGACAGGCAAGATGCACAGTAAAGACAGACTCAAATGAAGTCTCTATGCTAAGAATTTACATTAAGTACAAAAAAAGAGATAAATGCATTTTTGTGGGTTTTTTCTTGAGACCTCTGGTATCATGAGTTGGCTCATTGTGTTTGTTTTTTTTTAAAGGAACGTCATAAGACATTATCCAGGGAACTTTTCAATCCAATCTAATTGTGATTGCGTCTTTGTTTTCAAAGAAACTATTTTTGGAATTGTTGGCTTAGAGTTCCAGCTCTTGGTGTTGTCAAAATTAACTAGATAGAGATACTGGGCAGGATGTAACTGAATCTGCTAATGGAACTCATGTGTTGAAGAAAAATCACTTGACAAAAACAAATTGAAGTTTGGGGGAAGAAAAAACTACCCTTGGGAATAATAATGTGATGTGGAATAAGCCTTAATACATTGGAATCTGTAAGGATTTCATATCATCTTCCTTCTTGAAAGGAAATTATCCTAAAATAGTAGCCATCTTCTTGTTTATTTTAATTAAATTCCATCCAGATAAGGATCTTCATCTTCTTTTAAAAGGGCTTGCTGACTGCCACTGCACCATGTGCCAGATAAAAAAAAAAAAAAAAAAAACACCTTCCAAACTTGATCCATTTGGGATAGCTTCTTTTAAAAGCAGTGTTTTCAGAATTAGATAACTCATGGTATCTTTTGGTAAGGAAAAAGAAGCCCCTATTTATTTTGGTAACTGAAATCACCTCAGAGGCCTGAGAGAAAAGTTACTAAACAAAGGAGTATTTAATCTCATTCTGAGTACTGGCGCTAGGCAAAGTAAGCAGCCAGCTAATTGTCCTTTTAAGGGCTCTGTGAGATCTTCCTATCCTTTAAAATAAGCAAACAAAGCAACAAAAACAAAAAACACTTATAGCTGTTAGCCTTGCCCAGCTGATCACAATTCTTACCTTCATTCATTCATTCATCATTTACTGAGCTCTGATAGCCCACAGGGCACTGTGTTAGGCCCTGGAAACTGTTCCTGCTCTCACAAGCTTGCACGCTAACTGCATTAGAGAACTCCTTGGTGAAAGAATACTTTCCAAAGTGCCTACTGTGTACTAGAAATTGCAATCTGTAAATAAGATAGCGAGTTCTGTGAGCAAATACACTTGGGAAACATAGACTTAAATACCATTGATACAATTTTTATTTCCTAATACTTCTTAGCATCTTTAATACACCCCCAACCACTGCTGAGTACCTCAGAGAAGGAAGGATGGATGTAGCAGGTTTTGGGGAAGGCCATAACTAGAATGGCCAGACTTCTCCATCAACCATCTCTATTTCTCCCACCATCACTGCATTTCAGTTCTGCTCCCGAACCAAATTTGGATCCGCTCTCTGGCACACAGCAAAGCCAATCTACTGACATCACGTTGTGGTGCAGGAAAATGCAGTGTTTACTATAAAGGAGCCAATACAAGGAGAACAGGTGGCTTGTGCTCAATGCACCTGCTCCCAAGGGTTTCAGCAAAGCATTTTTAAAGGCAAGGTGAGGGAGGGGCATCCCAGGGTGTGTGATCAGCTCAGCTCGTGCACAGTTCTCTTATCCATTGATGGTGAGGTCACAAGGGTTAACATTATCAATCCTTAGGCTACCATAGGCCTGGGGGCTATGTGTTCATGGTCATCAAGTAGTTAACTTCCTTCATTTGGTAGGGGTTTTCACATCTATAAAACAACTCAGGGAATGTGCATCAAATACTATTATCCAGATGTTTCAGAGAAGAGCTAAAGCAGAGGATATGAGGGAGGGATATGTCCCAGGAAGACCCCATAGGGTCCTGCTTGGTTACAGCTCTACAGTTACTCCTCAGTTTTACAATGAATGCAAATATTCAATTGTATTTTTTATCTCATCCTGGGTGCCCATGCTATCGCATTTTAAGGCTATAAAATTTCTCATTGCTTGCACTGTTTGGAGACAATAGAAATGGAGGAAAAGGCATGAGTTTGGGACTTAAAACAGCCTTGGCGCACAACTGGCACAGCATGAAGCCTTGACAATATTTGTTAAATAAATGAACAGATAGTAATAAGAGGACTCAAGTTCCAGTTTCACCATTTTGAATACCCTGAGCCCTAGTTCCTTCAACTGTAATGTGAGATAATGCTACCCATTTTAGATGAAGGTGACCAGTAAGTCAACCCTCTTCCCTTTTTGTGGAAGTAAATTTTTCTTTTAACTTATAGAGATATCTGAAGGACCAATTCAAAAGCCATTACCATCCTTGCTTTCTTCATTCCTTCATTCATTCAATGATTTAATTGAACAGTGAGTATATGGAAGGTTCTGTGCTAGGCAGTGAGGTTACTGCAGACAAGGGTGCTACCCACAGGAATATTAGCAGTGAAAGAAACCAGTGGGACCCAGAATTAAGGGACATTCATCTCCAGACAGACTGGGTACCTGAAGTACCCAGCACATGAATGAAAAAAAACACAAAGGAAGCAGAACATCATACCAGTTCAGTATGCCAGGAATCATGGGAAAATTTTAAAAGCAAAAGCATAAAAACTGGTCAAACACTAACAGTCTTCTCACCAGCAACACCAGTGCTAAATACCTTCAAAATACTTTTACCTCCCATTACTTTTCATTAGGAAATTACTGGAAGACATGCGCCAGCAGAACAAGGGAGAAAAACAAAAATAGAGGAAGACACAGAACCCAGGAAACAGTGATTTCAATCCAAAAAGTGGAGAAACTTAGGGTGAGGATTGTGAAGCAGGTTTAGAGAGCAAAATATCCAGATTGAAGCAAGGGGGCAGAAACTTCTAGAAGAGAGGTCTACATGAAGAGTGACAGGACTTGAGGAAATAGACGGTCCAGTAGAGTATCCTGAAAAGGATGTATATAAAAATTGTGTAAGTGAAAATCTTAGGTCAATCAGCATAAGAAAAAAAGCCAAGCACTCAAATTAGTGTCCTAGGGCTGCCATAACAAAGTACCATAAACTGGGTGACTTAAAACAACAGAAACTTGTTATCTCACAGTTCCAGAGGCTAGGCATCAAGGTGTCAAGCAGGGCCATGTTTTCTTTGAAACTCTGAGTAACACACTTCCTTTCCTCTTCCTGGCTTTTGGTGGTGGCCAGTAATTCTTGGCCTTCCTTGGCTTACAGCTGCACGCATCCAATCTCTGCTTCTGTGGTCACATGGCCTTCCCCTTGTATGTCTCTATCTTCACATGATGTTTTCCTCTTCTTTTAAGGACACCAGTATTTTTGGATTAGGCTTGCCCTCATGACTTCATCTTAACTTGATTACATCGGCAAATGCCTTATTTCTGAATAAAGTTACCTTCTCAAGTTACGTTAGGACGTCCGCATATCCTTTGGAGGGGGACACAATTCATCCTACAATGGCACTCATAGCTGAATTTACTAAAAATAGTGCTATAGAGATTGAAAGAATAGAAGAGAAAAGGTAGTGCCGGTGATACAAGTTAAATCCCTACCTATCTTAATGAAATATCAATACATGATATTTAAAATATTTAAGTCAAGAAATAGAACCTATTATTTCAAAATATGGAAGCAACTACCAGAAGGAACAGCAGCTAAGAGTCTAAAATGAGTTCTTTTCAGCAGATGCAACAGGGAGGTAAGAAATGATAACCAGGAGCTGCTGGTTTTCATTATAAACCTTTTGGTGTTAGTTGAAATTGTCACTATACACAGGTATTTCACTCTCAAAGAATAGTAGAAAATTAAAGGGAAAAAGCAGAGGAAGAAACTAACGATGAAAATATTTGGATTTTTATTACTTCAAAGACTTTTAGTAAAATTAAGCATAGACTGGAATCTTCCTGTGACATAAAGAATATTTAAGGAATTACCAAATTACCATAACAATACCTTGAAAGTAGATACCATGATATGATGGAAGAGGACTGGCCTGACTTTAGTTTTTTGTGTTTTTTTTGGCTGAATTGGGTGTTTGTTGCTGCTCGTGGGCTTTCTCTAGTTGTGGCGAGCGGGGGCTACACTTCGTTGTGGTGCACAGCCTTCTCATTGCGGTGGCTTCTCTTGTCGCGGAGCACGGGCTCTAGGCACGCGGGCTTCAGTAGTTGTGGCACGTGGGCTCCATAGTTGTGGCTCGCGGGCTCTAGAGCACTGGCTCAGTAGTTGTGGCGCGTGGGCTTACTTGCTCCACGGCATGTGGGATCTTCCCGGTCAACGGATCGAACCCATGACCCCTGCATTGGCAGGCGGATTCTTAACCACTGTACCACCAGGGAAGTCCCTGACTTTAGTTTTAATTCTGCAGTTTACCAGCTGTGTAGCCTTGTATTCTCATAAGGATAGGCTGATAAGAAAAAAGAAAAAAAGTTGCATTTCTGTAAAATAAGAAGTGTCAAATAGAACAATTCAAAGGTAGCTTCTAAATCTAATTTTATATGGTGCTATCAAAAATAAAATATAGAATGCATAAAATCCTTACCCACTACAAAATCCCATTCTAGAGGGCTGGAGATTTCTGACCTAAAGAAACTGTATTAATTTATCCATAGAAATGAATAATCTGAATATCCTTCTCAAAACTTTTAGGACTTTTGTGCACTATTATGTGAAACCATTTGGACTGGTGAATTTGTCTCTGATTCATTCTGCTCTTTTTTAAAATAAACTTCTTCTGGAAATAGTTTAGATTTACAGAGAAGTTGAGAAAATAGGACAGAAGGATCCCATATATCTCATACCAGTTTCCCCTGTTATAAACATCTTACATTAGTATGGTACATTGTCACAACTAATGAACCAATGTGATAAATTGTTATTAACTGATGTTTATGCTTTATTCAGATTTCTTTAGTTTTTACCTAATGTCCTTTTTCTGCTCTGTGATACACTCAGGACACCATATTAAATTAGTCATCATATCTCCTTAGGTTCCTCTTGGCTATGACAGTTTCTCAATCTTTTCTTGTTTTTGTTGACCTTGACAGCTTTGAGGAGTACTGGTCAGGTATTTTATAGAATGTCCCCAATTGGGATTTGTCTGATGTTTTTCCCATGATTACACTGAGGTTATGCATTTTTAGGAGGAAGACGACAGAGGTAAAGTGCTATTTTCAGCACATAATACCAAGGGTAGGTCCATCAACATGATTTGTCACTATTATTAATATTAACCTAGTTTGCCTGGCTGAGGTAGTTCTTGTCAAGTTTCTCCACTGTCAACATACTCTCTTTCCCCTTTCCAAACTATATTTTTTGGAAGGAAGTCACTACGCACAGTACACGCTTAAAGGGTAGGGAATTATGTTTCCCCTCCTTAAGGGCAATGTAGTCACATAAATTATTAGAGATTCTTCTACATGGAAGATTTGTCTTTTCTGTTTGTGTTTCATGAGACACTGGCCCTAGTAGTATAACCACAGTGACTATTAATATCATCATTATTGGGTTGAACCAGTACCCTAACATTTTGAAACTTCGATGGGAAAAATAGAATCTTGAAAAAAAAGCTTCACATTAAAGTTGCAAACAGTTTTCTTAATTGCAAGCTATGAAGACCCAGTCTTTGGTGTTCCTTTTCTTGGACAAGCTAGGGAAATGGGTCTATTAGTTATTTGCATGTAGCAAAGACCACCTTTTGAAAAGGAGGTGTTTGAAGACCGCAGTTTTAAGGAACTGCCTGTGTCACATTTCTTAAAAGGTTGTCCATGGTATGGGAAGATGTTTGGGGTAAGAATTTGTAAACAGAATCTCTAATGTGCTCTCAATGATGTAATTGTTTTCTCTAAATTAATGTAAAGCTGATTCTGAATCAATTCAATCTCAGCTATTATTGGGTCTGACAAAGGTCCTAGAGTTTTAAACACCCCTCCCTGGTCACCGCTAATGTGAGTTCTTGGTCCAGTCCTGCCTGGACTGTTCATGTTGGTAGCTCTGTTGCCTCAGTCCCACACTGGGAACAAGGGATCTCTGCCATGCAGTTGTGTACCAAAGTGCAGTCTTCCAAGTCTTGCCATATGGTCATTCCTTTGGGGTCTTGCCTTGCATCCAGGAATTGCCATGGAGTACCACGGATTACCAAAGGTGCCATGACCTTTTCCCCCTTTCCAGTATCAGGAATCCCCACTTGCCACTGTCTCTTGGATGCTCTCCCCTAACTTCCCTCCTACCCAGGACACTTAACAGGTTTCATTAAGTAATTGCAACTGACAAAACAAATAGAACCCTGACTTCATCAGCTCCTGCACTCTCCCTGGCACAAATTCTTGGAGAATGAGAATCCAAAATGCCTGGCTACCTCCTGGGAATCAGAAAAGAAAGCAACAGGAGCAAGCCACAAATTAAAATCTCCAAAACAGTGATCCTGTTACATTCTCTGTTTATAAATCCATCTGCTTCAGCCAAGAGTAAGCACTTCTCGTTCCAATCTCTCCCATTGAGAAGATGGACCTAGGTTTTTATCCAGAGTTGGGGAACTCCCTCTCTCAAATGTAAGAGAAAGGAGGACATTTCCCCACACCCAAAGCTCCTAGTCTTGACCAAATATCAGTTTGGGCCTCAGGCTCTCTAGGCCCTATGAGAACCCATCCCTCCCCATCCCTTGCAGCACTGGTTCCAGCCCATCCCACTGGCTCTGGCTCAGCCTTTGCTTGAAGACTGAGAATTTTTTAAAAATAAGCTGTAGGGCTTCCCTGGTGGCGCAGTGGTTAAGAGTCTGCCTGCCAATGCAGGGGACACGGGTTCGAGCCCTGGTCTGGGAAGATCCCACATGCCGCGGAGCAACTAGGCCCGTGAGCCACAACTACTGAGCCTGCGCGTCTGGAGCCTGTGCTCCGCGACAAGAGAGGCCGCGATAGTGAGAGGCCCGCGCACCGCGATGAAGAGTGGCCCCCGCTTGCCGCAACTGGAGAAAGCCCTTGCACGGAAACGAAGACCCAATACAGCCATAAATAAATTTAAAAAAAAAAAAAAGCTGTATTTTTAAGAGCAGTTTTAAGTTCACTAAAAAATTGAGCAGGAGGGTACAGAGATATTCCATGTAGCCCCTACCCCACATAGGCACTGCCTCCCCACAATCAACATCCCAAATCGGAGTGGTAATTTTGTTATAATCACTGACCCTATGCTGACACGTGATAATCAATCAAAGTCCGTAATTTACAGTAGGGTTCACTCTTGGTGTTGTGGAGTTTATGGATTTTGGCAAATGTATAATGACGTGTGTCCACCACTATACTATTATACAGAATAGTTCCACTGCCTTAAAAATCTTCTGTGAGCCACCAATTCATGCCTCTCTCCCCACTCTGCTCCACTGATCCTTTTTTGAATTTTTATTTTATATTGGAGTATAGCTGATTAACAATATTGTGTTAGTTTCAGGTGTACAGCAAAGTGATTCAGTTATACGTATACATGTAGCTATTCTTTTCCTTTTTACTGTCTCCATAGTTTTGCCTTTTCCAAAAGGTAGTTGGAATTATACAGTCTGTAGACTTTTCAGATTTTCTTTCACTTAGTCATATACACTTAAGTTTCCTCCATGTCTTTTCATGGCTTGGTAGCTCATTTCTTTTTAGTGCTTAATAATATTCCACTGTCTGGATGCACTATACTTTATCCATTCATCTACCCAAGGGCATCTTGTTTGCTTCCAAGTTTGAGTTATTATGAATAAAGCTTCTATGATATTCTATGAATATCCAGGTGCAGGTTTTTGTGTAGACCTAAGTTTTCAACTCATTTGGGTAAATACCAAGGAGTGTGGTTGCTCAATCGTCTGGAGAGAGTATGTTTAGTTTTGTAAGAAACTACCAAACTATTTTCCAGTTGTCTGAAGATCTTAAGATTGGCAGAAAATTCATCTACTTCCCAACCAAATCTCCAGCCATGTCTCTTCATCCTTGGAATCCCTGCCCCTTCTTGATTATTGGGAGAAAGGAATACTCATGATTTGGCCTATGCTCTTAGGAGACCAGAGTTGGTCCATGCTATTATTCCTCTTTGGGTTTCTGAGTCCCCATCCCAAACACACGCGTGCACACCCCCCCACACACACACACACAAAAGCATGCTTTAGTTTTTGCTTCATTATCTTATACATTATTAGCTGAACCAAGAGGGTGTTTATGGATGTTTCCTGTCTGAGGCTGGACAGTGGTCTCTCTGTTTATGCTGTGGCTATGGAATTCCACCTTCTGCATAGGTGCTACCAATTGATGGCAGGTGAAGGGACATATAGGCAAATGACCTTCAGTGTCTTGCCTCAGTTGTACAATTAGGGAGACTCTGGAAATAAATATGTGTACAACTAACTTCCCAAAATCTAAAAAGTGGTAGTTAGGGCCCTTAATTGCTATGCCAAGTCCCCATGAGCCTTACCTGATAGGCTCGAAGCTGGTACCAGAACCATAGGGCCTGTTTCCCTTGCTTAGCAAAGGGACCCACCGTCTTCACTTCCTCATCCTTTATCATCTACAGTAGTTGGACAGAGTTCACAAGGGGTCATTTTCATCAGGGAGAGGATCAGAGATCTGAGCAGGGAGACTTGGGGCAAAGACCTCATGAAAAAAGAAGCTGGGCTGTGAACTTACCCCAAAGGCTTCAGAAATGTCTTTTAAAATTCAGAAAATTCAGAATTACAGTATCCAAGATTTAATTTCACCAGATAAAGGATTTGCCAACTAGTGTGAGCCCAGGTTATCATTTAAACATTTACCCTAATAACTTTACACTCTATTTTGATTGCATCCTTTACCTTTTCATAATTCTGAGCAAAGACAATAGTTGTATTACAAAATCAAGGATAGTCTTGATTTCCATGTGCTCCTAAGCTGGAGTTGGAAGCCATTCTTAGAAAGTAGAAATCACTCACCCACTCCCCTGAAAACTGTAATCTATAGTTTAGTTCAGAGCAGTTCAAAGGTTGATGATTTTGCAAATCCCATGAGTAGCCTACCCATAGCCTAATTTTTCTTCTCCAATGACTTGCTTTATAATTTGGTAATGTTGCCTTTGTATGAGTAGGTTTGCCAATTGTTAATAAAATTGCTGACCACCTGCAAAAGAAATATTGAAATATCATGGAAAAACACAACTCAGAAAAGAAAAAAAAAAGCACAATAATTAGAACCATGTATTTTTCCTTACTGTGGCATCTTTTTTTTTTTTTTTTCTAACTGCAAAAAATGCTTTAGAGTAAATTCTGGGTTTCTAAGCTTCGGGAATTAATTGTAATGTGGGATTTCATCTAAGTAGATGTAGCATGCTTTCTCAAAAACCAGAGTAATCTAAATCTATTCTGAAATTTTGATTCTTGCAGGTTAGTTCTTTTAATTTAGAAATACATCAAGTATTTCTAAATGGAACCCATTTTAAACAAACACCCCTTGGGAAAACTGGACTGGTTGTGAAATTTGGATTTTTAAATAAAATTCAACTGAGAAGTAAACAATTTGCTTAGCCATTTGACATGGCCAATAAACCAGAAATACCTCCTAATACGATCTGAAATATTTCACAATTTTTGGTGATCGGAGTGTAACCTTCTAGTAATAATTTTAAAATAAAGAATTAAGCCCAACTTTTGAACTATTTGGATCATCTAGTCAATCCAGCTACAGAATTGTCAGAGTTAAATGGCATGAATACAAAATGGATTTTCAGCTCTTCAATCCAGTGGCCTATAGTGTTTTTCAGGGTGAAAGTCGGTGACATCACTCTAAGAAAATTAGAACATATGTGAATAAATTGAGCACCTTACCTAAGAATCCTGCAGAAAGCATGGTGTCAGCTCCATTCACTGGCAGTTCTACCATTTACAAGCATTTGAGGAAGCCACACAATGTCCTGAAATCTTAGGTAGCTATTTCACAAGGTTGTTGCGTTTAAGATATTTTTGCTATTGAAAGTAAACAATGCTTATGCCAGACTTATATTGATTACATATTATCCTGTGACTAAAATCAAGTCTTGGGCCCTAACCGCAAAGATTCATCCTCAAGGCCATCAGAAAACATCTAGAGAACGTATTGTACTAGAAGACATATGAGTATTATTTGTCATGAGTGTATGCATGACAAAACAGAAGATGATGTGGAATAAGAAGAGGAGAGGGATGGCAGAAGAAAGGCAGGGGGAATTTCAGGATGGGTTAGATTTAGAGGATGACTCAAGACAAAGTAAATAAAGGAGGAATTTAGAAAGAATGGGAACCCCTTGAAAAATCAAAATGATTGCTGATTTTATCATATGTATTTGTGTACTGCTCTTTCACCAACAAAGGTTTAATTGTGCCCCCTAAGGATGAAAGAAGACTATGTAAAATAGTCTGTCCTAAAGTGGTCAGTTCACTCTGAGTTTTGAAGGAATCACATAGTGAGTTACTACAACCTGTTCTGATTGACCTCTTAGAAATGCCCATATTCCATTTTCCCCCCAAATGAGCTATTGGATTTTAATTTGGGAAATAGTTTTATTACAAAGTCTGGAGTATGGGTCAAAAGATGTTTTCTGTAAAGGGACAAAGAGTAAAATTTTAAGATTTCTGGGACTTTGGTGCAACTACTCAACTCTGCCATTGTAGTGCAAAAACAGCCTTAGATCAAATATAAATGAATGTGCATGACTGTGTACCAATAAAAATCTATTTACAAAAGCATACAGCAGATTGGATTTGACTTATGGGTCATAATTAGCCAGCTCCTGGTCTAGAGAATCAGAAACTTTGTATTTTACCTTCACATCAACTTCCTTCCTGAAAGATAACAAGATTCACCCAAAGGCAGCAGGATAAAGTGGTAAAATAATCGCTATACACAGGATGGGAGCAATATATTACATCAAGACAAGGACACATAGCTCCATCTATATCACCTATTCCCTTTGTCCAGAAGAAAACAAGTTGGTGATTAGACGTAAAGAAAAAACTTGAGTTATCAAAATGGTAAAAGGCCAGCAATTCTATATATGAGTCAAAAAATAAAACGAATAAACCTAAAAAGAATTCATAATAAAGAGCAAATACTGAAAACTATAATCAATTTAAGACAACACCTAAGATGCACAAATAATTATTTTACTTCTGGAGAACTGGGTGTCTACAAAGATGGTGGAAATGTGTTCCTGGCACTCAGACTTCTTAGTAGGACAGAGCTATAGCCCTAAGGAAATTCTAGTAACTTACAAATTTTGGTGTATATACACCAAATATTAGTCATCTTTAGTTATTCACTTACTCAGGCAGTAATAATTTGCTCTTAGTCATAAAAATGAAAATCTATGAGCTTGCACATCATCCCTCTTTCCCACAAGAACCTATAAAGGAACATGCAAATTGTTCATCAGTTCACAAATCAGGAAACCCCCAGATTGTACTTTGAGAAAGAACAGTGTAAAATGTTCCCACCTTCATGTCTTGGCTCACAGAGTTTATTTCTCCTAGAACACTGTTCTCTACTCATCACATTCTCTTTTCACTCTTCAGCTCCAACACCCACACATCTTACCATGACCATCAGCTTGCAGGCAAACCCTCCTTCTTCACGAAGCATTGCTGGACATTTCTATATTCTGCTCTTACCAACTGGAAGGACTTTGCTGGCCCTCATCCCCTCCCCAAATATCCACACCCTCTCCTCATGGCATTTTTGATGTTCAACTTTTGATGTAATGGTTCTATATGTCCATGTTTTCCTTGTAAGCTTGAAGAGGGTGGTGGTATATCATTTTACTGTGGTAAGTCCTGTGTTTTGAGCATTGGTTTGAACACAGGCAAATGTCAAATACATAAATGAATGTCTTATTGGGATATATAAAGATGTTATAACCTATCACATTAAAACTTTATGTCATTCTCCAAAGACTAAGATTGAATGTTAATTGTCCAACTAGACGACTTCATTCCATTGTATGTATATACTCACTTTCTAGGCACATGTTAGTAATTGTAATTCTTTATACAATTATATAGCCTTTATGAAGACATTTTTTTTTTAAGATATTATTTAATTGGAGCCTCACAATCACCCTGAAAAGATGTCAAAGAAAGTTACAGATGAAAATCCAAACCTCAGAGAGTTTAAAAGGCATCACTGAGACATCATACTCAGTAAATGGAGGAAAATAAAGTTGGGGCAATGGAAAATAGAAATTCTCTCTTTCTCTCTCTCTCTCTCCCACCTCTTCCTCCTCCTCCTTCTCCTCCCCCCCGTCCTCCCCCTCCTCCTCCCTCCCTCCCTCAGATAGTTTAAAAACTTTTAAGTGGAAGAAAGTACTATCCTAATAAATCCCATCCTAAAGCTAATATACTCTAAGCTAAAGTACGTAAAAGTCTATTATATTTATACTGAAAATAATTAGGATCACTATGTAAAGCACCAGACTTATTGGAAGAAATTACATGAAGGAAAATTTCATTTCTGAAAATTCAGGAGCAAAGACAGACTCATGTAAAAGAATTTCATTTCAGATAATTTTTGCTTAATTACTCATATCATTTAAGAAACTATAAACTTAGCATTGAGAATTTAGAGTGACTATCACAGTACTCTGAAAGAAAAATTGAATATACTAGGTTCTGACATAAAACTTTCTGAAATAGATTTCCAGTGGTTTAAGGTCATCTAAATCTGGTCAAGAAAGTAGTCAGTCAATGTTTGAGACTTTGGTGAACTCTAGTTGGAGGACCGAAGACCATACCACATTAGCCCTCTGCCTGTCAAATCAAGTGCTCACAATCATGGTGAATTGGGTGCATTTTGTGCCCCACTGTTTTATATGGACCCACCAGGAGTGGGACATGGAGGGGCGGTCAGAGAAGGACATCTTCCCTTCATGTCCAGGAGACATTCATGTACTGACGTCATCAGTCCCTCCATTCATAGCAACAGAAACTACAGCAAGAAGTGTGGAGCTCTGCCTGCATTGCTTCTTCATCTTATCCTGGCCCCTACTTCCCGCTTTGTCCAGAAGGACCTTCTCTCCCTTTGCTTAGGGCTGATGTTAAGGGAAGAACATGACTAAAGAGAACAGGTCTTGGAATCTGATGTGGATGGATTCCAGCCTTCATTTCCCCCCATGAATAATGTGACCTTGGCAAAGCTACTTGACCTCTCTGCCTTTGTTTTCTTCTGCATAAGAGTGGAATAAAAATACAGCTAACATAGATTGAGGGCTTATTATAGGTCAGGCATTCTTCTAAGCACTTAAAATATTAGCTCATTTAATCCACACAACTGTTACCAGTATTACCCCATTTTATAGATGAGAAAACTGAGGCACAGACTGTTTAAGTGACTTAACCCAAGTTCACAGCTAGTGGCAGAGCTAGGATTCAAAAACAAGCAGGGAAATGCCAGAGTCCTGATTCTTCACCTCTATGCTTTACTGGCTCTAGCTGTTAAGTTAATACAGTTTAAAATCCTATTTTTGTGTGTGATTATTTGAAAATGTCTGTCTCCCTTGTTAGACTTAAGTCACCTAAACTTGTTCAACCTCAATCACCTCACTTGTAAAATGGGGGCAATAATCATTGCACCTCCCTCTTCAAGTTGTTTGTAGGATTCAGGGAGGGAGTATACATAAAGTCTTCAGTGTAAGGCCCAGCTACGGGGAGTGTGTGTAGAATCTGTACCTCTGGGGATCAGGATGTACTTATTTTCCTATGGTTGGTTCCTCTACCATTTTGATCCTTCATGCAAAGATGCCATCTCCTGTCTAAGTATGTCATTACGCCTCAGCCATCTTATTTCTTGCCTATATTCAGGCAGCCCACAAAGAAGAAAAGTTTCTGAGACAATTAAAGAAAACTCTTACCATTTCAGGAGAATTCTGTAACTCCTGAGATCCACATTCATTACAAAAGCATTTTTCTTCCCACTGATCGGTCACTTTAAAGAACAGTAACTGAATCACTTTGCTGCACATCTGAAACTAACACAACATTGTTAATCAACTATACTCCAATATAAAATAAAAATTATAAAGAGATTTTTTAAAAAAGAACAACTAAAAATGGCTTTTCTAGTTCAGTAGAAACTTCACAAGGAGCTTTCAGGGCTCAGTATGGAGAAATGAGCTTAACATAACTGACCACCGTATCTTCTAAGTGATGGCCTATACTCTTTTGTTTGAGCCCCGGGTAATTTTGGTTTGTTTGTAGAGAAGCTGAGACAAAGGCTGAAACACAATGATGTTCATCCACATACATCTATGCTTCTGGCCGAACAACCTGGTGGATCTGTCCTAAGAGGGAAATTTTAAAAAGGGTTTTGGCATCTAACAATTTATGTTATTAGTATTTCTTTAAATATCTGAAAAAGAATGGATATATGTATATGTATAACTGAATCATTTTGCTGTATACCTGAAACTAACACAACATTGTAAATCAACCATACTCCAGTATAAAATAGAAATTAAATTAAAAAATAAAATAAAAATACTTTCTTGCTAAAAAAATGTTAACCATAATAAACAGAAATGGTTCCTCTCACTCTGTGCTCCTAGTAAACAATCAGCTTTCAGTTCCATCCCTTGCAAAGTTACTACTCACATTAGAGAATGTTCATAGTCAGGGAAAAAAAAAAAAAAAAGCGTGACTTGGTTTTTGCTTTTGTCATAGAGTTTCTTTTCAGTAGTTGTTGCCATTGTTGCAGTAGTAGCAACAGAATTATCTAGATGAAAAGCAGTAAGAGCCAATATCACTGCAACCCTTCATATTTTATCTCAGTTATCACAGCAACTCCACCAAGTAGGTTCTTTCATGTCCTTATTTTACAAAAGAAGAAGTAAGTCTTAGAGGGGTTAATTATCTTGCCCAAGGTAATATGTCTAGAAAGGACCAAAAATGTAAATCAGATCACTTCACTCAGCCACCTCCTAATTCCATTCTCATAATATGCATCCTATTTTAAATAATCATTAGCTTTATGCAAATAAGTGTTAAAACATCCTCAAGTTCGTTAAGGTTTCCCACTTGGTCCTATAGATTTCTTGATATTCTTTGTCTTGTTAATAAAAATCTTCTTCATTAATGTTGCCAAAGCTGATTCTTATATGTTATTTAATAGCTTTTGTATCTATCACTTATAGTGTCAAAATCCTGAACTCAAATGGAAAAGTTTTTCTTCCTTTACAAATGTCAGGTACACTCAGATCTGAAAGACTGCAAAAAAAAGTAGATCTAGAGATAACATAAAGGAATTCAGTGGTCACCTCTTCTGAAAATGTCAGGTTGTGTGTGAGCTTTTGAATTTTATATGCAGACACTTAATACAATGAATATTGTAGATGCAGGTCTCCTGTGAACTGAACATTGCTTTCTGAAATGTGAAATGCACTATTTTCACCCAAGTTGCTCCGCAACTTAAGAAGATGAAAGTTGGAAGTTGCCCAACATTTTCTTCATTCCTCCAATCTCCCTGCAGAGGATGTCAGTGAACCTGGTTGTCACTGTTAACCTTGAGACATTAGAGAGTGATGGTTACAGGAGATGTTCGTCAACCACCGAGCTCTGCTTCATTTTTTTCCATGATCATTTCTTTCCTGAGCTGCAAAACAGCATTACAATTGTTACTTGTATTCACGAGCTCAGACATTTTTGAGAGTTTTATTTTCCATTTTAATTGTAGTGTGAATGTGTAGGAAAACCAGAAATGGCCAAAATTTCCATTTAAGATATTCCCGCAAAGTTTGTGACCCAGGACTGTCTCTAAACACAAAATCCCAAATTAGTTTCCTTATAACTTTGGCCCTTAGGCAGGTACCAGCTATAAAAGGCTGTGACCATGATGAGTCTGCCTGAGAACATGCTTTCAAAAATTTCCAGATCTTCATCTTGCCATGACTGTCAGAAGACTTTTGGCATCACTTTGAAACCCATAAAACCATAAAGCAAATCTGAGCAAAACCCACAGCTGCATACATCTGATGACAGTCTTAAACTGATTTTTCCAAAGATAGGGAGCTCAGCAAAACCCAAACTCCATGATGTCAACAACACTGGACCTTCGCTCTTTAGGCCAATGGGTACTCTGTGGAAGATTTAATACATGTGTTCCTGATCTACTTACAGTTAACTCATCAAAATGCCATTTGCATAAGTGTTTCCAAAATTTCATGAGCTTTTATTTCTTGGTCTCAAATGGATACTAGTGGGAGTCAAGTTTTGCCAGGGAAACACAGCTCCCAAGGTCTAAGTTGTTTTCAAAACCAAGACTTTGTAAATTTCAAGTAGCCATTTTAACTATCACTTACAACAGTTTTTTTTTATTTTCTGCAACAGCATATCTCATCATTAAAAGTGTTGTAGGAAATCAGCCTTTCACCACCCCACCAGAGTGAGAGGACCCACTCTTTGCCAAAAAAACTCCTGTGTTTTCCACTGAAACTTCTAAAACACAGTCCCTGACCTTGAGGAGCTTACAATCCAAAAACGATTTTGGGCATGGGCACAAATCACAATACATGTCATAACTTAGTGTTGCTAAAGATCCTATAGTGGTTCCCATCAACTTTTTATTTGGAGCCACCAACTACTTTGGAAGGAAAAAAAGAACAAAATGGGCTTTTTAGAGGTGGAAAAACCTGAAAAGAGATAGGACAGGAACCTTGAGGAAAAACAGAGGCAATGTATGTACACCTGGTTTGTACTTTGGATAGCACCCCCTAGAAACAGCCATAAGAGTATATATGTTATCTCTAGCCCTGAACATGAAGGCTGCACCTGTAAATCTTTGGACCATCGCACCCAGTGATGCTTGGAGTAAGAACTCTTACGCTTATCTTGGGATTGTCTCAGGGTGCTTTTGTACCCCAAGCTGAAGCCAAGGTGTGGTAGCGACCCCCTACACATAGTTAACTTGAACTCTTGAGCCATGCAACAGATGTATACTGAGTGACATTACAGATTAACACTGTACAGTTTAATAGAAAATTCCCTTACACATAAAGTATAATCTCCGCCCTCAAGAAGTTTGTACTTAGAACTAGAAACGACCTGAAAAATCCAAATATCTTCTTACTTAGATGAGAAAACTGAGGTTGGGGAGGTTATCTGACCGGCTTCAGTCAACATTCTGTGTAGAAATCAGGGTTTCTGCCTCAATTCTGTGCCTTTCCATTATGTGATGCTTTGAGAACTTACCTTGTTGTGTAGATATTTTTTTCCCTCCCTAGGTGGATTATGTGTTTCTTGAAGGCAGGGAGTAACGTCTCGTAATTCATCCACACTCAGCCCACCCAAGTATGTTATGCGTAATTGGGCAGATTTAAGCATTCAGTAAATGCTTGTTGGATGAACAAGTTAGTAAATTAATGAATGAATGGGTAATATTAGCCAAAGCTGGTAAATGGGTGTGAAAGCCTCGAAAACCCACATTCCTTCCCATTCCATGCCTTTCTAGTGATTGTCCTTTGGTTTGTGGCTTAGTAGCCGTTGGTGTGAAAGAGATTTAGAGGCTTAGTTAACTCAATATGACTCAAAATACTAATGGAAACTTAGGTCTCGTTAGAAGACGTGTAGTATCCAACCAGTGGAAGACATAATTCCGCTCTAAACCCTTTTAAGGGGCCATGCCTTGATATTGGTTTTTAAGGGGACTTTGACAAGAGTTAATTTTACACAGTTTTCTTTAAGGGAGACTTAAGGACCCTAAACGTGCCTTATTCAATCTTACCTAATGACATTCCTTCCCCAGAGTGGTACTGGAACTGAAATGAGCATAAAGGAAAGAGACCAGAATGGTGAATGGTTCAATCCATGTCATGTCCTATGAAGGCTGATTGACAGAACTGGGGGAGGGGGGTGCTTTGAATGGCTGAAGCCCCATCTGGTACAAAAGAGGTTGGATTTGTTTTATGTGCGATCAGAGGATAGAACTAACAGTAATGACTGGATGCATGCTACAGGGACGTGGACTTTGGATAAACAGCCATTTTTTTTTTTCCGTCAGAGGGTTATGTGAAAATGGAGTTGAGCATCTCTGGAAGTAGAACGTACCCCACACTGATGTTGGAGCAACTTCTGAGTGGCCCCTTGGCTGAGGTCATCTGCTGTAACAGACCCTCTGCATGATTCCTTCAAACCTTGAGATTTAATGATGATGCCGGTTGTGCCTCTACCACTGACATGTTGTCACTCCATACCTTGCCTCTGTCATTTATTCTTATTTCTTCCCCGCCACTCACTTTCTAACAACTCCTAACCAATCCATAGTTGTCCGTGGAAGCTAAACTTTCACAGATTATTAAAGCATTTCCCCTCTCTTGCTTGTCCTGGAAAATTAAGGTCACTAAGGAGTCCTATATATCCCTCCCTCCCCAACCAATCTGATCTTTAATTAAAAAGGCAACATACCATAGTGCTCAAAATGATCCGTAGAGTTCAAATCCTTGCTCCGACACTTATAATTGGGGCAATTTTCTCAACCCTCTCTATCGCTTGTTTTCCTGAACTGTAAAGTAAAGCTAATAGTATTATCTGTCTCAGCAACGCTATGAGGATTAAGTGAGATAATACACGTAAAATGCTTAAGTACAGTGCCTGAAATATAGGATGCTCACGCAATGTTAGTGACTGTGTTCCACTGTTCATAAAGGGAGACAAATTTCATTGAGCTCTTTTGATTTAAGAAGACGATACCATTTCCAGACATCTCGTTCCTGGGGCCAGCTATATTAGTATTCTGTCCTGACGGGAAGGAAGAAACATCATTGTCAGTGAATAGCCAGTTTAGAAGCAGGATGGATATGAGGGGTGGATATGAGGTAAGCTGCAATGTTACCCCCTGCCAGGTTTTTGAAATGCAGATTTATCAGTCTCTTTGATGTCCTGAGCCACTTGCAATGAACATCTTTCGGCATATTATTTGCTTTCTTAACCACATCTCTTTTCACTGAGTTCAACATTCCTGTAGGATTCAAAGGATCTTGGTACATTCTTCCTAAATGAATTCAGAAGGTAAGTCAAAGAGAAGAGGAAACATCTTTGAACAGGACCCTGGGTTCAGACTGGGGGCGGGAGGAGGTAGGGGGGTGCTTTGTGAGTCAAAAGGCTGACGGTAAATTCAGCCTCAGGCTTTCCGTGTGCCAGTCTGCCCTGCCAGGGGCCTGATGACTAACTGCGGCCAAGTAACTCTTTCTACTCCTTTGAGTAAGTGGAGATGATGTTACTGGGTCCTCCTGAAGGGTAAGCGGGGGACCACACAAGGAATCTGAGAGTCTCCTTGGGAAAACAGGAACTAAAGGAGCCATCACTTTTAGTCTTCCCTTAATCCTCTGGGCTGTTTTAGGAGCCCACGTTCATAATAGAAATGTTTCCCTTTAAAGTTAAGCACTTTACCTTTCATTTTTAAATTTATAATCAAAACCCAAATGCAAAATATGGACCAACAGTGGCCCTGTTAATACCTGCCTCTAATACTGCACTGGCAACACTGAAGTATACTTCTGAGTTCATGGGTCTGTCTGTTTCCTAGACGCTGTGCTCCTCGAAGACAGGAACTAGTGCTTATTCATTTTGTATCTGTAGCATGGTAGGAAGGTCCATTGGCTACTACACATTTGACTTGCTTAACTGGATTACACTTCTTGCAGAAAATCACACTGTGGTGGAGGCCAGATAGCTAACGTTAGAGTTGTTCTGAAGACTCCCCTAGAGCCCAGGTCTACTCTGGAACCAGCTTCCGCCAAGCCGACTCACCCAAGTGAGATTTGAAAACCACAGGGTCATGGGGTAGAACCATGCTCTTGCCACCAGCACAGTCATAAATGTACCTGGCTTTTCTGTGGCAGCTGGGGTCTCAGTTTCCAGACTTTAGCTGCATGGGGATTGACTTAGATCCCTAGCTTCCAGAGCTTTCTATTGGGTCAGCACCAGATTCCATGTATTAAATAGCTTTCTGATGAAATTAGTTCCATGGTTTCTGTTATCTGCAACTGAACTTTGATTTGGTGCTCATCAAAAGTTTGTGGAACGAATACACTGAGGAAACATTGGCTCCATCCACTGGGTCCCCTTTAAATCAGTTACTCAGGGCTTCCCTGGTGGCACAGTGGTTGAGAATCTGCCTGCCAGTGCAGGGGACACGGGTTCGAGCCCTGGTCTGGGACGATCCCACATGCCGCGGAGCAACTAGGCCCATGAGCCACAACTACTGAGCCTGCGCGTCTGGAGCCTGTGCTCCGCAACAAGAGAGGCCGCGATAGTGAGAGGCCCGCGCACGGCGATGAAGAGTGGCCCCTGCTCGCCGCAACTAGAGAAAGCCCTCACACAGAAACGAAGACCCAATACAGCCAAAAATAAAAATAAATAAATAAAATAAAATTAAAATAAAAAAATCAGTTACTCACACCTGAGCTCCTGAAATCATCTGTTGATTCTCAAAGTGAATGATTCATTAAAAAGTAAAGAAAAAAAATAAATCCCAGCAATGCCTCTTTTGGGATTCTAAAATGCAGTAAAAAGAAAAAAATTTACTGCAAAATATCACCCAGACAGAAAAGTGTTTTTTTGTTTTTGTTTTTAATCTTGCTATTATCTAGAAAACCCATAAAATGGCTTATTCTTATCACTTAGTTCCAATTAAAACGGGGTGCTGCTGTATTTTCTAAATGACCACAAAACTGCAGATGATAAAAGATTATTTATTCAAGTTTTATACTCTGAAGTAAATAGTTTGTGCGAAGTCAGGGAACTAGCAGAATGATTACAGTGAAACAATTCTTGCAATTCGCAGATTTGGGTCAGAGGCTTGACCTCTGAGAACATACATTTAAGATGCTGTTTATTCTTGTGAATCCCCTAAAAGGCCTTCAGAAGCCTCGAGCTTCACTGGATAAACCCGAGCCTTGGAGCAGTATACACCAGCCTAAGCATTCTAAGGCAGAACTTGACTTCTCCTTGCGTGAATGAGAAAGAAGGCAAAGGAGTTCTTCTTGGAATTCCTTTGGTGCAAGAACAGCGGTTGGACTCCTCAAGCTAATGCTTTTCTGTAAAAGTATTTTCTTCTTGAAACTGAAGCCTCCTAGCTAAGGCTTAGGACTCTCACCCTGTCTGAAAAATGCCCTCCCCTCAGCAATGCTGTGTTATTCAACTATTAACGTCGACTTATCAGCACTATCCCAGTTTAGCTGAGGATTAACGTGGCTCACCCAGATGTTTCTGTGATGGATCAATGTGTTGACTGATGAGAAGAACTGCGGTCTAAACAGAGATTGGAAGAGAGCTGACTTGCCATTCAAGAGAGGGAAGGATTAGTGAACCCCTTCGGCGATCATGAAATAATCAGCAGTGCTCTTAGGACATCCCTCCCTGTTACAATTGGATGTGATACTGTACTGGAAAGAATAATAAAGCAGAGCTCTGGACCTAAAATAATGGTCTAACTTGTCTGGATTTCATAATGCCTTATGTTGGGAGAAAGCATTCGTTCCTTCTTTCTTTCACTCTTTGCTAAGCAGATGTTTAGTGAGGACCTATTATGTGCCAGGCTCTGTGTTGTAGACACTGGTTATTCCTGGGTGAACAAAAGACACATCATTGCTGTCATGGTGATTATAGTCAAGTGGGGTGAAACAGACAGTAAAAAAAATAAACAAATAGATATAAAATGACAAATCCTAGGAAGTGCCTAAAGGAAAAGAATAACACCTTTAGGAAGGAGGAATGGAGGAAGGGATACTTTTACCAGTGCTGTTCTGGGAGAGAGTGCCTGTGTTATCTGGTTGTTGAGAGATGGTGGAAGGACAGATGAGGGTTCGTTCTGCTGTTGGATGAAGCTAGGAGAGGGGATGCAGAAGGAATCTTGTCCCCTCTCTGTGAATGACATCACATTGCTAAAGGCCTCCCCAGGACTGCCTGTGGATGGTTTGTGGAGCTGTGATGTGATTCTTTTTGATGCAAGTGTAGACCGAAAAAAATGCACCTAAAAGTTGAGAATTACGCTTTATTTGGAGGACAAAACTGAAGACGTAAGCCCAGAAGACAGCCTCTCAGATAGGCTCTGAGGAACTGGTCCAAGGAGGTAAGGGAGGAGCCAGGATATATAGGAGTTTTGCAAGAAAAACCAGATAGTAGGAACATCAAAAGATTACTGTTAAATTAAAGAAAACCAGACATCTCAAGTTAATGAATTTAGCATTTTTCTATGTATGAGAAGATGCAAGAGTCTGGGCTCATTGAAATCATTCCTTTGATATGCACCTTAATTATCCAGTTTTTCTCCATCCTGAATCCCCTCAGGGTGAACTGCTGTGGGTGCTTGCACTGGCTCTTGGCTTTATGGCTGCAACATCCTTTGTTTACTGATCTGGCAGGTGACATTCTTCATCCACACAAGAAATAAAAAGTCCAACCAAACATATCTTAACAGTAAGAGAATTTAAAAACTGAACTACAAGGTGGTTCCAAGAGTGGTCCAGTGCCTCAGTGTTGTCATAAAGGATCCAGGAGCTTTCCGTCTTGCTTCCTTCCTCAGCACGTTGGTCCTTTCTAACTTCAATGGCTCTTCGAGATATTTTCCTAAACAGGGACAATTTCTTCTCTGAGAAAAAATTAATGGCAGCTGTTAGATAAAATTCATCACTAAATTATTTACCAAAAAATTATTAGCCTTTGTTTAACTTACACCTCTTCAATGGGTTTAAGTTTACAATGTTATGTTCTTAATCTTAATGATAATAAAAGATCAATGATAATTTCCACATTGTAATGTCTATGACCACTCACCTCCACTCAAGTATTGCTGTCCCCGCAGTCTGCACCAGAGAACTACCCCAGCCCTCATCTGCTCCCCTTTTAATACCCAACCCCTTTTATCACGAGCAGCCCCACACACAGATGCGTGGACACGCTAGCTCACACACCCAAACTCCAACCACGGATTCTGTAAGGAGTGGCCCCAAGGTCATGGGTGTGCTTTGGGGCACTCACACCAGTGATGCAGTTTTGCTCTTAAAGGAAGAGACAGAGAAGTACGCAGACCTTGCAGGTAAGCTTGGGCCACTTGGGCATGGAGTTCTGAGGTCCTGAGTAGGGGCAGGGCCAAATGGTCTCTAATGAACCCTAGGCACTCTTGCCTTTATGAGCCCCCTTTCTATGTAAAAACTAATTTTAAAGATTGTATCTTTGTATAGAATGGACAAACAACAAGGTCCTCCTGTATAGCACAGGGAACTATATTCAATATCCTGTGATAAACCATAATGGAAAAGAATATGAAAAAGAATGTATATATATATATGTATAACTGAATGACTTTTCTGTACAGCAGAAATTAACACAATATTGTAAGTCAACTATATTTCAATAAAATAAATTTAAAATATTATATCTTACGTCTGCATTGCCATAGAGATAAATACTATATTAAATTATATTTTCAACCTAAAAGTTCTTTTTTTTTCCTTCTGATTTTAAAAGAAATTAAAACATTCTTGTGACCCCTAACAGTATCATGGGCCCTTGGCACTGTGCCTACTGCACCTAATGTATAAATCGGAGTACCTGGAGTATAGTCTATAAGGAGGATGGAGGATGTGCTCCAGGTGGGCCCATCTACTCTGCCTAGAGATTCACTGCCCCTTGGGGAGCAGCACAGGTAGAGCAGAGCTGGATTGTGGGACCACATATAGCACAGGGCCCAGATTTGGGTTCCTTGTTCCCAAGTCTAAGGTTGTTACTGTTTTATAGTAGACCATGTGCATTCAGGTGAAGAGTGAATTTCTATTATTATGAAGAGTGTTGAGTCAACACCCGCTTTGCATTTGTCTTACTAAAGCACTCATTCTCATGGCTTTCCATCTGCAAGAGAACAAGTGGCCTTGAAACATGAACCAACTTCTAGGAAGTCAGAACAGGAGCTTGCAGCTTTTAAATGATAGTTTTTTTCAGCTCTCGTGCATCGATGTTTAAAAAAAAAATTTAAGCCCTCACCCAGGGTTTAGTTTGAGATTGGGAACTTTGATCCACTCTTTTCTTGACAAATTAGACAACATCACATTAATTAACCAAGGCCGCAAGAAAGCTTGAGCAGATGTGGAGTTCTCTGATCTCTCTTACCTCCAGCGTATACAGTGTGGGCTGGGCACTTAGTGCCATTGTCTGCACTGGCTGTAGTTTGGTTCTCCCCCTACCATTTATTCGAGATGCTTGGTACCTCTCCCTGGAAAGGGACTGAAAATATCTTCCATTGGTTTCAAGAGTCCAAGTTCCTGGGCCTATCTTTGTATCACACATTTAGACATGGAGATGAGTTCATAAATTAGTAAGAGTCAGAGTGTCTCAGGGCTGGGTGAGCTCAGAACAAGAATGTGTGTCCTGCCACCATGAGCTTTTGAGGCTTTCACTTCTTCCCACCATCTTTCCATATGCTACCCATTACCACACGCTTACAGCTCCATCAACATGTGAACCTTCCCTTCCTTCTCTATCCTCACCTCACTCCATCCCTCCTAAATGGCTCTCAAATCTGCCATGTCATCTGAATTTCCAAAGCCAATATCCCATTTAAGGCCCTCACTGTCTCTTACCTGAACTCTTGCAATAGGCCCATGCCTGGTCTCCCTGACTCTGATCCTGCCTCCTTACATTTCTGTACCCAAATGGCTGTGGCAGTAATCTTACATAGAAAATTTGATTTGTGCTGCCAGGTACCCCTCCCAAAATGGAGTTCAAGAAATGTTTCAGTGAATATAGATATATACCTCCCCTTGCCCCCGTTGGTACAGTGTTTTATCCCATTGTTTTTAGGATGTGCAACACTAGAGTAGCTTCTTTCCCTGAGTCAGAAGACACTCTGATTCTTTTCATCTCAATGAGAAAAAAAAGAAAGGATGGATTTCTTTTAATAGAGACTCATCAAAGAATTTCACTTGCCCTTTATTCCCTATCAAATACAGTGACAAACAATATTTTTATATCATTGGCACTATGTCCAGTCCTCACCTGGAGATGTCAGACTTTGATAGTCACACCTCTATAGCAGACATCCAGGGGCACCCAAACCTAGGGTTATTCTAGAAAAGTTGAAGTATAGCATCTGCCTCTTTTTATTATCTTTTCCAAGGCAGAGTTTTGGGAAAGAGGATGGGATTTATAATCCCTGTCCATCAGAAAAGTCTATAGGATGATCTTTTATTGACTTTAGGACCTCGTATAAAGTACTTGCATATACTCTTTATCCCACTTATTGAACATGCAAATAACTTATAGGAAAGGCCTAAGACAAACCAATTACTCTCATCTGCTCTCTACGAAGGAGAAGGAAAAGCGATTACATGGCCTGGCCAGGTTATCTTCAGGACCTACTTGGCAATTTTCCTGGGGATTTCTGCATATCAGTTATAAACAGAATTCTGACTTTGCACCTAAATGTCTTTTCCACAGACAGATCAACTAGAAGGTAAAATTAGTAATACCACAAAGGGATCCCTCACAACACCCTAAAGATCACAAGGACCCTTTCCATAGCATTTGCTCAAGTGTCATTTCCAGATCATTAACTAATCAACAGAAGA
The DNA here is from genome assembly GCF_028021215.1 of Eschrichtius robustus. NCBI lineage: Eukaryota > Metazoa > Chordata > Mammalia > Artiodactyla > Eschrichtiidae > Eschrichtius > Eschrichtius robustus. The sequence goes on along the minus strand of NC_090826.1, from coordinate 171,449,163 downwards.
AGAAACTAAAAAAGGAAGTGGTCTAACTTGCTGTCAATTAAATATCCTTCAGAAATAAAATTATAATGATAAAAGGACATTAGTATGTCCGTGGCTGTTGTTTAGAGTTTAGATTTTACAGTTTTTTAATATCTTTCTACAGAAGGCTAAGCATCTGATAACTCTATTAATTTTGTCCGTGGTTCTCCCTTGCCTAGCCGGCACGTAAGACTCTTCATCTTGTACTTTCCTCCAACTTTATTTCTCTTAGCTCTCTGACACCCTCAAACTCTATTTTTACCTTCAAACTCATTTCTGAACTATTTTGTTTGCTTGGGTTATTTTTCACCCCATTCCTACTCAACCTCACTCCAACCTATGTGTCTACCTGACAAACTCCTACTCCTGCAAGACTCAGATCATCAGCTGCTCTGTGGGTACTTTTCTGACTTTCCTCAGGCTTACTGGACTCTGCTTCTTTCATACCTCCTTTATACTTTTCACATACCTCCATTAGAACACAAACAACATGGAAAACTTATCTCCCCACTAGATCACAAATTTCTTGAGGACCAGAGTTGCCTTTGTCTTTTTAAAACCAGTGTCTGGGTGCTCAACACCTGCTTGCTGAACTCAGTTTCAAGTTCTACCTCTTCCAAAAGATGGTTTCCAACCTCAAGCAGCCCAAGGAATACTCCCTTATATTCCTACCCTCCTATAACAAATTGACTTCTGTAGCACTTATTTATATTCTGCTTTGTAAACAGCACTCTTCATGGAAACATGTGACACTCAGTTCATGTTTTCCAAACATCATATTAGATATACCACAATGCTTAGAACAATATGGGCACTAGTAGGTTTGGATATTACTAAACAGGAGTTATTTAGTAAATTCTTAATGGAACCGATGTGATAGAAAAAAATGCAGGGTCTGGTATTGAGGACATTTATTGTTTGCACTGAATCTTTGCTATTGGGAGAAGCATTCCTATTGTAGCTTATGGTCCTATGGCTCACGTGTGACTTACTCCATTACCTGATTCCATAAATGGGCGTGTGACCCATAGGTACTAGAGTACTCACGTTAAGGATATATTGATTGGATTCGAGGAAGAGCATGGGACTCAACCTGCATCAATCAGAGTCACACCTGAAACTTTCCTATGGTAACTATTCTTGATTATCTTTTTCTCAAGATAAAAATTCTGAGGAAATGTAAAGTGAAGTTGTTATGGCCATATTGCCAATCACGATGGTGAAAGCCATTTGAAATAGGAAAAAAAGAGGCCAACATGTGAAGATAATCAGGAGCCAAGAGAGAAAAATAATGAGCCCTAATATCATCACTTGAACTCCGAGGTCCTGCTTCGAACCAGATCTACCCCCGGATTTTTAGCTGCATGAGCCAAAAATATCTCCCTTTCACTTAAGTTGACTTTCTGTCACATATGGTTTCCTTTATAGATGTCATCAAGGGAAAGGTAATAGGAAGCTTGGGTTAAGGAAAGTAGACTTGTTTTGGAATCTGTTTTTATCACTTTCTAGATTTTTGATCTTTGATTATTATAAAGCATTCTCAGTTGCAAGCAAGGAAATCTGATTCTGTATTGAGTAGGACAGGAGTTTATCAAAAAGATTCTGGAATAGAAGAGAAAGAGGTAAAATTATCTCTATTAGCAGATGACATGATTTGGGGAAAGCCAAAATAATATACGGGAAAGCCACAGCAAACAATAAGAGAAATTAATTTTAAAAAAAACAGGCTACAAAATCAACATAAAAATTAATAATCTACACATGTATTCAAAAAGGCCATTTACACTATACAGTGGAAAAGACAACTCTATTTATAATAACGAGAGAGTGAGAGCAAACTTAGAAAGGAATATCAGCACTTTTATAATGAAAACCATAACACTCATGAAAGACATAAAAGTAGACTTGAGAAAATAGAAAGACATATTATTGGAAGGAAGCCTCACCCTTTCCCCTTTGGTAACCGTAAGTTTGTTTTCTATGTCTGGGAGTCTCTTTCTGCTTTGTAAATAAGTTCATTTGTACTATTTTTTAGATTCCACCTATAAGTGATATCATACGATATTTGCCTTTGTCTGACTTACTTCGCTTAGTATGATAATCTCTAGGTCCATTCATGTTGCTTCAAATGACATTATTTCATTATTTTTTATGGCTGAGCAATATTCCATTGTATATATATATATATATATATATATATGTGTGTGTGTGTATATATATATATACACATATATATATGTCATATATATATATGCCATATATATATGTGTATATATATATATACACATATATATATATATACTGTATCTCCTGTATCCATTCCTCTCTTGGTGGACTCTCAGGTTGCTTCCATATCTTGGCTGTTGTGAATAGTGCCTTCAAGAATAAGAGGTTTTACCTGCCTCATCCCCATTACTAAGAATCAGAAAGTGAGCAATTCCCAAAATATAGAAAGGAATTCAGACACTAGACACAAAAATAAATGAACAATGTTCACCTCACTAGGCAAGTAACAACCTCCCTGGGTTTCATTTTCCTCATCTGTAAAATGATTAAACACCACCTACCTCCCAAGACTGCTGTGAGGACCAAAAAGGATGCTGTGTCTGTGAAACAGCACAAAATGTTCCTCAGCTATCTTTTCTCCCTCCCTCCCTTCCTTCCTTCCTTCATTTCTTCCTTCCTTCCTTCCTATCTTACTTCAGTTGCTACCTCCTTTATTTCCCCAGGATAATATTCTACTTACTTAAGGCACACAAAGTAAACAAAATGTTTTGAAACTGAATTGAATTGAATTCATATTTTCATTGGTAAAAACAATGTTCCCTTTTCCCTTAGCTCTTCTTGTACACCTGGCTTCACAGGAAAAGAAATTAGCATTTGGAAAGGCACATCTGTCTCAGCCACAGGTGAGATATTAAAGCATTCCCATATGTACCAAGTCCTCAACCTTTGATCAGTGTGATGGGAACTTTCATTGCCCAATAAAGCAATAGACAGACTCTCTTTTATTGAAGTCAGGACTTCTCATGAAATCGCTCCCCAAGAGGAAACAGCCCTGCATTTCCCGCTGGCTCCTCAGAGGCCGGTGGCCCTTCAGTCCTTGAATGCTGTGGGCTGGATTAACTCAGCAATGGTTAGCTGACTTTTAAGTCTTTTCTTCCCGCCTGTCCATTCACAGCATCAATCAGAGGGCAAGAACCATGTGTCATAAAGGTAACCACGGCTGGTTCAGTCTCTCCCACTGCCAGTCAGCGTGGTAATTTTGGAAGACAGCTGGAGTGTCTGTCCGTGTGACTATAGGAAAGTTTGGTGATGAATGATGATTTTTATCTTTGGACTTCAAAGATTGACTCATGCAGAGAATGAGCAATCTATAGGTCAGATTTCCTACATCCTGATCATTTTCTTCCTTAGGTCCGGAATTCAGAGAACTAAACACCAACCAGCTGTAAAGACGTCTATCCTGTCAACAGAAAATCCTGCTTAATGGGTCCCTAAGAGGAATTGTCTAAAATAATGCTATGCCATCTCCCCAAATGTTTGTTGAAAAATGAATAAGTGGAAAATTTAATGCCTAAACGATCTATACTTTATTCATAAAGCAAGGTTATTCTCTTACTTTTTCTTCCTGTGGTTCAGGTATTTTACGGCCACTTTAAAAAGTGTGACTACCTTTTATCTAGTAATTGGACAAATATTTATTGAGGGCTTTCTATGTGTTAGACAAATATTTATTGAGGGCTTTCTATGTGTTAGAGCCACGGGGCTACAAAGATAAAAAATATATGGTGCCAACGCTCATAATGTTAATGCTATTAATAACTTCTAATATATCTATTTACTTTACTTTTTGCAGTGCTTTAATATGGCCTAAGTCATTTAATAATTCTTATAATTCATTGTGATGACCTTAAGTTTGTAAAAATCAGCTTACCACTTTATTTCATCCTCTCTTCCAGGAGATAACATGTCTAGGATACTTAGCCCGTAAGTTCAAGAAATAGTATAACCCTCCCTCCCCCAGAGACTTCATGCCATTCGTACAATGAATTTAGAACAGCGTGTGCGTGTTTACATCAGACACATGTTACAAAGCTGTTTTCTGTTTTGTTCAGCTAGGAGGATGCCATAACTTAATGAAAACTTTGCACGGCACCCTTCTGTCTTGCCTTGACCTAGGTTCCTAGTTCCTTGATGTGCACAGGCGTTAAGAGTTTGTGCTACCTCACTTAATTTGAAGTTTGAAAATCTCAATCTTTCCCCAGCCATCAAAAAACAGTCATTCCCTTATTCCACGATCATCTCAGTGGCCCTCTTGAACTGACTCCCACACCTGTTCATCCTATTAGGAATAAAACAAAAGCAAAGCCTGTTTAAAATCCCTCTTCTTCAACAAGGCCTTCTGTTTTGAAATTCTGAAATGGTCCCTGGTCTATTCTCTTACCAGCTGTGCCCTTTTATCTCCTAAAGAGAATAGCTGACATCACACAAGGCAAGGCCATTGTGCTTACAGACGCCATAAATATCTCCCCTAAATCCTCCATGATAAATTTCCCTCTGATTAGTAAAGCAGATACTGTCATGTGCACAGGGGGAGAAGAGGGGATAGCTTTGAGGATGCTAAAGTAAGCCTCTGGAGATATCCCATCCCTCTCTCCAGAATTTCACTGTCTGAAAACTGGAGTCACAATAACCATAGAAAATGCATCTGGATTATCCACTCCTGCTGTTGTTTTTCTTTTTTAACTGGATTTCAATTATGGACAGACTAAAATTTACGTATACAGAATCCAAAACAAGTTGAATTTGTTAAAGGTATAAATGGGAACATGCCTCTTATACAAATCACAATATGTTTTTTACCCCACAGCCTGAACAGAAAGAAAAAAAAAAATCCTGTGAATACAGAGGGAAACAAGGGCTTTCGGTTTTGTACGAGTTTGAAACGACTTTATCTCTGACTCCCGTTCTACATTATTTTTGATTTTGGGGGAGACCTGTGCCTATACAGTGACTTTTTTAAATAACAAGTTTCTATTTGTAACTGTTAGTTGGTCTTTCCATAAATTAGGAAAGTACTGGAAGGACTGAGAAGGGAAAGAATATTCCTGGATCAAATGAAACTGGTGAGTGGAAGTATACAAACTTGAGAAGGCATTTTCATTTCTTATTGCCTGACCAAAGGAACCAGATAATTCTGTATGTTTTTCTTGGTCTTCCTAATGTACATTTATTCAAATGAAAAATGAAAAAGTAGACTATTAACAGGAAAGGTAAAAATTAAAAATTATTTTTGTTTCTTACGACTTGGACCTTCATTTGTTGTAGGACATAGGTTTAAGAGAGTTTTTTGCCTTTGTTTTTTTTTCCTTTTTTTTACAAATTTTTTTTTAATTTTAATTTTATTGGATTATAGTTGATTTACAATGTTGTGTTAGTTTCAGGTACACAGCAAAGTGATTCAGTTATACATATACACATATTCATTCTTTCTTAGGTTCTGTTCTCATGTAGGTTATCACAGAATATTGAGTAGAGTTCCATGTGCTATACCATAGGTCCTTGTTGGTTACCTGTCTTATATAGAATATTGTGTGTATGTTCATGCCTTTGCTTTTGTTTTTTTAAGTGACAGCCTTTTGTGATCTGCTGAAGAGAGATGTAATGTAAATAATAAAATAACCCAAAGGTTAGCAAAGACACACCCACCCAGACACTCATTCCTTCTTGACTCTACCCCATAGACAGCCAAGAAGAATTTGGACAATGGAAAGAAAGCAAATGAAGCGGGAAGATAAGTGAACCATAACGGGTAACTTTGAGGTCAATACAGAGAAGCTGAAAACTTCTACTCATTTATCTTGTCTGAGCCATCCATTCTGCTTGTAGCCCAAAGCCACCACCAATTCAACTTCTCTCCGCAATACACATTTCCCCCCTCCCCATCCTGCCTTAGAATGTGACACACAGGGTACTATGCATTTCACTAAGGCATTTGAATTTATTCAAGTCCACATTTTGCAAGGGTTTGGGGTCTTGTCCACTGCTCAAAGCTGGGAGTTTGGTTGGGTTGCTCAGTTATCACTGTACTTTGTTCTCTGTATGTTCTCCGTGAACAGCTGGATGTTGTTTTTCTGGCCCAAGAGATCCAGCTTTATTCACTGACTCAAGTATTCTTAGGTACTGTGTGGAATGTTTCATGTGTATTGGCTCTTCATGTACTACAATGAGGATGGGGGGAAACAAAATACAAGACGCTCCTGCCTGGTCCTGCCCTGGGGAAGGAGGCAGAATTCCCTGGCAAAGGCTGCCACCCTGCTGATTCAACCGCCACTCAGACTGCCATCAGAGGTTATTGGCTTTAGGCTGTAAGTAACAGGAAACCTTTTGGCCTCTACATGGTTATTTATAGAGGAGTTTATAGGATTCTTCCACAACTCAAAGGAGGAAAATCAAACAAATGTCACCTCCTATTATTGTGGCAACTAAGTTCCACTCTGAAAATAGAAGCTGGAACCTTAACCCATTAACTAGTCAACCAATCCACTGGTGTATTTATAGTTTAGCAACGCTTTTACATTAAAACAAAAAAAATCTTTCACAATTTACCCTCTCTAGAGAATTTTCCCTGATTAAGCCCACCTTCGTTAGAACACTTTGACATCTCTTTGTACGGGACTAATGGTTTTTTAAATTAGTTTTATTGACGTATAGTTGATTTACAATGTAGTGTTAATTTCTGCTGTACAGCAAAGTGATTCAGTTGTACATGTATAAAGACATTCTATTTCATATTCTTTTCCATTATGGTTTGTCACAGGATACTGAGGGACTAATGTTTTAATAACGAACTTCAAGTGCCCAGAATTAGATTATTCATAATACTTGCCCTCCTTCCTTTATTCCTTTCTCCTTTTTCTCCTTCCTTCCTTCTCCCTTCTTTCCTTTCTATCTTTTCCAAGGACTAATATAAAACTTACTCTGTGCCAGTCACTGCTCAAAGAATTTTAATCCTCATGACAACTCTAGGGGTCAGAATTATCATCAATCCCACTTCATGGATGAGAAAACTTGGTTTACAATGTACTGTCATTATTGGTCTGTGCCTGACTCTATTTCATTTTTTCATTTTTATTCATTGGCTCTTGCTTTTTTTGTAATAAAAACCAACCACACAACCCAAGAATTAGAAGATGAACAGTATTTAGATCTACTTACATGATTCTCTCCCAGCCCATTACCATACTGCACTGCTGACATACTGAATTTTGTGTTTTTATTATTTGTTGCTTGTTTGTAAAAATAATTTTAGTACAAGTATGTTTGCTCAAAAATTGTATTATTTGGTTTTAGTAATCTTTGAACATTTATGAAGAGTATCATGCTGTGGTCATCTGAAAACTTATCACTTGACATATTATTATGTAACTGTAGCTGTGTTCATTCATTTTCACTGGTATAATATATCCCATAATATACCACAATTTATTTATTTGTTTCCCTGTTGATAGTCATTTATTATCTGCTTTTGCTATCACAAACAATGTTATTGTATTTTTTATGCTTCTTCTGGTGGACAAATGTAAGAATTTTCTTCGGTGTATGCCTAGAAAACTGTTGGGTCATAGAGTATATGAATATTCAACATTAAAAGATAATGCCAAGTAGCTTTCCAAAGTGACTAACCAGTTCATACCAGCAATATTTAAGAAATCTTGTTGATCCATAAACTCTCTGACTTTTGGTCTAGTTTAAATTCCTAATTCTTGCCAATAAATTGAGCACAAAGTTTTGCCTGCTATAGTCTTGACTTGCTATTCTCTATCTTGATTTGCTAGTCTATATTGCTATTAAGTGGCTGGGCATCCTTCCATATGTTTTGTTTTTTTTTTTAAAGTTTAATTTTTATTTATTTATTTATTTATTTATTTATTTATTTATGGCTGTGTTGGGTCTTCGTTTCTGTGCGAGGGCTTTCTCTAGTTGTGGCAAGCGGGGGCCACTCTTCATCGCGGTGCGCGGGCCTCTCACTATCGTGGCCTCTCTTGTTGCGGAGCACGGGCTCCAGACGCGCAGGCTCAGTAGTTGTGGCTCACGGGCCCAGTTGCTCCGCGGCATGTGGGATCTTCCCAGACCAGGGCCCGAACCCGTGTTCCCTGCATTGGCAGGCAGACTCTCAACCACTGCGCCACCAGGAAAGCCCTGATATGTTTTTAGCTATATATTTTTCTCCTTCTGTGAAGCATCTGTTCCCATATTTTGGTCTTTCATTTTTAAATCTTTTTTCTACTTAGCTGTTTGAATTTTCCTTAGTAGAGGAGTCTTTACATATTCTTGATACTAAACTTTGCCAGTTATATGGGTTACAAATGATTTTATCTTAGTTTGTAGCTTGCTTTTTCACTTTCTTTAAGGATTCTTCTGATGAACAAAACGTCTTAATTTTAATAAAGTCAAAATCATAAATTTTTTCTTTTATGGTTTGCACTTTTTGTGGCTGTTTAAGAAATCCTTCCCTACCCCAGGGTCAGAAAGATATCCACCTATATTTTTCTACTGAGTGTTTTAAAGTTTGCTTTTGACATTTAAGTCCTTAATCCATCTGGAGTTGATTTTTGGGTATGGTGTAAGGGTGGGATCCAAATTCATTTTTTTCCAAATGGACAACCAAATTTTCCAGCTCCTTTTATTGAATAATCCCTCCTTTCTCCACTTAAATGCCAGGCAACCTCTGCCCTCATTAAAGTTCCACATACACATGGATCAATTCCTGGGCTCTCTATTCTATTCCACTGGTTCATGTATCTATACCTGCAGTGTGGTATTTTGGTAAGGGTCAGAAGATCATGTCACTTATAACCAAGGGAACTTGAACAGATCACCTGACTATTCTGTTTCGTTTTCTCATTTGTAACACACAAATAACTCCTACCTCACAAGGATGCCGTGAAGATCAAAGAGATACCTGCAGAAGTATTTTATAATGTATAAAATTCTATAAAATATCCTATATTGTTATTTGTTTTATAGATGTTCTCAAAGTGTTTCTTTCTTCCTTTATTTTCTTGCCTTTTGGAACTCTTTTGGTTGTTAGTAGCAGAAGACATGGCTGACACTGGCTATAAAAATAAAATTTAATGGCCCACGTTAACTTAAATATTTCAGTTGTAGAGCCGGCCTCAGGTGACGCTGTAAACAGTGACTCTTTAGAGATTCCCAGAACGATTTTTCCATTTCTCTTCCTTGAATCCTGCAGTGCCGCCTTCCTTTGGAGACCTTATGGTCACAACGTGGCTGTCAGTGGCTTCTGGGGCTGCATGCATCCTTGTTCACATCCAGCCTTAAGACCACTTCCCTCCAGGTGGCTTTCAGAAAAGAGAGAGGAAACTTCCCCAGACATCCCGGGCGATGTTCTCGGTCTCACGTCTCATGGGCCTCATCTGGGCCATGTACTCGGTCCTCATCCAAACATTGGGCGGACAAGATGGGATGTGAGGGTGGGGTCCCCTTCTTCTAACCCTTAGGAACTGTGTGCAGGAGTTGAAAATCTGGTTACCATTACTACAAGGAAGCAGAGAATGAATTCTTAGGCAGGGGACCCCCAGAGCAAATGGTCATTACATTCTTAATTTTTTAAATAAAATAACACATGTATGTGGTCACAGATCAAGTCATGAAGAAGACTTAGCACGGAAAAAAGCAGCAGACTCTCTCACCAACCCCAGTCCTACTCTTAGAAGGAAATTCTTTTAACTCTTCTGTGCTGGGTTCTCCTGGTGACTGTTGTCCTAACTCTAAACTGGCTTTTTAAGCTCTGTCTGCTTCTGAAATGAGCTTTATCCTCTAGAATACATATGTACTTCTCCATCCTTACTACTTACTTATTTTAAATCTGATAGCAATGTGATTATTTTAAAATAGTTTATTGTTTACCTTTGTGATTTTAAATAAAATGTCTATATTTTTTTCCATCAATTTTAATTAGTATCTCACCTTCCTTCTCTGAAGAGTTTTAGCCACTTTTCCCTCTTCTCCACCCCCTCCCTCCTTTCTCTTCCCCTTCTGTCGGATCTGTTTTGACTTTTGCATTGTCAAGATTGTGAACATTCATATTCTGCCCTTCAACAATAAACAGGACTTTCCTGCTTCTGTATATATTACAAGTTGAATTTGCAAAAAAATGTTTCCATCAGTCCAATTTTGTGTTAAATAATGTCTTCCTTCCTGTGTGTACAGTGTTACTCAAAGTAGAACACTACAGCAATTAAAGCAAAACATACACTAGCAGCAAGGTTAAATGGAATCTGTTTATTGTATTTTTTCAATTGTGCTTTTAATTTTGCATTATTGGGATCATAACTTTCTACTACAGATTTCATTTTTCTTAGAGTTTCTAATTTTCCTTGTTTTCTGTGATTATCCCTTCATTCATAGCTTCTACTGCCTGGAATTCCTTTTTTCCCCCTATATCTTTCCTTTAATTGCTTGATTAAAGTCACAACTTCAACTAACTTCCCAAAAAAAAAAATCATTAAAAGGTCAATACTACCCTTCCTTGCTGTCAGAAAATATCAATATCTTTATCCTGTTCTCATACCTGATTGGTAAGTTTTTTCAGAACCTTGAGGGAACATTGTTTCATTGTCACGTAATATTTGGTTGCTTATGAAAAGTCCAATATCGGTCTGCTCCTTATTCCTTTACATATGGCTTTTTCTCCTTACCAGAGATTTTATGAACATTCCTTTATCCATCATGCACTATAATTCAATCAGAACATTATATATTGGTTTTCTTAAAAATTCATCTTGCGTAACAATTTTTGAGCCCCTTCAATCTAAATATTCTGGGAAGTCTCTTGTGACATTTTAAAATATAATCTTCTCCCATTTTCTACATTTTTTTTAACGTGTCATATATAATTCAATTGGGACCACCTGAATTGATCTCTTGGTTTTACTTTTAAAAATTTTTATTTTGTTTAACCATACATGCAATAAAGTGAACTAACCTTAAGTATATACACATGTATACATTCACATACCACCACCCAGATGGAGATACGGAATACTTCCAGCCTCTCAGACACCAATACCTCATAAATCAAGGTATCATTGATTAGTTTTGCTTGTTCTTGAACTTTATGTAAATGGAATAATACGGCATAAACTCTTTTACTTGTCTGGCTTCTTTCACACAACATGATGTCTGTGAGAGTAATCCGTGTGATTTGGAATATCAACAACTGGTTCTTTTTAAAATTGCTGTAGAATATTCCATGTTCCACAAGTTATTTATTAGTCTTCCTGTTGATGAGCATTGTGGGCTGTTTACAGTTTGAGGCTATTATGAAACATGCAAATGCAGTCATTCTTAGACATGTCTTTTGATAGACATATGTACTGATTTCTCTTAAGTATATGTCTAAAAATGAAATTGCTGGGTCACTATATTTAACTTTATCAGAAACTGTCAAACATTTTTCCAAAGTGGTTGTAACAATATACACTCCCACCAGGAACATATGAGAATTCCAGTCACTACACAGCCTCATCAATGTGTGTCACTGTCAGTCTTTAATTTTAGCCATTTTGGTGGGTGTAAAATGGCATTTCATTACGGTTTTAATTTGCATATTTCTGATGAGTAACGATATCGATCACTTTTCTTATCCTGTGACCCTTTGTATATCCCCTTTTTAAAAATGTCTGCTCAAATCTTTTGCCCATTTGTAAGTTGAGATATTGAATAAATGCATTTTCTCATTTTTATGTAAGACGTTTTATATATTCTGCACACAAGTGCTTTTTAGTTGTACGTATTGTGAATATCTTCTTGCATTCTGTGGCTTGTCTTTTAACTCTGGTTAAAATATTGATGGTATTTTTGTGTGACTACAAGTTTTTAACTTTAATAAAAATCCAAGTTCTCAGTCTTTTCATTGATGATTAGTGTTTTGTGTATCTTGTTTAATAGACATTTCCCTAACCCCAAGTTTATGAAAATATCCTCCTGTAGTTTCACCTGAAAGCTTTATTTTTTAGCTTTAAGTTTAAAATCCATCACAAATTTATTTTTGTGTGTGATGTGAGACAAAAGTCAAGGTTCGTTTTTTTCCCATAAAAATATGCAATTGTTCCAGTACCATTTTTATTGAAAAAGTCACTCTCTCCGCTGAATTGCAGTAGCACATTGGCAGTAAATCAAGGGTCTCTATATGTGTGAGCCTCCTTCAAGCCTCTGTATTCTCTTCCATTTGTCTACCGGCCTACCCTTAATACTTAATCACTGTTTTTACTATGAATCGTAAAATTTGATAAGTGTTGCAGTTTTGTCCTTTTACTTTTTCCAAAATTGTCTTGGTGATTCTAGGTTTTTTATATTTCCCTATATATTTTAGAAACAGCTTGTCAATTTCCACAAACTGTCTTGCTGCTACTTGATTGGGATTGCATTAAATCTACAGTTCAATTTGGATAGACTTGAGAACTAAAAAAAACAGACTTCCCAATCCATGAATACAGTATATAACTCTATTAATCTCCCATTATTTTAGGCATATTTATTTTCTCTCAGCAATGTTTTATAGGTTTAAGTCTTGCAAATTTTGCATTAGATTTATCCCTAGGTATTTGATACTTTTTTGCTACTATTCAATATGGTAAATTTTAAATTTCATTTTTCATTTATTTCTCTGTAGTGTATAAAATATCTGAATTTTGTATATTGAGCATATATCCAGCGTTCATGTTAGCTTTACTTGTTATTCCTCATAGTTTCTTTTAGGTTTTCTAGATTCCAATAGAAATATATACATATTCCATACTCCTATATTCTTAATTCATCTGTGAGTAGCAATGGTCTGTCATGTTTCTTATATTTTTCTTATGCTTTTTCTTTTTCCTGCCACTTTTGTTTATGTACTAGGTGATTTCCTTAGCTTTACTTTGCATGAACTTTTGGTTTTGTCTTTAATTTAGATATTCATATCATTATTCTTTAAGACTTCCTTGTTCTCTGATTTTTTTTTAGATATCCTATACTGGTTTTGTAGAAGCAATACAATTTCAAATTAGTTGAATTATATTATTTTTGTTGCTTTTGTTTCCTGAGTAGTATATGTGTTTCTCTGTGATCAGGTTTTCTGTTTTGTTATTTAATCTTCTCTTTCATGCCATGTGTTCTCTATTGATTTTTTTTTAAACATCTTTATTGGATTATACTTGCTTTACAGTGGTGTGTTAGGTTCTGCTTTATAACAAAGTGAATCAGTTATACATATACATATATCCCCATATCACTTACCTCTTGCATCTCCCTCCCTCCCACCCTCCCTTCCCACCCCTCGAGGTGGTCACAAAGCACCGAGCTGATCTCCCTGTGCTATGGGGCTGCTTCCCACTAGCTATCTACTTTACATTTGGTGGTGCATATATGTCCATGCCACTCTCTCACTTCGTCCCAGCTTAACCTTCCCCCTCCCCTTATCGTCAAGTCCATTCTCTAGTAGGTCTGCGTCTTTATTCCCATCTTGCCCATAGGATCTTCATGACCATTTTTTCCCCCATAGATTCCATATATATGTGTTAGCATATGGTATTTGTTTTTCTCTTTCTGACTTACTTCACTCTGTATGACAGACTCTAGGTCCATCCACCTCACTACAAATAACTCAATTTCGTTGCTTTTTATGGCTGAGTAATATTCCATTGTATATATGTGCCACATCTTCTTTATCCATTCATCTGTTGATGGACACTTAGGTTGCTTCCATGTCCTGGCTATTGTAAATAGAGCTGCAATGAATATTGTGGTACATGACTCCTTTTGAATTATGGTTTTCGCAGGGTATATGCCCAGTAGTGGGATTGCTGGGTCGTATGGTAGTTCTATTTTTAGTTTTTTAAGGAAACTCCATACTGTTCTTCATAGTGGCTGTATCAATTTACATTCCCACTAACAGTGTAAGAGGGTTCCCTTTTCTCCACAACCTCTCCAGCATTTATTGTTTGTAGATTTTTTGATGATGGCCATTCTGACCGGTGTGAGATGATATCTCATTTTAGTTTTGATTTGCATTTCTCTAATGATTAATAGCGTTGAGCATTCTTTCATGTGTTTGTTGGCAATCTGTATATCTTCTTTGGAGAAATGTCTACTTAGGTCTTCTGCCCATTATTGGATTGGGTTGTTTGTGTTTTTGATATTGAGCTGCATGAGCTGCTTGTAAATTTTGGAGATTAATCCTTTGTCAGTTCCTTCATTTGCAAATATTTTCTCCCATTCTGAGGGCTGTCTTTTCGTCTTGTTTATGGTTTCCTTTGCTCTGCAAAAGCTTTTAAGTTTCATTAAGAACAATTTGTTTATTTTTGTTTTTATTTCCATTTCTCTAGGAGGTGGGTCAAAAAGGATCTTGCTGTGATGTATGTCATAGAGTGTTCTGCCTAAGCTTTCCTTTAAGAGTTTAATAGTGTCTGCCCTTACATTTAGGTCTCGAATCCATTTTGAGTTTATGTTTGTGTATGGTGTTAGGGAGTGTTCTAATTTCATTCTTTTACATGAAGCTGTCCAGTTTTCCCAGCACCACTTATTGAAGAGGCTGTCTTTTCTCCATTGTATAGTATTGCCTCCTTTTTCAAAGATAAGGTGACCATATGTGCGTGGGTTTATCTCTGGGCTTTCTATCCTGTTCCATTGATCTATATTTCTGTTTTTGTGCCAGTACCATATTGTCTTGATTACTGTAGCTTTGTAGTATAGTCTGAAGTCGGGGAACCTGATTCCTCCAGCTCCGTTTTTCTTTCTCAAGATTGCTTTGGTTATTCAGGGTCTTTTGTGTTCCCACAGAAACTGAGAGATATTTTTGTGCTAGTTCTGTGAAAAATGCCAGAGGTAGTTTGATAGGGATTGCATTGAATCTGTAGGTTGCTTTGGGTAGTATAGTCATTTTCACAATGTTGATTCTTCCAATCCAGGAACATGGTATATCTCTCCATTTGTTGGTATCATCTTTAATTTCTTTCATCAATGTCTTATAATTTTCTGCATACAGGTCTTTTGTCTCCTTAGGTAGGTTTATTCCTAGATATTTTATTCTTTTTGTTGCAATGGTAAAGGGGAGTGTTTCCTTAATTTCTCTTTCAGATTTTTCATCGTTAGTGTATAGGAATGCAAGAGATTTCTGTGCATTAATTTTGTGTCCTGCTACTTCACCAAATTCATTGATTAGCTCTAGAAGTTTTCTGGTAGCATCTTTAGGATTCTCTACGTATAGTATCATGTCATCTGCAAACAGTGACAGCTTTACTTCTTCTTTTCCGATTTGGATTCCTTTTATTTCTTTTTCTTCTCTGATTGCTGTGGCTAGGACTTCCAAAACTATGTTGAATAATAGTGGTGAGAGTAGGCAGCCTTGTCTTGTTCCTGATCTTAGTGGAAATGGTTTCAGTTTTTCACCAGTGAGGATGATGTTGGCTGTGGGTTTGTCATATATGGCCTTTATTATGTTGAGGTAAGTTCCCTCTATGCCTACTTTCTGGAGGGTTTCTATCATAAATGGGTGTTGAATTTTGTCAAAAGCTTTTTCTGCATCTGTTGAGATGATCATATGGTTTTTATTCCTCAGTTCGTTAATATGGTGTATCACATTGATTGATTTGGTACATTGAAGAATCCTTGCATCCCTGGGATAAATCCCGCTTGATCATGGTGTATGATCCTTTTAATGTGTTGTTGGATTCTGTTTGCTAGTATTCTGTTGAGGATTTTTGCATCTATATTCATCAGTGATATTGGTCTGTAATTTTCTTTTTTTGTAGTGTCTTTGCCTGGTTTTGGTATCAGGGTGATGGTGGCCTCGTAGAATGAGTTTGGGAGTGTTCCTCCCTCTGCTATATTTTGGAAGAGTTTGAGAAGGATAGGTGTCACCTCTTCTCTAAATATTTGATAGAATTCGCCTGTGAAGCCATCTGGTCCTGGGCTTTTGTTTGTTGGAAGATTTTTAATCACAGTTTCAATTTCATTACTTGTGATTGGTCTGTTCCTATTTTCTATTTCTTCCTGGTTCAGTCTTGGAAAGTTGTGCATTTCTAAGAATTAGTCCATTTCTTCCAGGTTGTCCATTTTATTGGCATATAGTTGCTTGTAGGAATCGCTCATGATGCTTTGTATTTCTGCAGTGTTAGTTGTTACTTCTCCTTTTTCATTTCTAATTCTATTGATTTGAGTCTTCTCCCTTTTTTTCTTGATGAGTCTGGTTAATGGTTTATCATTTTTGTTTATCTTCTCAAAGAACCAGCTCTTAATTTTATTGATCTTTGCTATAGTTTCCTTCACTTCTTCTTCATTTATTTCTGATCTGATCTTTATGATTTCTTTCCTTTTGCTAACTTTGGGGTTTTCTTGTTCTTCTTTCTCTCATTGCTTTAGGTGTAAGGTTAGGTTGTTTATTAGAGATGTTTCTTGTTTCTTAAGGTAGGGTTGTATTGCTATAAGCCTCCCTCTTAGAACTGCTTTTGCTGCATCCCATAGGTTTTGGGTCATCGTGTTTTCATTGTCATGTGTTTCTAGATATTTTTTGATTTCCTCTTTGATTTCTTCAGTGATCTCTTGGTTATTAAGTAGTGTATTGTTTAGCCTCCATGTGTTTGTATGTTTTACAGATTTTTTCCTGTAATTGATATCCAGTCTCATAGTGTTGTGGTCGGAAAAGATACTTGATATGATTTCAATTTTCTTAAATTTACCAAGGCTTGATTTGTGACCCAAGATATGATCTATCCTGGAGAATGTTCCATGAGCACTTGAGAAGAAAGTGTATTCTGTTGTTTTTGGATGGAATGTCCTATAAATATCAATTAAGTCCACCTTGTTTAATGTATCATTTAAAGCTTGTGTTTCCTTATTTATTTTCATTTTGGATGGCCTGTCCATTGTTGAAAGTGGGGTGTTAAAGTCCCCTACTATGATTGTGTTACTTTCGATTTCCCCTTTTATGGCTGTTAGCATTTGCCTTATGTATTGAGGTGCTCCTATGTTGTGTGCATAAATATTTACAATTGTTATATCTTCTTCTTGGATTGATCCCTTGATCATTATGTAGTGTCCTTCTTTGTCTCTTGTAATAATCTTTGTTTTAAAGTCTATTTTGTCTGATATGAGAATTGCTACTCCAGCTTTCTTTTGATTTCCATTTGCATGGAATATCTTTTTCCATCCCCTCACTTTCAGTCTGTATGTGTCCCTAGGTCTGAAGTGGGTCTCTAGTAGACAGCATATATACAGGTCTTGTTTTTGTAGCCATTCAGCCAGTCTATGTCTTTTGGTTGGAGCATTTAATCCATTTACATTTAAGGTAATTATTGTTATGTGGGGTCCTATTACCATTTTCTTAATTGTTTTCGGTTTGTTATTGTAGGTCTTTTCCTTCTCTTGTGTTTCTTGCCTAGAGAAGTTCCTTTAGCATTTGTTGTAAAGCTGGTTTGGTGGTGCTGAATTCTCTTAGCTTTTGTTTGTCTGTAAAGGTTTTACTTTCTCTGTCAAATCTGAATGAGATCCTTGCTGGGTAGAGTAATCTTGGTTGTAGGTTTTTCCCCTTCATCACTTTAAATATGTCCTGCCACTCCTTTCTGGCTTGCAGAGTTTCCGCTGAAAGATCAGCTGTTAACCTTATGGGGATTCCCTTGTATGTTATTTGGTTTTTTTCCCCTTGCTGCTTTTAATATTTTTTCTTTGTATTTAATTTTTGATAGTTTGATTAATATGTGTCTTGGCATGTTTCTCGTTGGAGATATCCTGTATGGGACTCTCTGTGCTTCCTGGACTTGATTAACTATTTCCTTTCCCATATTAGGGAAGTTTTCAACTATAATCTCTTCAAATATTTTCTCAGTCCCTTTCTTTTACTCTTCTTCTTCTGGGACCCCTATCATTCGAATGTTGGTGCGTTTAATGTTGTCCGAGATGTCTCTGAGACTGTCCTCAATTCTTTTCATTTTTTTCTCTTTATTCTGCTCTGCAGTAGTTACTTCCACTATTTTATCGTCCAGGTCACTTATCTGTTCTTCTGCCTCAGTTATTCTGCTATTGATCCCTTCTAGAGAATTTTAAATTTCATTTATTTGTGTTGTTCATCACTGTTTGTTTGCTCTTTAGTTCTTCTAGGTCCTTGTTAAACGTTTCTTGTATTTTCTCCATTCTATTTTCAAGATTTTGGATCATCTTTACTATCATTCTGAATTCTTTTTTGGGTAGACTGCCTATCTCCTCTTCATTTGTTAGGTCTGGTGGGTTTTTACCTTGCTCCTTCATATGCTGTGTGTTTCTCTGTCTTCTCATTTTGCTTAACTTACTGTGTTTGGGTTCTCCTTTTTGCAGGCTGCAGTTTCATAGTTCCCGTTTTTTTGGTGTCTGTCCCCAGTGGCTATGGTTGGTTCAGTGGGTTGTGTAGGCTTCCTGGTGGAGGGGACTAGTGCCTATGTTCTGGTGCATTTGGCTGGATCTTGTCTTTCTGGTGGGCAGGTCCACGTCCGGTTGTGTATTTTGGGGTGTCTGTGGTCTTATTATGACTTTAGGCACCTCTCTGCTAATGGGTAGGTTTGTGTTCCTGTCTTGCTAGCTGTTTGGCATAGGGTATCCTGCACTGGAGCTTGCTGGTCGTTGAATGGAGCTGGGTCTTGGTGTTGAGATGGAGATCTGGGAGACTTTTGCAGTTTGATATTACATGGAGCTGGGAGGTCTCTTGTGGACCAGTGTCCTGAACTTGGCTCTCCCACCTCAGAGGCACAGTCTTGATGCCCGGCTGGAGCACCAAGAGCGTGTCAATCACACAGCTCAAAATAAAAGGGAGAAAAAAAAGAAAGAAAGAAAGAAGAAGATAAAATAAAATAAAAGACCACAAAATAAAGTTATTAAAATAGAAAAGATAAAAAAATTATTTTTAAAAAAGTTAAAAAGAAAAAAGAAAGAAAGAAGAGAGCAACCAAACCAAAAAACAAATCCACCAATGATAACAAGCACTAAAAATTATACTAAAAAAACCCACAAAAAACAAACAAACAAAAAACAGACAGACAGAACCCTAGGACAAGTGTTAAAAGCAAAGCTATACAGACAAAATCACACACAGAAGCATATACATACATACTCACAAAAAAAGAAAAAAGCAAAATATATATATATATATCATTGCTCCCAAAGTCCACCGCCTCAATTTGGGATGATTCATTGTCTATTCAGGTATTCCACAGATGCAGGTACATCACATTGATTGTGGAGATTTAATCCGCTGCTCCGGAGGCTGCTGGGAGAGATTCCCCTTTCTCTTCTTTGTTCGCACAGCTCCCGGGGTTCAGCTTTGGATTTGGCCCCGCCTCTACATGTAGGTCCCCTGAGGGCATCTGTTCTTCGCTCAGACAGGACGGGGTTAAAGGAGCAGCTGCCTCGGGGGCTCTGGCTCACTCAGGCCGGGGGGAGGGAGGGGTACGGAGGAGGCGGGGCGAGCCTGCGGCGGCAGAGGCCGGCGTGACGTTGCAGCAGCCTGAGGTGCGCCGTGCGTTCTCCCGGGGAAGTTGTCCCTGGGTCACGGGACCCTGGCAGTGGCGGGCTGCACAGGCTCCCGGGAGGGGCGGTGTGGAGAGTGACCTGTGCTCGCACACAGGCTTCTTGGTGGCGGCAGCAGCAGCCTTAGCGTCCCATGCCTGTCTCTGGGGTCCGCGCTGATAGCCGCGGCTCACGCCCGTCTCTGGAGCTCCTTTAAGCGGCGCTCTGAATCCCCTCTCCTCGCCCACGAGGAAACAAAGAGGCAAGAAAAAGTTTCTTGCCTCTTCGGCAGCTGCAGACTTTTTTCCGGACTCCCTCCCGGCTAGCACCGAAGCCCGAGCTTCAGCTCCCAGCCCCGCCCGCCCCGGCGGGTGAGCAGACAAGCCTCTCGGGCTGGTGAGTGCTGCTCGGCGCCGAGCCTCCGTGCGGGAATCTCTCCGCTTTGCCCTCCGCACCCCTGTGGCTGCGCTCTCCTCCGTGGCTCCGAAGCTTCCCCCCTCCGCCACCCGCAGTCTCCGCCCACGAAGGGGCTTCCTAGTGTGTGGAAACTTTCCTCCTTCACAGCTCCCTCCCACTGCTGCAGGCCCCGTCCCTATTCTTTTGTCTCTGTTTTTTCTTTTTTCTTTTGCCCTACCCAGGTACATGGGGACTTTCTTGCCTTTTGGGAGGTCTGAGGTCTTCTGCCAGCGTTCAGTAGGTGTTCTGTAGGAGTTGTTCCACATGTAGATGTATTTCTGATGTATCTGTGGGGAGGAAGGCGATCTCCACATCTTACTCTTCTGCCATCTCCTATCTATTGATTCTTACTTGTCCATTCATATTTAAGGAATAACTGCTTAGCTAATAAGGGTTTCCTCTGCTGTTGTGTCTCTTTTTCCTTCAGTCTCTCTCTTGAATAAAAATATGCCTGGCTACCAAGCATGAGATAGAGCAGAACATGTAGCTGGTCAACCTTCCTTCACATGAGTTAAGGGAAACACTCTCACGCTATTTCCCCCTCTATTGTAAGAATGTAAGAAGAAGGACTTAAATCTGTGAAGTCAACATCTATACTAGGCATTTCCCTAAATGGCTTATTCCATTTCTTTAGAGAAGAAACCTCCATATTTGGATAAGAAATAAAAGCCTGGTTGCCTGTACCAGGTGAGGGAGGTTGAGGGTAACCATTTATAATTTTATCCTACAAACATAGGTACTGTCACTCCTCCAAAGCTCACTTGAAGCATATTCCAGCGGTGGTTTTACCATGCACTATTTTCCTGAGAACACCAGAGAAACAGAAATAGAATCTGTTTTTAAAAATTACTATCTTAGGGAATGGGAGCTGTCAACTGAAAATAAAAATGCACCATGTCAGAGTTGTGAGTTCAGTTTTATTTGGGGCAGACTGAGAACTATAGCCCAGGAGACAGCCTCTCAGATAGTACTGAGGAACTGCTCCCTAGAGCCGGGGGAGGAGGTCAGCATACATATGGTTTGGGGGAAGGGGGAACGTGTACAATCCAGCACACATTTTGGCAGAAGGTTGCTGCTAGTCACGAGGAGCAGATGTCTCCGTTAATGGTTTTAGTGCTTTCCTAGATGTGAGAAGATGCAAGAAATTAGGCTCATAAATTCTTCTCCTGAAAATATCTAACTAAAGGCCTGTTCTGCCAGTTTTTGCTAGAGCACAGAGTGTCTCAGTCCTGATCTCTGCCCTGAACTCCTGGGTTGAAGGTCAGCGACTGCAGTGGCTAGTGACCTGATCTTTGTAGAGGCAGATGGCAAATGATAACTTTTAGTTGGCAGGGCTAAAGATACATGCCAAGAGAGCCTTTTTTTAAAAACTGTATTTTTTTGTACTCTTCCATGAAGCCTCAATGTTTCTGTCACTTGCAGATATTTATTCTATACGTTGATGCCAAGATTAGTTTAAATTTGTAATGTATACAGGAAAAAATCACTGGAAGCATAGTTACAAAACAAACCAAACACCAAAATATGTTAAAAAGAATTATGTCTGGGGACCTCCCTGGTGACACAGTGGATAAGACTCCATGCTGCCAATGCAGCGGGCCTGGGTTCAATCCCTGGTCAGGGAACTAGATCCCACATGCATGCTGCAACTAAGAGTTCGCATGCCTCAACTAAGGAGCCCTGGAGTCGCAACAAAGGAGCCCACAAGCGGTAACTAAGGAGCCCTCCTGCCACAACTAAGACCCCATGAAACCAAATAAATAAGTAACTATTAAAAAGAAAAAAGAATTATGTCTGAGTATAGGGAATACTTTGGGGTGATATTTTCCTGTATGCATAGTTTTTATCATAAAAATATTACAAATCTAATTTTGTGAGTGGGATAGTGAAGAAGAAAATCATAAAAAATTTAATGAGATCAAAGCTTTATCTAAACCAATGTCCAGGAAATATTAATATATAGTGACTGCTTCAGCCAAGGCCAAAGTCCTGCATCATCTTTGCCCTCTAACACAAAAATGAGAATATATGTTTCAATATTGACCTAAAGTTTCTAAAAAATCCTCAGACATCAAAGAAAGATGCACCTATGTTTACTACATGGAATTTTGCTAAGGGCATTTTATAAGGATTATTTAAAAAGTGTTGAAATAAGAATGATTTTCTGACTAGCCTGAAATTAACCATACCATTAAGCTACCCCAAGTGTTCCAGTCCCTTAAAATTCTGTGTAATTACAATCTCCCCAGTGCCTCATGCTTACTTCCTTAGGATTCTTTGCCAATGTGTTATTCTATATTTTAAACCACCAAAATACAGTCCAGGGATTCAAAGCTGAAGAAGCAAACCCAACTTCTCTATATACTTTAAGTAACTATGAGATCTGGTTCTTTGGGAATTAGTAGACATGCCCCAGTATCCTTAGCACAGGGAGTTATTGTGGCCCAAGGAGGTGAAATTAATTTACTGTTCCAAAAGCACCAATGATATTCTTGGATATCTCTGTCCCAATCAAAATCCTAGTACGTGAGCAGCCCTCTGCAAAACATGACAGAGGACACAACAGAAGAAAACAAGGTCTATCTTTGAGAAGGTTAACACTCAGGAGAGACCAGATATAAACATAGCAAACCATGAAAAAGCTTATGAACAAGTTGGTTAGGACCCTCATCAGGATGAGCTCTATGGGAAGGTAGAGTACAAGTGTTCAAGGGAATCAGAAAATACAGTCAGGAATTTGAACTATATCCAACTTTTTATGCA
Organism: Eschrichtius robustus; assembly: GCF_028021215.1. Lineage (NCBI taxonomy): Eukaryota > Metazoa > Chordata > Mammalia > Artiodactyla > Eschrichtiidae > Eschrichtius > Eschrichtius robustus. The sequence continues at coordinate 171,426,384 of NC_090826.1, read as the reverse complement.
ACTCTAATAAAGCCTCAGCTTGAGCCTAAAAGAGATTCAGATATGTCTGGGGACATCTGGAAAAAGGGCAGTGTCAGCCTCTGGAAACCTATTTGCATGCAGACTGAGAAATCTGGGAGAGGACTGGTCCCGAGGGAGGGATGACCCAGGCATGATGAAGTGACTCAGTAAAAAACCCATAGTCATTGAATGAGGAAGATGATTCTGAACACAGCAAGTCTGAGATTTATCCCCAACTTACCACTAATTGAGCTTCATTTGAATATTATGGAAAGCAAAGTTCTAAGTAAATGTTGAAATAGTTGTTTTACTTTCTGACCTAAACAGCTCTACTTTGGGGTTCCCTGTAGCAGAACTTAACAGAAAAGGAAAGTCTCTCTCACCACTTTTCCTTAGGTCATCACACAACGTTGGTGCCCTGAGGACACCAGCATGGTGCCTGGGAGAGCTAGCACTGTGTCTACCATGTCTTGTCAATAGTCTAAGGGTGGTCAGTCAGGAGGAAATGCCATGTTTTCGGATCAGTAACAGAGACAAAGTACTCAGCAGTGGAATCAGCATCTAAGACAGGCTTTTATACCCAGCTCATCATTAGCAGATGCCAATAAAAGACCACTGAACCAACTGAACCACAAGTAAAAACGCCAATCCTGGCAGAGCAGAAATGTACCTGCCATGTCCAGGAGAGCAGCAGCAAGCTTAGCTTAAGAATTGCTGTGCCCAGTACCATGAGATCTGACTTTGTGGCCACATGAGAATGCAGGGCAAGAGCTCCTGCAGGGAAATAATTACCAGGGGTCTAGGAAGTCTTATGTCCACATAAAAAGACATGAGATAGTGACATTTAAGTCTTTAACATTATCATACCTTAAGCTATCTGCAGGAGTGGTCTTGAGAAATCTAGGATGTACAATTAGTTATTTCTCAAAGTATAGAAAGATTGCTTTTAGCTGTGATGTTCAAGATTAGGTTTACAGTGAAGTCAAAAATGGCATTAAGCATGTATAAAGAAATAGTGTTTAAATGTCCCAGGATGAGCACTTCTATAGAAGGCTTAAAGAATCACAATCCTAGGAGGACACAAAGGTAGAAATCAAGTAGACCAATCATACAATCTTCAACTGTGAGAGTGAGACCCAGGAGAAAGAAAGGCAACCGCTAGCTGGTTGTGGAACAGACAGAATAACAGAAATCTTCCACTTCCGGTCCAAGGCTCTTTGAATGGCACTGCGAACACTCAGGGAAACCAAATGAGAAATAATAAGCCTGACCTTCTGATTCCTAGATAGTGTCAGCAAATTACCTATAACCATTCTGTACAAGTAAAACTCCAGCTGGGAATTTAAGAACTGTCAAAATGCTCTCTTCTTGAATGTGGATGGGTTTACCTACATTTCTGCCAATTTGAAAATGTAAATTCCTGAATTGATTTTTGATATGACTCCTTAAAAATTAGAAGCCGTGTTAGACTTAGCTTCAGAAGAGAAAAAGGTTGCACAATTTTTTGTTGGCTTTTAGGAATGGATGAAGGAAACATGGAGGGAAATGAAGAAAGAAGGAATGCAAGCAAAAAATGAGAACCAGAATGAGGAATAAAAATAGAAGAGTAAGTAAGTAGAAGAGAAAGAGCCAAAGAAGTTTGGAGTCTCCACATGAGAGGGATGGGTGGGTAAACTCCAACAAGAGTGTATTGAACATGAAGTTCATCTGTTTCAACTGGTGTGATTTACTTGACGTAAGTGACAGACCGAAACGGAAATAATAATCATCTGTCAAACAAATCAGTTTGATTGTTTCTTGACTGTCCTGGTTATTGTTTTCTTTTTTTAACCTAACCTAGCTGTTTCCTTGACCAGTCAAGTCAAAACAGACACCCAATTTGCACATGTCAACACAGGCTCACTCTTGAGTTAATGGCTCAGAGTCTGACTCACTGTCCTGAGAATCCCAGATCCTAACTTTTCTCTTCTTCTAAATTAGAATGAGATGGCCTCTGTTTATACTTTCATTAAACAGAACCACATGATTACAACCTTTCCACTGGGGGGTTTTAGCAGAGAGCTTATTAGCAAGAGCCCGTTTCCTGGGCTACAGGGCTGCTTTGGTTTTGAGCCAAGAGTGGCTGAGATAGACTCTTGCTTTGCTATTTTTCCTGGTTTAATGGGTTGCTTCTAGAGGCTTCTAGGGGCTTGTGTCCATATATTGAAGGAAGAAAGAAAGAGATGAGTATTTCTTCCACATGGCCCAACTGCTTCTGTCTCTGATAGCTCCTATGTTATCAGAGATTTTCATTTGAAGCCTGAAGTTTCTCTTTCACTTGTCCTGTGAAAAAAATAATGCACAGATTCCTGAGAAGTGGTGCTGGCTTCTTTTTTTTTGGCTGCGTTAGGTCTTCATTGCTGCGTGCAGGCTTTCTCTAGTGCAGCGAGCGGGGGCCTCTCTTGCTGTGGAGCACAGGCTCTAGGCACGTGGGCTTCAGTAGTTGTGGCTCGTGGGCTTAGTTGCTCCACAGCATGTGGGATCTCCCTGGACCAGGGCTCGAACCCGTGTCCCCTGCATTGGCAGGTGGATTCCCAACCATTGCGCCACCAGGGAAGTCCCGGTGGTGGCTTATCAATTTGTCATCTTTTATTACATGTGGTAATCAAACTGGAAGGTGTCTACCTTTTATTTCAAAGGCCCTCTCCCCTTCAAATTCTCCTATATCCTTTGAGACCCAGCCTCTGTGTTGACCGCCTTGACCTACACACCTGAAAATCCACATTCTCCTTGGAATTAACCTTTCCTTCCTCTGTGTCCTTAGCATTTGACTGCATCCCCTGCTGTGTATTATGCTGTATCTACATTGCGACAGTTCCCTGAAGATAGAAACTATGTTCTAACATCATCACTTTTTAAATAGGGGAATGAATATTTGTTAAATTAAACAGAACTGCAGACGGCTAATGGGGGGAGGACCTGAAGAAGAGATAAGGAGAAAAGAAGGACAAGGTTATTAGTAGTTGAAGGGACTGCAGACAGATAAAGATGATGGGACAAAATTGCTGGTATTATCATGGAAGGGGGTAGGGTGATGGGAGGTGTTTGCAGGAAAGACAAAATAATGCTCAGAAGATGGATCACTAGGATGAGGACAGAATGGGAAGTAGTCAGAGTGAATAAAGTGCTGCAATTATCGTAAATGCTATAACTGATGCCCTTGTGATGGTATCTCCTTTATGGGAAGGGAAGGAAAATCAGGAGATCAGGAAAGGGCAATCATCCTACCCCAGAATTCCTCTCCTTCTCCCTTCCTCCAGGCAGTCCACCTTGTTTCTTAGGCTTCAGAGCCTCAGCAATGCCTTGCTGGTTTTGCCCCTAGTCCCTATGCAGAGGTGCAAGCCTGCTGCTGTTCCCATAGCTCCAGCATCACATTCTGAGATAAAATTCCCGAAGTCTATCCCTCCTTTTAAATATAGACATGGCATGTGTTATGAGATAACACAAATACACAATTAGCATGTATGTGTGGACTTATTTTTCCTCTATGTCTTAGTAAAATTATAGATAGATAGATAGATAGAGTAGGGTAGTGAATCTTTTGACTTTCTGTTGCCCTTCTCTTATGATGAAGTAATCAAATTCATTATGAAACCTTAAAATGGATGTTAAGTCCTTGATAAAATTGAGGAGAAAGGTGTGCTGTTCAGAAACAGCAGGTGTTGACAGTGAAACCAGTAGGCCAAACCATAAGGTCCTAGGAAGAAAACACAGGGGTGACAGAGAAAAGCCTGGACCAAGAAATAATCTTTGAGGATTTATATGGGATATAAGGTCTTCCATACTAAGGAGCCAGCCTCTTGTCTCATCCCTCAGTAGCTTCTGTTCCTACTTCTTCATCTCCTTCCAATTTCCCTATTTTTTCCCTCCAGATGGAGACCACATAGAGAAACGTGAATAGGCAGCAGCCCCTCACCTCCACCGCTGACAAGGTTTAGAAAGGAAACAGAGGGGAAACCTGTGGTTCTGTTATTTCAGGGGAAGGTGAAATCATTTTCAAATGGCTTCCTATATGTTATCTTATTTGATCCTTGCAATAACGAACCAGTGAGGGACGAAAAACAACTTTTATTACCTGCCCTCCTCCCCCTATTCAGTTAAAGAATCTTAGAGCTAAAAAGATTTCTAAAAATTGTTCACGGTCACAGGATTGATGAGAGTACAGCCTGGCTTCCTCTCACCAAAGATGGTGTTGGTTTTACCTCTTTTTCTACTTCTTGGTTTACCCATGGTGGTTCTATGCTATTAAGATGAGCACAGTTTATTGAGTGCGTTATGGGTCAGACAGACTTTTGTGAACTGGGATGACCTGGGTTAACTCACCATGAGGCATGACTTTATTTTATTAGAAAAATTTGTTCTGGGTTCTAAACAACCAATTTACACACAATATTTTAGTACACAGCTCCTTTTAGATTGAGGACTGCCTGTACTAAGCTTCTAGCTTCTAAGGATAGAAAGATAGTCTTTTTTATTTTTCCTGTTCTGCTTTTGGAAACTAACAACAAGGGTGCCAATTAGCACCAGATGGGACAGAGACTGTGTGATGTGGAACGGCAACCACTAGGGACTGGATCAAATCCACTGATGTATTAAGCAATCGAAGGCCAGAAGTCGGGCAGGATTGGAATTTGGCACAATGTAAAGTTCTGGTCTGTCAAGGCCTAACTTTATACACAAAATCTGTCCCTTCCCCACTCACCGTCTGTGAGGAACAGCAAGGAAACCAGGAATTTGAAACTCTAGTACCTTTGCGGCCATAGACTTTCATATGCATATTGCCTTTCCCCTTGACTCCTCTCCATTTTTTAAAAAAATTATTTATTTATTTTTGACTGTGTTGGGTCTTCGTTGCTGTCTGCGGGTTTTCCATAGCTGTGGCAAGCGGGGGCTACTCTTCGTTGTGGTGCGCGGGCTTCTCATTCTGGTGGCCTCTCTTGTTGCAGAGCGCAGGCTCTAGGCATGTGGGCTTCAGTAGTTGTGGTGAGCGGCCTCCGTAGTTGTGGCGCACGGGCTTAGTTGCTCTGTGGCATGTGGGATCTTCCCAGACCAGGGTTTGAACCGGTGTCCCCTGCATTGGCAGGCAGACTCCCAACCACTGCGCCACCAGGGAAGTCCCTCCATTTTGAAGTTGAACTAATCTTTAGAGAATAAATAAGTAAATGTGCAAATGCCTACAGTCTTGAAACCTTGGATTTTTAAGTATATCATCTTAGCTGTCTTTACATTTATGAACGTTTTGATTTTTGAAATTAGAACTTTGCATTTGCACAAAGTCAAGTGTGGAATTGAAGCATTAGATAGCTAGCTTGAACTTAAAGGTAATTCAGACCTAAATGGCATATGTTTACTGAAAACATAGGATGTGAAGCAATATAGGAATTTCTACTGATATTCTCTAGATAAATGTCTATTCTTTTCCTCACCTAGCTAGTTGTGTGCCTTTGCTGCAAATGGATAGACTACATTACAGTCCATTTGGTTTGCTGAGTTCTGTCACTTACCACTCACTACATAAACATCAGTTTTCCCAGGCAGTTCACCTTGAAGACAGCTGAACACAAGACAAATTGAACACAGTTTTGCCTCAGCTTGGTACAAACCTGTATTTAATAGAAATGATCAAAGTTAGGCTTCATCCATAAAATTAATGGGTTGGATTTAAACATTTCTTCATGACTTTTTTCTCATTATAGCACACATAGAAAATGGTCTTATTCTGTAGTGTTCACTGGCCAAAGAGATAACAGAGCTCATGGCCAGAGGGAAACAACAGCTAGAGGCTCCATAGAGCCTGCCCAGCCAATCCAAGGGCTGAGGAAATCAATACCTCAGTTCGTCTGGAACTCATCAGTAACACACCAGTGTGTCAGCACCTACCACTGGGCACACAGGTTGGAAGTTCTGGAGTAAAGGATGTTTATGGACCCATTGGGGATTCCATGACTACTTTTTAGCATAAATTCACTGGGACTTAACCACTGACTTGTGATTTGAGCACCATGGCCCAAAACCTTCTAGAGCATAAACTGATCCCAGAATGTAGTCTCTTTGTTAATGGCATTGATAAGTCATCTCATGCTGGGGTGACCAACTGTCCCAGTTTGACCAGGACTGAGGGGTTTCCCATGACATACATGAGATTTTCAGTGCTAAAACTAGGGCAGTCCTAGGCAAACCAGGACAGTTAGTCCTCTACCCACCATATGTTAAAATATTCTATTAAGGAAACACAGAGGAGATACACTTTCTGCTTTCATAGGCTCAAGTGTTTGTGGTGGTCTTCCCAGCCCATTGGAACCAAAGGCAACAGCCCCGGAGCTAGAGTCCGGATCTATGGTTCATAAAGCAAAAGCCTATGACTTTTATTATGAAATGTTTTCCTTTGTAGAGTTGTTTTTGCCAGCTCAGAGAGGAAATAGTGGGCTGAAATCAAGTGGCATGACTGAATGACTAGTGCTAAGCCTTCGTGCAAAGGCTTCATTGGAAACATTCAGACTCAGAACAATAGTAGTTCTGACATGACTACCTCTTGCCTGGGAAACTCATAAACATGGCCTCTAGGCTATACTTTTTTTTCAGCAGCTGCTGGTCCTTTAATTTAATTATAAGCTACAAGTAAGCTTCTTAAAGAGGCAATGTGTGTACCAAACAGTGTCCAGAGGACACACTGTTCATAAAATTTAAGACAGTCAGCATTGTTGGAATTACATGTTCTATTAAGAGATGGGTGGACTGCTGTGGGAGAAATAGGAACCACCATCCCCCTCCTCCCCTACCCAACTTAAACCAAAATTGTTTTTGAGGTTCAAAAATATTCACATGACAGCTTTCTATGTTTGGCTGGAGTGGACTAAAGTGCAATGCCAAGAAAACGGTTTCTTCTATCTTTTATGCTAATACAGATGTCACAGGACTGAAGAGATTCCACAGCCCTGGTTCTCCATACTCATGCAGAGATACTATTTTATTTTTAACATTTATTATACACCTATTATGTGCACAGAACCAGGCTTTGCCCTGAAGGGAATGAGAAATAAGTAAGATGAAATCCTTCCCTTGAGGCACACACCATGTCCTGAGGAAAACCCATCTAAACAAGTAACTTTCACACTAAGCAGAATAAAATCAGTACAGCAGAAATGTGAAACCAGGAAGAAAGGAGAAAGTGGCATTTGAACCAGTAGCATTTGGCAAGGTAGGATGTCAGTGAAAGAGGTGAAATTTAGAGTTCTAAAAGTAAGCCACAGGAAGTCTTCTCCCTGGTGATAGCCCATCAAGACAAGCATGCCCTTGCTTCCCTGACAGTCATGTCACATAGGAGCTCCCTTTTCTGAATGGACATTGACTTTGAAGTCAGATAGACTTGAGTTTGAATTCCATCTCTGCCTTGTATTAGCTATGGGTCTGTGTCAATTATTTAGCTTCTCTAAATCCATTCCTACACTATAAAAGGGAATTAATAACAAAGCAGTTTTACTAATATAGAAAATGTAAAGTGGGATAATACAGGTAAAATTGCCTTATACAGAGAAAGACACAGAGAGAGACAGAGACAGAGAATTCTCAGGGCCACTTACCCTTCTCTTTCCGGTTTCTTAAGAAACTTACTGTGTATACTTCAAACCTAAGTTTTGAAGTGGGATGACTTGTACTGAACTCTGAGTAGTGTGTAAAAAGCTCCCATTTCTTATCTTATCAGGGAAACCAACAAATGCATTTAAAACTTAAAGCTAGTCATATTAGATCCATTGTTTTAGTATAAATGTCTTATTACATGGAAGATGTGGAGTTAAAGGTGGGTAGAGGGAATGCTGGAAAAAAAGAGGGGAGAAGATATTTAAGTATGTAGACAGCCCCAAATCTAAAACAGGCAAGGCGTGAATCTTATTTCAGAGGACTCAGTCCTCAGAATTAAACAGAACAGATTGCATTTTTAATACCCAATATTCCAGTGAAAACCAGTACCTATGCCTCTTTGACGTGTCTTTTATAATATCTTTGGGTACTGGTGTTTGGTCTAATGTAAACAGAATGTTCGCTGAACACACCAAGCTCCACTTAATATGACACAACTTTATTCTGATGGAGAAATCATTGAGGGTATTGCAATATGGGTTTTGCAACATGTACAACATTTTGGCACATGATAGTGATAGGATTGCAATATCTTTTTCCTTCCTGAACATATTGCAGATTCTTATTTGAACATCTAATATAGGAGAACTAAACAATGGTTCAGGGCTTGCAGGTAGGATATGATACCTGTAAAAGTCAAGTTTCTACGAACCACCACCCCCTTTTAGCCATCGTTTCCGCTGCTTAATTTCCTTCACCATTGGTAATATTTTTTTCCCAAATACCTATTTCAGCTTTCTCTTCCTCAATAAATATCCATCTTTAGCAAGGACAAAAAACCACACTCATTAAAACTGCAAAGACAATATTATGTTTTCCCTTTTAGACTCAAACATGGAAGGGATCCATCGAATAAGTAGAACTGGGAGGGAGAAAGGAGAGGGAGAAATTGGTGTGGAAGAGAGAGGAGAAAAGCAAGCATCATTCCCATCCCCCTCCTTTTGGGGCCCACATTCCATTGCCTCCTTCAAATCTCTGATCAGTGACAAATCCATGCGGCAAGCTTCTATGCCTTCAACCTGGTTTCCATTACATTAGAAGGAGACCAGTGCCCAAAACATATATCAGTATGTGACTTTTAGAAAATTCAGGGGTTGAGATACCCCAGTGGGTGTTACTGGTAGATCAGTAACAAATCACATTTCCACCAAGTCTCTTGTCTTTAAGTCTCCACATCAATTTCCTTGTGCTGAATGAGTCAAATACTTACACCTCTGGTTCTGTCATACTTGGCAGAATAACACTACATTTCTTGATTTTTTTTTTTTTAATGGTTGAGAAAAATTCTATGATCTTCAGCAAATTTGCCTCGTTCTATTACTGGCTTCATCTCTTTGGGATCTTTCTTTAAATGATCACAATATTCACTGTCACCAGTGTAAGCAGTGGTTGTAGTAGGTCTATTATTTTTATGAAATGCCAACATTCCTTTAAAAAAAACCTTTAAGGAATTAACTAATGAATACAACAGATGTGTGGAGAAACTAACCTACATCTATTCATTCGCTTATTTATTCATTTATACAACAATGTTTATTGTGCTCCTACTACATAGACAGTTATAGGCATTGGGAATACAGTAGTGAAAAAAAAAAAAAAAGGGAAAAAAAGACAATCCTTATGGTTACCAAAGGGGAAAGGGAGGGGAGGGATAAATTAGGAGTTTGGGGTTAAACTATATTCATTACTATATTTATATAAAATAAATAACCAACAAGGACCTACTGTAGAGCACAGGGGACTATACTCAATATCCTGTAATAACCTAAAAGGGAAAAGAATCTAAAAAAAGAATATATATACACTCTTTTGTGTATGTAACTGAATCACTTTGCCGTACCCCTGAAACTAACAAAACATTGTAAATCAACTATATTTCAATAAAAATTTTTTAAAAAGACAATCTTTCCCATGACTTTTATAATCTGCTGTGAGGAGACAGACAATAGACATAATAAATAATTGGATTATATAGCATTTCAAAAGTGTTAAGTGTTATAGAGAAAAATGACTTAGAATAAAAGAGATGTAAGATGCTGGATGGCAAAAGTGTCAGTTTAAATGGAATGTTCATGGGTAACTGAGAAGGTGATACTGAGTGAAGAAATAAAGGAGGTAAGGAGTAAGCCAAATGGGCATCTGAAGGAATACTACTCGCGCCAAAGACCCTGAGGTAGGAGTGTGTGGTGTGCTAGTTACAAGGTGTGATGGTTAATTTTATGTGCCAACTGGACTGGCCTAAGTGATGCCCAGATAACTGCTAAAACCTTATTCCTGAGTATGTCTGTGAGTGTTTCTGGAAGATATTAGCATTTCAACCAGTAGGCTGAGTTAAGAAGGTCACATTCACCAGGGCAGGTGGGCATCACCCAATCTGTTGATGGCCTGACAAAGAATGGCAGAGAAAGGGCAAATTCCTTCTCTGCTTGTGCTGGGACTTTCATCTTCTCCAGCCCTGGGACTCTTGCATTCCTGGTTTTGGGCCTTTGGACTCAAACCAGGACTTATACTATCAGCTCCCCTGGTTCTCAGGCTGACTCAGACTGAATTACACCACGAGCACTCCTGGGTCTCCATTATATTTGAAGCTTGCAAATGGCCAATCTTGGGACTTCTCAGCCTCCATAACCACGTGAGCTAATCCCTATATATATATACACACATATGTATACACACACATATGTATATATATCTTTATATGTATATGTATCTTTGTATATATAAACATATATATACACATACATATATATATCTTTATATATATATCTTTATACATGTACATAAATTTTATTCTATTGTTTCTGTTTCTCTGGAGAACCCCGACTAATCTACAAAATAATATCAGCCACACTGGCTGACCATATTATTTCATTCTCTTATGGGTTACTGGGTCCTCTGAATTGCATTGGGGGGATTAATGAGAGAAAAAGGCTTCTAGAACAAGACCAAATTCAGAAGTGGGGTTTTCCCCCATGGAAAGGAGATGGAGATATTGATACTGAGAAATTTTCAGGATATAAGATTTTTTAAGGGATAGAAAGCAAAAACATAGATCAAGGAAGAGGAACAAAGCTAACAACTGTGGCTTATTATGGAATTCTGGCCTTCACCAGCCTCTGTGCTGCTGAGGATACAAGCACATCAACACAGACAGCAGCCCCAGAGTTCCGGGAGCAGAATAACAGCAAAGCAAGCAGTGGCCCTCAGCGACCCTGGACATGGACCTGAGAGTCAGCTTTCCCAAGTGGATGAACTTGGGAAAGGACTAAGACAATCCTCTGGTTTCCTAAAAATACTAGAGGAAAGCTTTTCTTGGGATAGGTTGATATTTGGTATATAAAAGGCACACATGATTATTAGCTTACAAACTGGTGTCCATTTCACATTATATTGTATGCTCTAGAGAGAAGAATACTTTTTCCTCTCTACAGTCTTAACTTGGTCTATGAATGTGACATGCTGCAGGCAGCTCACTTTGGTACAAGAAAGCCAAATATTAAATTTTCAGAAATGTTATAAGCCAATTGTGAAACAGTCATTGTGAAAAATGAAAGTGTATAACCCTTCAAATAACAAAGATAACACATTTTCAAAACTCAACACCTCCTAATTATTTTACTACACTTTATATTATCTATCTTGAGGTTATTTCCATCTATTTTATCTGTATGATGGAAACACTGTGCTACTGCCTTTAGTTTAACTTTGCCTTAAGTTCTATCACATTGTTACCTTGAAATCAACCAAGGTGGATGTATTTATACCACAAAAATCGTCCATCACTACAAATCAGGGCTTGATTTATTTGTTGATTATCTAAACCACTGGTTATCAACCAGGGTCAAGTTGGCAACATTTGGCAATGGCTTGGGGAAATTTTTGGTTATTATAACTAGGGGTTACTACTGGGATCAAGTGGGTTGTTACCTCTGGGGCATACTACTCAGACCTAGATAATCCAAAAGGATTTGCTGGCTTTTAGACCAGCGATGTTGCTAAACATACTATAATTCACAGGACAACCTCTCACAACAAAGAATTATTTAGCCCAAAATAACAATAGCACCGAGGTTGAGGAATCCTGGTCTGGACCTACTAAAGTGATGTAGAAAATGTTAATAGTGCAGATTAAATTCAAAGTGCAGTATCTGTACCTATTACACTGGCCCTTGCCTTACCTTTCTTCTGTCATCATAGCAACTTCAGCCAGCCTCTGTCTTCAGAATTTCCCAGGCAAAAGGCAGACATCTGTCCCTCTGTTCTCGAAAATCCCCAAACCCTAAAGAGCCCACATCAAGTGTCCCTGAGTGATCTCTCAGTGTGCTCCATTCCTGTACTGTTATCGATCTGGGTTCTTGGACTCTTTAGTCAATAGAAATTGATCAGGGGCCAGACAAGAAATTCAGACAAGGCTTTACTGGGACTCCTGCTGTAGCACAAGGGAGAACAAGTAACAGGTTCCCTTGTTCCCCGCCCTGGGCAGTTGTGAGCTGGTCCCTTAAATGGGGTGATGGTAGGGTGGGTCCAGGGATCGGGCAGGAGGGGCGGCTTAGGTGGTCTGCCCACCCCCTTGGTGGTGCTGTGTGCAGGGATCATGTGCGGTCCCCTACTTTTGCTCCTGACACCTTAGAAGTGGCGGTTGGGTTTTTGGTCTTTCTGTATCTTGTAGTTTATAATTTGCACCAACTGCGCATGCACGCAGTTATTTTTAGTCCCTTAGAGATTCTTTGTATGTTGTTGCTGGAGGAGACCTTTGTCCAGGTACAAGCACTGCAGCAAAGGGTCCCAGGTCCCAGGTCCCAGGTCCCAGCCTGTCTCAGGACCACAGCAATGTCTGGCACACAATTCTACATGTTGCTCTTGGGGCCCCATCTGACTTTGCTTAGGTAGGAAGGGCTGCTACAACATTCTCTTGTTTATGACTTACCTCCAGAAAAAAATCCTGCAACAATTAGCTAATAAGATATGGATCTTTGGACTAGTTTTGCTATCTCATGATAAATCCTAAAAAGTTGTGTTCAGAATGAACCGACTTTATAACTCATGGATTTCAGCTTTGGAGCTCCAACTGAAATTTTAAATAGTAGGAAAATTCTCAGTCACACCCTTTTACATATACTTGAAGAGCCCCATTGCAGGAGCTGGACAAAAGGAGGCTCTGTTTATACAAAAACATTTAACAAAACTGAAACAAGCCCACTGACATTACCAAGAAATTATGGTAGACCACAACCAGGGTTTCTAAGTTTGTGCAAATTAACTTGGAAGTGGCTGATGTGGCTCAAACCAATCAAGGATCCAAAAGGATTCCCTGGCTTTTAGGGTTTGGACAGAAGATCCCTGTGCAGATAGAAAATGCAGAGATAGAAGCCAACTAGGTACTGTAGATTGGGACCACTCTCCAGACAATTTAGGCAAACTGATTCAGTGGTTACACCAGGCCAGTAAACCATCCTATTGAGTGAGAAAGTCACCCTGGGACAGAGGCTGAGTTTGGATGATGTATCCCATGTGGTTCTCTTCCCTTGGCTTCTCCCACTGATTGCCAGAGGGTCATGCCCTACCTCAGTCTGCACAGAGGTGTGTGACCATAGCCAATGTTAGTTTTCTTTGAGGAGGCAAGATAAATGGTTATTTGCACCATCTTCTTAAAGTTCAACAAAACCAAATAATCCAAAGTGTAGGGGATAAAATAAGTAGATTTGAAAAAAATCCACATTCAAAAAAGAAAGAAATTCTGTGAATCAGCAACCTGAAAAAAATGAAAACCAGAACTGAACAAGTACAGGTGTTCTTCTTCCTTGTATCCAAAATGTAAGTAGTTTGTTACTTTCTTCCCTAAAACACTCCGTGAAGTAGATTTTGGTAACTGCTGATATAGAGAGAGATTTAGTAGAGATAGAAAAGTTCTAGTCACTGCCTTGCCAAAGCAACAGCATAAGAAATTTACTTTCCATGACAATTTACTTAGATACATATTTTTAAATACTGCAGTAAGAACAGAAACATACACTTTATGTATGTTTAATGGACTCTTTAATAGAAATGGGTATAAGACCCTAACTAACACAAAAAATAATAAGTGTTGGCAAAGATGTGGAGAAAAGGGAACACTTGTACACTGTTGGTGGGAATGTAAATTGGTGCAGCCACTACAAAAAACAGTATGGAGGTTCCTCAAAAAATTAAAAATAGGACTACCATATGATCCAGAAATTCCATTGCCAGGTATATATCTGAAGGAAATGAAAACACTAACTGGAAAAGATACCTGCACCCTCAAGTTCATTGCAGCATTATTTACAATAGCCAAGACATGGAAACCATCTAAGTGTCCATCAACGGATGAATGGATAAAGAAAATGTGATAGATAGATAGATATAGATATTGATTAGATATGTTACTCAGCCATAAAAAAAAGGGAAATCTTGCCATCTGTGACAACATGTTACCTATAACAGAAAGGGACTGAGATGCAAATGATTTAACATTTGCATAATTTTTCAGAGAATACTTAAGCTACTCCCTGATGTGTAACCATTACCACAGGAAGTAACCATTGTGGCAGGAAGTTGAACAGAAACTGACCCAAAATAGGCAAAACTATGAGGCACACTAAATTGAGTTAATATCTTTGATTATTGGTTATGAACAAGGCAGGTGATCTTTACACATATGCCTTACATATTGCATTAAGATATTTTTAATAAGTTTAACTATGGCATTATAGTGATTCAACAAATTATTTTCATTTTCATGTCTTATCATTTCATTTGCTCAAAGGATGTGTGTTTCAGTGCAGCTGTTAGGACACAACAATCTCATTTTGGTGCCTGAATTGAAACTTTAAGGGAGAAAAATTTGAGGACTGATGAATGGACACATTTCAACGAGCACTTTTAACACCGAGAAAAAGAACCTGCTTTGTGCTTATTCCCTCCTATGTAAGTCATTCTAAATCAGGGGAGATTAATGTCTTTCTCAGATGAAGGAGCTAGACAGCCTGGCAAGCTTGTTTCACTGGCATGTAATAAAAACTTTGAAGCCAAGGACCAGGCTGCCATGTCTCCCTAGGTAAGAGAGGTGTCCCCTTCTTTCTCAGCTCTTCCCCCAAGCAGAAGAAGGATGGGGAGCTTCTGCCTCACCGTACCTATACTGGGGATCAAAAGTCTATGTCAGCCTTCAGAGATGCCAATCTGGCACTTACAGAAGTATTAGGGTCACTTAAGGAATATGAGCAATAAAAAGAAAGGAAAAAATGACTTTGGAAAGCTTTCAAAGTCATGAGAGACGACATTCTGGGGCCAGGCAGAGAATGAGAAACGATCCTGGGTTTTATGTGCATAAGAGAATTGAACCACATCGTTATTAACAAAGCCGTGAGGAAACCCTGGCTCCAGTGCCATTCTGCCTGGAAGTGTAATTTCTAAGAGGGAGAGTGGATTCACAAGGAAGACCATGATTTGTTTGGGATTTTGCCCCCAGAGTGTAAGAATAGCTTAAGCATTAGGTATTCCTAATTTGTTATAACTTGTGAGCAACTGGCTGCATTGGCAAATGTAAAGAGGCTGGGACTGCATCGGAGTCTAATAAAAGCCCTAGTAAAAGTTTTAAACTAGTTCACACATCTGCAGTCTAATGGGGGGTATTACCTAATCCATGCCATTGCCACAGCAGCCCCACCCACCTAACCGACTGGATACCTGCTAAAGAAGGAGGCTGGGGAGGGTTTTGGTGCACCATTCCCTCAAGGCAGAATTTACTGCTTCTTAGAGAACCACCACCATCTTCAGAAGAACCAGGAGGGGATTTATTTAAAGAAATACAGCTAATTCTCTCGGGTTCCCATAATTTGCACTTGCAAAAATTCCTTGGAAGGGGCTGAAGCCTGCCTCTTCAATGGAGAGAGATCTTTACCAGGAGACAAAAATTGAAGTCTGGCATTTTAATGCCCCCATGCAAGAATCATCCACAACGCCCCAGGGTCCCAGCGGTGGTTCGAAGAGCGCTCCAATTTAGTGTTAGGATTGTGGAATTTCACTCTGGAACAGAGGAAGAAGCAGGGAACAAATAGCAAGAGGTGGGAAGCCCAACATTTCTTTCCACACTTTGGAAATTAATCTAGAACCTTGGGGGAATACAAAAGGTATTTTACTTAAAGTTTTAAAGCTTTGTAACATGTTGATATTAAATGCAAAAAAACCAAATTCTTGTTCTATTCCAGAATTAGTGTTATATTTTTTCTGAAAGTGTTTACATCGTAAGCTGACATTATGATACATTTAATTAGGTGATTCTAGAGATTATTCTAGCACCAGGCATAAACCTGCCCCATATAAGCCCACATCGCTCACTGGCTGAGTATCAAGAAGGTGAGCATGACACTTAGGCAGCTAACAGTAGCAGCCTTCAAGACCTGTACCCACCAGGAACACACAGATCAAACTGGCTCTTAGAGTCTAGTCACACATTTATATTAAAAGGGAGAAAAGTCACCTTCTGTGGTTTTTTCAGAGCTTCAGATAGTCTCCCTTCCCTCAGCTCATCAAGTTTAAATTGGCTTCCTTTGTTAATTTCAGCCACCCTTGCCTTCTAGACTAAGGAGATTTGAAGCCCCTCCCCAGGTTACGGAAGATACAATGCACTTTTCAGTTCACCATATTTTCCTGAAGGAAAATCTCTCTGCCTCCTAAAAGCAGCCCCAAACCACACAAAAATGTGGGGAGCAGTAGGAAGGAAAGAGCCCAGGTCCAACTCTTGGTTCCATCAACCCACAGCCCCGCCAAGAGCTGCTAGGTGTCCCGTGTCAGATGATTAGCATCAGGTGATCCTTGGAGCCAGACAATCAGCAAAATAATCTGCCTTATTCTAATAAGATTCATTGCAATGTATTTATTGTCCTAAAAATTCATGTGCTGATCAGGTCTTTATCTGTATGCATGCACTCTCAGACAAAGAAGTACAGACCTAAGGACTCGCTTTCACTTTGGTGGAGAATATCAGTTTCCAAGTCATGCCATGCCGAGCCAAAGAAAAAGCACTATTAAATTTAAGTCCACTAAGGAACCACAAATAAAATATGTTAATTCCACTTTAAAATCTTAAAAGCTCTGCTCTACAGTGGTTGCCGTCTTTTTTTTTTTTTTTCTCCCATTCTCTAGTTCATAAAAATCAGAATGGTCTGAATTTGAGTTGTTAGTCCTTGACACTTTCATAAACTCGCAGCACATTTCTTCTTCTCTAATGTATTTGTTCTGCTTGTGCATCAGGTAGCCTGGAGTCTCATTTGCTTCTCACTTGTCTTAAGAATGTCTGAGGCACTGGCTTCAAGTACTGGGGTAATTGGGACTTAGGAAGGTTGGTTCACACAGGGAGTGGAAGAGTTAAGATTCAAGTTCAAGTCTCTCTGAGTTTAGAACCTTCAGTCCTTCATGTTGCTTCTCTCTGCCTAGCAACACGTAATAGTCCTAGAGCGTCTGACTCAATGCTTCAGTATAGTCTCCAACAACTTTGTGTGCTGACTGGACCCAGACACCATAGAGAGGCATTAATATATATTCAAGATCATGGCCTTTCCATAATAGAAGATATTTTGTTGCCAAGTTACCAAGAATGTCTGGTAGTGTCAGGGTTGGGCTTGAGTGGGGACGTCAGCCAAATAAAACTTTTCTACTATTATTTTTCAGTGGAAATAATGACTCAGAAAACAATCTTTTAAAATATATTTTAACACCTAGATATTTTCAATCAAGGGTCCTTGAGTGGTGATGCCTTGCTTGTCCTGAGTTGGACCCATACTCCTTCCAGTTTTCTGCAACCACCATACTTGCCATTGAGAAAAGACATCAGACACGGAGGATCCCATTCCAGGCTAGTTCTATCACTCAGTCCCATCACTCCATCTCAGAGGTTCTCAACGCCCACCCCAACCCCCTGCAAATTAGGATTCCATAGAGACTGTAATCAGCATGAATATCAGAGTGAAAAATAGAACACACTTGGTGTCCTCAGCAAAGAAATGATTCCAAAGCGTCATCTATTCACTTATTTGAGTAGGGTTAATTTTTATGCTTACCCCCAACCTATGACAAAATATTAACAAACAGTAAATGATGTGTTGATTTTTACTAGAAAACCAGCTATAATATAGTACAAATGAGTAAATGTCAGAGCTCTGAATCCATGACAAAGATGGTGAAATGTAATTTTAATCACCCTCTGACCTCCATGCTTACATGATCAGTCAGAAGGTATAATATACATCTATCCACAATTATTATAATGTTGAAATAAAGAAAACATGTTAGGTATATCATTTTTTCCATTTCAAGAATTGCTTTTTTCTTTTTTCTTTTTCTTTTTTACTTTTTCTTGGCTTGCTTGCTTCTTATTCATGTATATTGAGTTAGATGTGGGAGTATCCTCCTTGACCATCTTGTACATTATTTGCTTTTCTGGTACCTTTGTACAAATAAGAAAAAGGTGATCTCTCTGGATCATTACTTGACAAGAGAAAGATACTTTTTTAAAGGAAGAAAATGGAGCTTATGTCTTCCTCCAGGAAGGACTGAGCACAGACTGGATTTCAGCTCCCCCTCCGTCTCTCTGTCTGGCATTTATGGGTAGTGTTTGAAATGTGTAGCTTAAGCATGTAGCCTGGAAGGCTTGCCCACAGTCAATTCACAATTATTCTTTTACCCCAGTGTCATTCAAAGAAGTCTCTAAAGGACATTTTTGAAATCCGCCATGTGTTTTGGTTGAGACAAGGTTTGAGAAGTTTCTAGCATTTAGTGAGAAGGGACCAGGTATGTTAGATGTCTTGCAACATTCAGGGAAGTGCCAAACTACAAATAATTGTTTCGCATTCTGCAGATAACTTTTTTTAACTGGAATAATTACCTGAACCTTGACCCTAATTCCTTTATACATATAAATTAAAGAATTTATTTAGCAGTTTCTATATATGTTAAAATTTCCAAAAATACAACTACTGTGTAAATCAAGAGAAGACTGTACTTTGTTACAAAGATTTTCTCTACATTTTGGAAAACAGCACCACTAAAGGAAACTCAGGTCATAGGATTTGCATTTCTAATGCAAAACATTTGTTATTAGTTTGTGTTAGTAGCTGTTCCATTCGTGACTGAACCTATGTATGAATATATTTTTTTAGATCTTATTTCAAAACATCAAATATAAAGGAAAGTGACAACAATATCCAGCTGACTTTTTAAATTGAGTTTTATAGTTTTGCCCATAAAAGTCACCATTGTACCTTCAATTCTTGTGGTTTTTTTTTTTTTTCAAATGAAGCAACAAAATCATTAAGACTGAAGAAACATTTTACAACAGAACATCCTAATAAAATTGTTAAAGACATGCCACATTTCCAAGTAATCTTGTCTCTGGGATGTTTATAAATAGTCTTTTAATCAAAAAAAGAACAAATCTTAGTAGTACAAATGATTACAAAATGTGGTAATCTATAAAATTTTGGAGAAAAGCTAATCTTACTAGCTGTACAAGAATTTACTAGAATGGTGATGGAAAGGAATATAAATAAAATAATTTTTTTTACTTTTTCATTAAGCAATGTTAAGAATTGTTGAGATAGCATATAGTATTGAAAAATTAGCTGTGTAATGAACTGTAATAAGCAAATTTTTGACAAGTGTATGAAAGTAACCTATAAGAAAATATTTACTGCTCACTTATGTAAGATTTGCAAGAAAAGAAAAAAGTTGAAAGAAAGAACTATTTTCAAAATTCCTGATAGAGGACAAAAAAGGATGTCAATAGTTGGAATTCTTAAAAAATATGTTAAACAGGAAAAAATCTCATTTTCTATGTCATTGTTTGTACCATAGATAATTAGACCAGCTATCATTTGTCACTAAACAAGGTTTTATAAACAGCTTCAAGTATCATAATGTTTTAGCAGTTCATTCTATTTTTCATAGTAAACCAGTAGACAAGGATCTTGGTGAAACATTTCAATAAATGTTTTTTGAAATAAATAATAAAATAAAAAATAAATTTATTGATTTCAAAGAAATACAAACTTTAGCAGTCTGAAGTTAATAAAATTAAGACTAATTCTTTGAATGACAGATTATTTAGAAACCTGTGACATGACAAAGATATTAAAAAGTTTATCTGACATACTAAGTAATTTTTTTCATACATTTGAAAGGCTCTCAAAGGAAGTTGCTTATAAATATTTTGTTCACTATTTGATGCTGTTGTAGAGCTATTTCATTTAACTAATGAAAAATTAGTGGCAAATTCAATGCCAAAATTCAAATATTGAAAAATGATGTGTTTATTTTTCAGAGTTATTGATGAAGTTAAATGAAGTGATCCTGAAGATGCAAGGAAATGAGTTAATCACATTAAAGTGAAAGGAATTTTCATAGGAATTATCAAGAAACACATTTCTTTTAAAATAACCTTTGTCACTGAGCATTTTCATTGTTCTTTCCAGCTGTTGGATCAGGTTAAATGTAATAATATTGATATTATATTACTCATATTGATAATATATTACTCTTACATGGCTGAACCCAAAAGATGAGATGTAAAGATCTGAATGAATTTTCATCAGTGATTGGGTGGGATTTATTTATTTGAAATGGAAAAGGTCCGTCAGCCAACATTTGCAAAGTGAGTTACCTGAGAAAGAAAGAAAGGACAGGGGTCAAAGAATTTAATCAGTCTAATTATAAAGTTATGAATTTCAACCTACCTCTTTGGAAATAAGCTAAATTACTTATTAGAGCATTTCCAACTTCATATTTAGTTGGAAAAAGTTTCAGTGCTATCTCACAGTTACTACAAAGTACAGTTATTGTAATTATATTGCAGTGGTCACTGAATATGCTTAAAAACATACAGCAAAGATGATATTAACTGTTTCAACAAATTTAAAATCTAATATTATTAAATTAGTGGAGTAAGGATTCTTTTTATTATTTTTAAAAATAAATGTATTTATTTATTTATTTTAGGCTGCGTTGGGTCTTCGTTGCTGCGCTTGGGCTTTCTCTAATTGGGGCGAGTGGGGGCTACTCTTCGTTGTGGTGCGGTGGTTTCTCATTGCGGTGGCTTCTCTTGCTGCGGAGCATGGGCTCTAGGTGCTCGGGCTTCAGTAGTTGTGGCACACGGGCTCAGTAGTTGTGGCTCACGGGCTCTAGAGTGCAGGCTCAGTAGTTGTGGTGCATGGGCTTAGTTGCTGTGCTGTATGTGGGATTTTTCTGGACCAGGGATCAAACCCATGTCCCCTGCATTGGCAGGTGGATTCTTAACCACTGTGCCACCAGGGAAGACCAAGGATTATTTTTAAATATTTTATATTATTACTCAGATATACATAGTAGCTCAATAATAAGAAAACTGTGCTTTAAAAAAATGCATATTTATTTTATTTGGGTTGCCTTTTTTTCTGAGAAGTGTAGTATTCCATTGAGCCAGTTGTCTTGTTAGAAATTTAGGCTCATACATAGTTTGTTTTGTATGAAATGTGCATTTTATCATGTTCTACTGTCAAATAATGTTATACTCCCTTTACAAGTTACATAAGAAGTTTATAGCAGTATTTTTCTATTTTTCCCTCTAATCCTTTGTAATATTACTGTCATTTATTTTTCACTTTTATGTATATTATAAACCACACCACATTTTTACTTACTTTGCTTTAAACAGTCACTTGTATTTGGAGAAATTGGAAAATGAGAAAATGTCCTTAATATTTGCCTGACATTTGCTATTTCTAGTGCACTTAATTCTTTCATGTAGATCTGAGTTTCTAAGTGGTATCTTTTTTCTCCTTTAGTCTTAAGAACATACTTTAACATTTTTTGTAATACTTAGAGAACAAATTCTCTCAGCTTTTATTTGTGTGAAAATGTCTATTCCATTTTCATTTTTGAAGGCTGTTTTTGCTGATTTAGGGTTCTTTTTTAATTTTATTGAAGTATAGTTGATTTACAATGTTGTGTTAATTTCTACTGTACAGCAAAGCAACTCAGTTATACATATATATATATATTCTTTTTCATATTATTTTCCATTATGGTTTATCACAGGATACTGAATAAAGTTCCTTGTGCTATACGGTAGGACCTTGTTGTTTATCCATCCTGTATATATCAATTTGCATCTGCTAAACCCAAACTCCCAATCCTTCTCTCCCCCACCCCACTCTGGCCCTTGGCAACCACAAGTCTGTTCTCTATGTCTGTGAGTCTGTTTCTGTTTTGTAGACATGTTCATTTGTGTTGCATTTTAGATTCCACATATAAGTGATATCATATGATATTTGTCTTTCTCTTTCTGACTTACTTCACTTAGTATGATAATCTCTAGGTCCATCCATGTTGCTGCATGATTTAGGATTCTTGACTAACAAGAATTTTGTTTTGTTTTGTTTAGTATTTTTAAAATGTCATTCCTTGTCCTCTGGTTTGCACTGCTTCTGATCAAGTCAGTGGTAATTGTTATCTCTGTTTCCTGGTACATAATTTGTCTTATTTCCTCTGGCTGCCTTTGAGATTTTTCTCTTTCTTATCAGTTTTTAGGAATTGTACTATAATATGCCTCTTTGTACTTTTCTTTGCATTTCTCCTGTTTGGAGTTCATTAGGCCTCTTGGACCTGTGTGTTTATAATTTTCATCAAGTTAGAAAATTGTTTGAATGTTATTTCTTCAAATATTCTTCTCTTCCCTTCTGTTTTCCTGGGACCCCAGTTGACACATTTGTTAGACCTTTTAGATGATTAAGAGGGTAACTGGGAATCTGCTTTTTCATGTTAAGTACACTTTGATTCGATTCTGAATAGTGTGAATGTTATAATGTTGATATTCTCCATTTTGTTGTCTTCCTTTCAAGAGTGTTGAATTTTTGTTCCAGCAGCAGTTAAATTAAGTGTGAATTACCTTGATTCTTTGGAGTCTTGTTATTCAGCTTTATTAGGTCAAGCCTTGAGTAACTATTTTGGCTGTACTCCTAGGGCATGCCTTCTCTGGGGCATCTCCTAATGCTCCAGATATTTAATGAGGTCTTTTCATTCTAACTTGATCAAATTCAAACTCTTCTCAGGCCTGTGTATGCTCACCTTATAGCTCCTGGTTGCTTGTCTTTCCGCAGTAGCTGTTTTTCTCCAGCCTCATGGAGTTCCATTCTAGATTCAATGGGACTTCTATGCAGATTTTCTGGAGCTTTCTCTGCATTTCTCCTTTCTCCCTGGCCCTCTTCCCTGTACATTCTAGCTTTCTCAGCCTCCCTGGTCTCTGATCTCAAACTCAGGCTCAGCAAGACGGCTGTGCTCCAGGTAGGCTGTGCCTCCCTGTGCTGTGGTCCAGAACCCTGCTTCAGACCGAAAACCAGAGCAATCAGATGACATCCCTTACTTGTCTTCCATCTCTTGGGAATCCCAGTCTTGCATTGGCACGTGTCCAACATCAGAACACAGTTGTTTCCTACATTTGGTGCAGATATGTATTGTTTACGGCAGGAAGACTATTCTAATACCAGTTCTTCAGCCGTGACCGGAAGCAGAAGTGAGTTCCCTGTTAATTTTGATTTTCCTCTTGCCTCAGAAACATATCCTAAAACAGTTTTCTACAGTCTCGTGTGTATTACTCTTCTTTTTTCTTAATCCACCCTCTTCTCCCTACCACCTGCCAAAATATTTGGCTTTCTAAGTCTTAATAAATAACAGAAACTGAAAGTGTTCCCCAACACGTGGCAGGAATTTAAAACCTAAGATATGTTTTCTGTGCTACTCTGTCACGACTCTGCCCTGTGTCATTTCGTATGAATTATTCTGACTCTCCCCTTACAAGTGAGATACGGCCCATTTGTCAGATTGTCACACTTCCTCATTTCTCCACGTTGTTGCTCTGCAATTTTCCTTGGCATGTTATCCCAACTTCAATTAAGGTCATTTCTCTCTTTCCCTTATTATACATGAATGAATCCAGGTTGTTACAACCTATCCACACACTAGCTTCCATTTTAGTGTAACTCATACCTCTGCCATTTCATTTCCCTGCTTATCATATGGGGCATGCTTTCTTATCTTTTTACTTGTCGAGAATCCAAACTCACTCATCTGACTACTTCACTGCATCTTCTAAGTAGCCCTGTCCAGACATTTACATAATGAAATGCATACTGTTATAAATTGCTTTTCTTTTTTGAAAAACTTTATTTATTTATTT
The DNA here is from genome assembly GCF_028021215.1 of Eschrichtius robustus. NCBI lineage: Eukaryota > Metazoa > Chordata > Mammalia > Artiodactyla > Eschrichtiidae > Eschrichtius > Eschrichtius robustus. The sequence continues at coordinate 171,402,485 of NC_090826.1, read as the reverse complement.
TTGGCTGCGTTGGGTCTTCGTTGCAGGGGGCGGGCTTTCTCTAGTTGCAGCGAGAGGGGCTACGCTTTGCTGTGGTGCACGGGCTTCTCATTGCAGTGGCTTCTCTCATTGCGGCGCACGGGCTTCAGTAGTTGTGGCACATGGGCTCAGCAGTTGTGGCTTGTAGGCTGTAGAGCGCAGGCTCTTTAGTTTTGGCACACGAGCTTAGTTGCTCTGCGGCATGTGGGATCTTCCCAGACCAGGGATCAAACTCGTGTCCCCTGCATTGGCAGGCGGATTCTTAACCACTGTGCCACCAGGGAAGTCCCTGCTTTTCTTTTATTTGTCCTTTTTGAGGGTATTATATTTACATGGAGATATATTAATGTTTTTGAAATTATGTGTGTACATAGATGATGTCACATGTTACTTCTATTTCAGCACAGTGAAAAGCACATGACAACATATTGGCTATAAGAGGGCATTGGGTTCTATAAGATTGGAAACCATTGATTTACTTATTTAATACAAATTAGTAATTCCTTTCCATGTTCAAAACATTGTCCTATGTAAAATATAAAGGTGAAGTGGATGTCCTCAAGGAGTTCAATTTAATAAAAGAGAAACCCTGGAGATTCATGAATGTAGGGCTCACATCTGTTTAGTTTGCTACAGTATCCCTTGTTCCTAGAACAGTTATTGACACAGAGAGGATGGTCAATAAAGTCACCTTGAATCAATGAAGGTAGGCCTTCAAATAGTTTAATCAAAGGCAGTAAGTAAAGAATGACCTAATAGTGGTATAAATGGAATACTGTAGGAATTTAGAGAGGAAAATATGAGACCTACACTGACCATAACAGGCTTCTTTCAGGAAGAGACTTTTCATTTAGACCATGATGCATAAACCAGATTGACACACAGGAAGTTGACCAGGGCATTCTGAAGTGAGGGGACAAGTAAAGAAACGCAAATGCAGAATGACATGGAACGTTGGAAGAATGATCAGTAACCATGTTTGTCTGGACCTTAGTAATCAAGTTCAAGTAAAAGAGTAAGAAGAGAAGAGGCTTGAGAGTTAGGGCTGGCCACAGCGCAGAAGGAACTACACCCCAGACAGGAGAAACCAGGGCTCATTTATGACATAGCAAAAATAATACCCAAGGAAGGTTACTCTAGCTTTGCTGTGTAAGGAAATTGTGATGACAACTGCAGGACTTAACCTAGAGGACCTTCTCCTGATCAAATGTCCACCAAATATGTGAACTGCAGAAAACCCCCCTTTTTGAAACTAGTAAATTTCAGAATGACATTATTATTTTTAATATCTTATACCTGCAATGAGGAGATAAAGAGAAATTAGTGGCGTTTAAGTCATATACAGGTTTAGGGAAATAATAGAATGTTTGAAGTAAAAGATTAATGTAATGAGAGATAAAGGGATCTTCCCAGTAACTTGAGTGTTTTGTCCCTCTTTGTTCTTCAATATGGACATTTGTGGGTGTGTGTGTGTGTGTGTGTTATAAATTAAAAGTTATTTTACTATGAGAATAATAGCAATTACCTAATTACCAATTACATACCAATGGAATAAAAGACAGTCCTTTAACACATTTTGCATCATAAGAAACACTTATATTCTAAGAATCTAAAAAAGAGTGGATATATGCACATGTATAACTGATTCACCCTGCTGCACACCTGAAACCAACACAGCATTGCAAATCAACTATACCCCAACAAAAATTATCAAAAAATAAGTAAATAGGAAGAGAGGAACCAAGATGGCAGAGTAGAAGGACGTGCTCTCACTCCCTCTTGTGAGAACACCAGAATCACAACTAGCTGCTGGACAATCATCGACAGGAAGACACTGGAACTCACCAAAAAAGATACCCCACATCCAAGGACAAAGGAGAAGCCACAATGAGACGGTAGGAGGGGCACAATCACAGTAAAATCAAATCCCATAACTGCTGGGTGGGTGACTCACAGAATGAAGAACATTAAATGCAACAACATTCGCATTATAGGGGTCCCAGAAGGAGAAGAGAGAGAGAAAGGACCAGAGAAAATATTTGAAGAGATTATAGTCAAAAACTTCCCTAACATGGGAAAGGAAATCGCCACCCAAGTCCAGGAAGCACAGCGAGTCCCATACAGGATAAACCCAAGGAGAAACATGACAAGACACAGAGTAATCAAATTGCCAAAAATTAAAGACAAAGAAAAATAATTGAAAGCAATAAGGGAAAAATGACAAATAACATACAAGGGAACTCCCATAAGGTTAACAGCTGATTTCTCAGCAGAAACTCTACAAGCCAGAAGGGAGCAGCATGATATACTTAAAGTGATGAAAGGGAAGAACCTACAACCAAGATTACTCTACCCGGCAAGGATCTCATTCAGATTCAATGGAGAAATCAAAAGCTTTACAGATAAGCAAAAGCTAAGAGAATTCAGCACCACCAAACCAGCTCTACAACAAATGCTAAAGGAACTTCTCTAAGTGGGAAACACAACAGAAGAAAAGGACCTACAAAAATAAACCCAAAACAATTAAGAAAACGGTCATAGGAACATACATATCGCTAATCACCTTAAACGTGAATGGATTAAATGCTCCAACCAAAAGACACAGGCTTGCTGAATGGATACAAAAACAAGACACATATATATGCTGTCTACAAGAGACCCACTTCAGACCTAGGGACACATACAGACTGAAAGTGAAGGGATGGAAAAAGATATTCCATGCAAATGGAAATCAAAAGAAAGCTGGAGTAGCAATACTCATATCAGATAAAATAGACTTTAAAATAAAGAATGTTACAAGAGACAAGGAAGGACACTACATAATGATCAAGGGATCAATCCAAGAAGAAGATGTAACAATTATACATATATATGCATGCAACATAGGAGCACCTCAATACATAAGGCAACTGCTAACAGTGATAAAAGAGGAAATCGACAGTAATACAATAATAGTGGGGGACTTTAACACCTCACTTACACCAATGGGCAGATCATCCAAAATGAAAATAAATAAGGAAACAGAAGCTTTAAATGACACAGTAGACCAGATAGATTTAATTGATCTTTATAGGACATTCCATCCAAAAACAGCAGATTACACTTTCTTCTCAAGTGCGCACAGAGCATTCTCCAGGATTGATCACATCTTGGGTCACAAATCAAGCCTCAGTAAATTAAAGAAAAATTGAAATCATATCAAGCATCTTTTCTGACCACAACCCTATGAGATTAGAAATGAATTACGGGGAAAAAAACGCAAAAAACACAAGCACATGGAGGCTAAACAATACGTTATTGAATAACCAAGAGATCACTGAAGAAACCAAAAAATACTTAGAGACAAATGACAATGAAAACACGACGATCCAAAACCTATGGGATGCAGCAAAAGCAGTTCTAAGATGGAAGTTTATAGCTATACAAGCCTACCTCAAGAAACAAGAAAGATCTCAAATAAACAATCTAACCTTACACCTAAAGGAACTAGAGAAAGAAGAACAAACAAAGCCCAAAGTTAGCAGAAGGAAAGAAATCATAAAGATCAGAGCAGAAATAAATGAAACAGAAACAAAGAAAACAATAACAAAGATCAATAAAACTAAAAGCTGGTTCTTTGAGAAGATAAACAAAATTGATAAACCATTAGCCAGACGCATCAAGAAAAAGAGGGAGATGACTCAAATCAATAAAATTAGAAATGAAAAAGGAGAAGTGACAACAGACACCGTAGAAATACAAAGCATCCTAAGAGACTACTACAAGCAACCCTATGCCAAAAAAATGGACAACCTGGAAGAAATGGATAATTCTTGGAAAGGTATAACCTTCCAAGATTGAACCAGGAAGAAATAGAAAATAGGAACAGACCAATCACAAGTAATGAAATTGAAACTGTGATTAAAAATCTTCCAACAAACAAAAGTCCAGGACCAGATGGCTTCTCAGGTGAATTCTATCAAACATTTACAGAAGAGATGACACCCATCCTTCTCAAACTCTTCTAAAACACTGCAGAGGAAGGAACACACCCAAACTCATTCTAAGAGGCCACCATCACCCTGATACCAAAACCAGACAAAGATACTACAAAAAAAGAAAATTACAGACCAATATCACTGATGAATATAGATGCAAAAATCCTCAACAAAATACTAGCAAACAGAATCCAAAAACACATTAAAACGATCATACACCATGATCAAGTGGGATTTATCCCACGGATACAAGGATTCTTCAATATATGCAAATCAGTCAATGTGATACAGCATATTAACAAACTGAAGAAGAAGAACCACATGATCATCTCAATAGATGCAGAAAAAGCTTTTGACAAAATTCAACACCAATTTATGATAAAAACTCTCCAGAAAGTGGGCATAGAGGGAACCTACCTCAACATAATAAAGGCCATATAAGACAAACCCACAACAAACATCATTCTCAATGGTGAAAAACTGAAAGCATTTCCTCTAAGATCAGGAACAAGACAAGGATATCCACTCTCACCACTGTTATTCAACATAGTTTTGGAAGTCCTAGCCAGGGCAATCAGAGAAGAAAAAGAAATAAAAGGAATCCAAATCGGAGAAGAAGAAGTAAAGCTGTCACTGTTTGCAGATGACATGATACTATACATAGAGAATCCTAAAAATGCCACCAGAAAACTACTAGAGTTAATCAATGAATTTGGTAAAGTTGCAGGATACAGAATTAATGCACAGAAATCTCTTGCATTCCTATACACTAATGATGAAAAATCTGAAAGAGAAATTAAGGAAACACTCCCATTTACCACTGCAACAAAAAGAATAAAATACCTAGGAATAAACCTACTTAAGGAGACAAAAGACCTGTATGCAGAAAACTATAAGACACTGATGAAAGAAATTAAAGATGATACCAACAGATGGAGAGATATACCACGTTCTTGGATTGGAAGAATCAATATTGTGAAAATGACTGTACTACCCAAAACAATCTACAGATTCAATGCAATCCCTATCAAATTACCAATGGCATTTTTTACAGAACTAGAACAAAAAATCTTAAAATTTGTATGGAGACACAAAAGACCCCAAATAGCCAAAGCAGTCTTGAGGGAAAAAAACGGAGCTGGAGGAATCAGACTCCCTGATTTCAGCCTATACTACAAAGCTACAGTAATCAAGACAATATGGTACTGGCACAAAAACAGAAACATAGGTCAATGGAACAAGATAAAAAGCCCAGAGATAAACCCACACACCTATGGTCAACTAATGTATGACAAAGGAGGCAAAGATATACAGTGGAGAAAAGACAGTCTCTTCAATAAGTGGTGCTGAGAAAACTGGACAGCTACATGTAAAAGAATGAAATTAGAACATTCCCTAACACCATACACAAAAATAAACTCAAAATGGATTCGAGAGCTAAATGTAAGGTCAGACACTATAAAACTCTTAGAGGAAAACATAGGAGGAACACTCTTTGACATAAATCACAGCAAGATCTTTTTTGATCCACCTCCTAGAGTAATGGAAATAAAAAAAAACAAAAATAAACAAATGGGACCTAATGAAACTTAAAAGCTTTTGCACAGCAAAGGAAACCATAAACAAGATGAAAAGACAACCCTCAGAATGGGAGAAAATATTTACAAACGAATCAACGGACAAAGGATTAATCTCCAAAATATATAAACAGCTTATGCAGCTCAATATTAAAGAAACAAACAACCCAATCCAAAAATGGGCAGAAGACCTAAATAGACATTTCTCCAAAGAAGACATACAGATGGCCAAGAAGCATGTGAAAACCTGCTCAACATCACTAATTATTAGAGAAATGCAAATCAAAACTACAATGAGGTATCACCTCACACCAGTTAGAATGGGCATCATCAGAAAATCTACAAACAACAAATGCTGGAGAGGATGTGGAGAAAAGGGAACCCTCTTGCACTGTTGGTGGGAATATAAATTGATACAGCCACTATGGAGAACAGTATGGAGGTTCCTTAAAAAACTAAACATGGAATTACCATATGATCCAGCAATCCCACTACTGGGCATATACCCAGAGAAAACCATAATTCAAAAAGAGTCATGCACCCCAATGTTCATTGCAGCACTATTTAGAATAGCCAGGTCATGGAAGCAACCTAAATGCTCATCGACGGACGAATGGATAAAGAAGTTGTGGTACATATATACAATGGAATATTACTCTACCATAAAAAGGAACGAAATTGAGTCATTTGTTGAGACGTGGATGGATCTAGCGACTGTCATACAGAGTGAAGTTAAGTCAGAAAGAGAAAAACAAATATCGTATGCTAACGCATGTATGTGGAACCTAGAAAAATGGTACAGATGAACCAGTTTGCAGGGCAGAAGTTGAGACACAGATGTAGAGAACAAACGTATGGACACCAAGGGGGGAAAGCCACGGGGGGGTGGCGGTGGTGGTGTGCTGAATTGGGTGACTGGGATTGACATGTATACACTGATGTGTATAAAATTGATGACTAATAAGAACCTGCTGTATAAAAAAATAAATAAAATAAAATTCAAAAAAAATAAATAAGTAAATAAAATTTAAAAATTAGTTTGAAATTTTAGATTCAAAAATAGAAGAAACACTTTAAAAAAGAAAGTCAATATGGACAATTTTAATATCATCCCAGGCATAAGACACTGGGAGCAATATAAAGTCACAGTAGTTTAAGCTTCAAGAAAGCTCTTGGGAATTCCCTGGAGGTCCAGTGGTTAGGGCTATGTGCTTCCAGTGTAGGGGGCCTGGTTTTGATCCCTGGTCGGGGAACTAAGATCCCACAAGCCACGCAGTGTGGCCTAAATAAATAAATAAATAAAAGCTGCCTCCTGTCTGAGATGACAGACCCAGATAGCTTGACTTCCGTTACTAACAAAAAACATCTGAATACTCACGATTGCCACAATAAGAATGTCACTTAGTGAAGTTTACTATTTTTTATCTTTCCTGGATGCTTTATCATTTCTTCTCGGTAACAGAGAGCCTGGGTGTTTTCATCTGTTTTGGCTTTGCAGTTACCTGAGAGAAATAGACTTCAAACTCTAAAGGCATCCTATGTATACCTTCCTGAGAGCCATGGATTCATTCAACCTCTAAGGCAATGGCTAATAAGACTTTATTTATTCCAAAACCCAGGCAGCAAGAAAAAGGCCCTTTCGCAGACTCCAGCTGAGATGACAGATGAAAGCTGGAGTGTGGATTCGAATATGCCCTGGTCAGAAGAGATGAAGAGTCCTGTAATCTTGTGGTATAACATTCGATCCTCAGCGCACACCACAGAAGTCCATTATGGGCCCCAGAAATCCCCTGGTTACTTCTCCTCCCACACCCTAGGAAAATAATTACTAGTTTATTCCCAAAGATTAAAACAGCCACAGCATGAAACGACTTCAGTGTTCCTCTTAACGTACTTATTTGCTTAAGCCCTCTTCCAGAATATCCCATCAGTCAGAATTCCAGGCAGTGCTTAAAACGTGCAAAGTTGCTCAGCTTTCATCTCTGGCTATTTTGACTCGGGCCCCAGTCTCTTCCTCTAAGTGGGGTGTGATTTTTATTTTCATTCTTTCTCATACAAATCACACATTTCTTCCACTTGATGTTTCCTTGTTTAGTTACGGTAACCAGGAATGAGGCCTCTTCCAAATTGAGAAGATGGAGGGAAAAAAAAAAGCTATTAAGTCTTTTTTTCTTAATCTGAAACTGAATAAATCAAATCTTTGAACGCTGAGTGGGCGAGAGGAATAACCAGCATTCTGTGAATGGATGCGGTGATTCATATTAACTTTGGCAATTGAGATGTTAATTCTAATAAATTCTAATCATTCGTTTTAATTCTAATTAATTCTAATAACCTAACACTAATGAACCTTTAGTTGGGAGCTAATGAAATTGTGATAGAGGTACAGTAATAATAGCATGATAAACCGACACAGGAATAAGATCTCCCAGTAAGTAGAAATGAGTTTATTTACTGATGTCAAACTGACGCAGGTTAGTATGAACTACTGTGAATTTGTAAAGTAGAACCTCAATAAAGTATAAGATTCCATGAATTGAGTTCTTTATCATGACATCATCTATAAAATTATAAATAACAAAAATATCCCATCTTTACTGAGCACTTACTATGTGCCAAGTGTCTTCATGCATTTTTATCATTCAGTTCTTATAGTCTTTTTATTACATAATTCTGTCCAATTTACAGACATGGAAACTGAGCCTGAGAGATGTGAAATAACTTACCTAAGTAAACTAGTGGGTGGTAGGGCCGGGGCACAAAACTAAATCCTTATTCTTAAGCTCTTTGTTATTTTAGTTACTTTATATATATATTTCTTATATTACAGTATGATTTTTAATCATATCATTAACATCGTGTTTTGAAAGAATCTTGCTGATTTTTTTCATCATCTGTTGAACAGGTAGGACTACATTTGGTTGCAAGCAGCAGTAAGTACACTTAAATGACCTAAACAAATTGAGGGAGGCTCATTGTTTGGTATAACGCAAAGTTTGGGGTCTGGTCTGGTCTAGCTTGGCAATGTCATCAAGGATCCAGGCTTTTTCTGTCCAGTCAGTACCCTTAACACAAAGAAGTGTCATCTTAGAAGTGTGATAGAAGTGTGAGCTCCAAGCATTAGGTCCATAGGCAAGTCAGGAAGGAGGGGAAAGCCTGGACCAGTGACATCTATCCTTTTCCTTAGAAAATCAAAAGCTTTCTCAGCAGTCCCAGCAGACTCTTCTTACATTCTACTGCCCGGATTTGTCATATGGCTGCACCTAACTGCAAAGGCAAGCAATATTTTTGGCAGGTTCTATAAGTGGAAGTAGGCAAGGGAGAAGGGGATTGGGACTGGGCACGGAGTTAGCCAACCAACAGTATCTGCCAAAAGTAAACATTCAGTTACAGAGGCTCTTAATCAGTTCTAGCTGCTATAACAAAACTACCATAGACTAGGTGCTTAAACGATAGACATTTATTTCTTACAGTTTTGGACACTGGGATGTCCGAGATCAAGATGTCGGCAGATTCATTTCCTGGTGAGAGTCCTCTTCCTGGTTTGCAAATGGATGCCTTCTTGCTGTATCCTCATAGAGTGGAAAAAGAAAGATCAATGTCTTCCTCTTTTATAAGGACATTAATCCCATCATGAGGGCCCCATGACTTAATCTCACCCTAATTAACTTCCCAAAGCCCCACCTCTAAATAACATCATATAGAGGATTAAGGTGTCAACATATAAATTTTAGGAGGGGGATGCAAGCATTCAGTCCATAGCAGAAAAGATTATTTGATCAGTATATTATAGCTTTTATTAACTGGTAATAGAATTGTTATAAAGCATATTTTTTAAGAGACAAGGTCTTGTGGAAAACAAACAGTTTTCAGAGGGATAACAGTGCTGAGAAAAGCCTGTTTGCAGGTGCACGTCTGGGGCGTACAGAGTTAAGTATGCATAATGTGTACGCAGGTCTCTTGACAAGTATGGAGAGAGCATGGGGAAGCAATTCAGGTTAATATGCAAATAATCATAACATAACATATGCTACAAGCTATGAAACAATGGCAAGCAAAATGCAGACTTCAGAGGAAGGAGAAATTATTTTTCACTGGGGAAAATGTTTTGCTACAAGGAGTTTTTTGCCTATTTGGTGGAGAGTGGAAAGAGAATCATCAAATAAATGACTGACTCTCTAATGGTAAAACTTCGAATACTGTGGCAAGTATGTATAAGAGGTAAAAATGCCCAGTGTAAGTTAAAGCACCAAAACTGCTGGATGGATAAGAATCTGCCTGACAGTGTTTAAGCAGTGTGGCATCGGCAGCCATGGATTAGTGCATTGGATTTCCCAAGTGGCAACATGAATATGAGCGTTCTTGATATCTCTGATGTTTAGATATCACCACTGGCCATTTCTGGGATTTTCCTCTTCCTTAATCATTTCATCAGCTTGAGATTCTAGGGTTCCTGGGGACTGAGAATTGTTTGCTGTGTTAGAGAAACACATAACATTTTAATTGTGCTTGGAGACAGGGAGACTCAATGAGGGAGACTAATTAAGAAACATAAATAAACTAGGAGTTCTGCTTTGCCTCATGTCATATCATTATGGTTCAGAATGAACTGCTAAGCTTTATTATGAGTCAAAGAAGTGATCAGAGTCACTGATTTAGGAACAAGACTAAGGGCTCTATGTAACATATAAAGTAAAGAATGGAGGCAACTACTATGGTATTATAATTATTATTTTTTATTGTACATATACTTTGGTTATCATAAAATACACTAATTATTTATGAGGCATACATCATGTGCTCTGGCATAATCCATGAATGCATTATAACATTTTTGTTTCATCTTCACACGAAACAAATGAGATGGATATTCTCATTACCTTCATTTTCTAAATGAAGAAATAAGGCTAAGAATGTTCAAGTGACATACCCAAGGTTATGTATTCCTCTCTGGGTGCTTGGCAGGTGACACAACTTGCTTTGAATCATGACTTATTAGTCCCCCCAAAGCCATGTTTTTAACCATCATGTAAACTTTGATATTTCTGTAATGAAAAGAAAAGGCAAAAGAACTTTGAATTCAAGGAAAGTTTGGCAGATTCCAGGTGTAGAGAGATTTATCTTGGAAACAAGCAATTAAATGTGAACATATTTGATATGGAATGTTGAAATGCACATAGAAATTGTCCCATGATTGGATGCATTTATTAATACAGCTAATAATATTATATGTGAATGCTTGTTTCCATAGCTGCATAATTAATGGTGCTAAATGCCCATCTACATGCAGGGGTTGGCAACAGGGGTTGGCAAACTATTTCTGTAAAGGTCATATAGTAACTATCTTCAGCTTTGTGGGTCATAGAGTCTGTCACATTTGCTCAGCTCTGCTGCTGAAGTGCAAAAGCAGCCATAGACAACACATAAATGAATGAATGTGACTGTTTATTTACAAATAAAACTTTATTTACAAAAACAGGCAATGATGGACTTGAACTACGGTCCATAGTTTGCCAATCTCTGTGTTGGAGGACTAAAATAATTCCATTTCACTGAGGAAATTCCAAGATTGCCACAATTGCAAGCAAGTAAAAACAATAGATGTTTTTGAATTTAAGCAATACCTGAATCTTATGTTTATAAATGGAAGGGGTCAACATGATTTTTGTTTTTACTTTGAATCATGTTAAATGACGAGTCAGAGGAAATGGACTTATGGTAAAAGATAAAACAATTCAGTAATTCATCAGGAAGACTTTCTTAGCTGTCAGATTAACTAAACATTGGAAGGTACTTTAGAGGCAATAGTAACAAAAAAAAAAAATAATGTTTACAAGAACCAGAGTAAAGTTCAGTATCAATCAGTCTATACATATATAATGCTGCAAGTCCTGTTGGAGAAACACAAAGATTAAAATAAAGTAAAACAAAAGAAATGAATACTAGAGAATTAAATATATTTAGTTTATGAGAAATTATTATGCGAGTAGTTATTAAAATTATTTATTTGGTGGTGTAGAAAATACTTCCATAGTTAAGAGTGCATAAGCTACTTCTATAATTAAAAGTCTATACGGTAGCCATCTCTAGAGATGACAAAGAAGAAAGTAGACCAGCCTTAATGGATTTAGACTTTTAATCATTTGAAATCATGGAATGGATTCATATAACCTTTTGAAATTAGTTATAGCTCTATTACTCCATAGCTTTATAAAGCACGCATCAAAAGGACTACATATATACACATACATATATATATATGTATGTGTATATATATATAGTGTATACATATATATATAGTGTGTGTATACACAGACTATGTAAGTATGTTTTATACATATATGTACATTACTTATTATTCCCTATTCTCTGTAAAGTATATATATACATATATATAGTGTATATTATATATAATATATAGTGTATATATTATATATAACATATAGTATACACACACTATACATATACTGTGTATATATAGTATATAAAGTTTATATAGTACAAAATGTAAAGCTACACGTAAATAGTTTATATATAGCATATGCAGTGAATATATACATATATATTTCATTCTACATGTATATGCTAAATAGAGAATAAAGGCTAATAAGTGATGTAAGATTACCAACATTTCAACATCATATATCTCATTAGATCTTCACATCAACAGATAATACCAAAAAAGGCAGAGTAACTTGAACAAAGATAATAGCGACTAGATTTTTAAGAAGACCCCTGTTCAACTTTACCTGTACATAATAGTTGGATGGCTTGAAGCTTCCATTCTTTCCTTCCCCAACAGATGGCACAGAAGGAGAAAAATGGGACTCACATCGAGTTGTGCTGCAAATCATTTATCTTCTATAAGATGTGGGGAAGCCATTGAATTGGTAAACAAGACTTTTGTAAGCATGCATAAAACGTATTCAATATTTGGTCACAAGGGATTTCTATTAAGCTTTCATGGGAGTTAATAAATCAACAGAAACCACTTACTGAAACATTTTCATGGGTCCTGTGGAATTCTAAGCAAATATCGGGTTTAAGAATGAAAAGTCAGTTATATTTTCAACATAATCTAACGTTCAAAGAAGTGTAAAAGATGCTTAAGTGTTAATATATTATGTTTCCCCACTCTCAGCAGTAATTGCAGCCCATTAAAAAGAATGCTAAGACATAGCTGTTAGCACTGGCACGGGCCCAAGGAAACACTGAACCGTCACAGAGGGGGGTTAATTGCTACACCAAGAGGTAATTTATTAAGGAACACTGAAGCCCTGTATACTCCCTAACATGAGGCTGAATGGCACAATCTTACGTGAATATTACATTTTATAATCAAGGCCTTTTCCATGGTAGATTTCAGAACAAGCTTAGCTAAACGATACAGAGAGGTGGAGGGGGAGAAAAAAAAACTCCAACGCAATTTTTCTCTATGGCTCCCATACACTCGCCCTTGGTGCCCTGCAGTCTGGCGCTCCCACCACCAGGAAAGTTGGCTGCTCCATAAAATTCTTGGTGGCTGATGAGAAAGGCTCATATAACTACCAAGTTGAAGGGCGGCTTCTACTGTTTATTTGTCCAGATCTGGTGCTTCAGTCCTCTTCTGAGTGTTAAACTTAATTTTCACCATTTGTCAGAAGTGGTGTTTTCAGAACTTTATCACATTGAAGTAGCCCTTCATCACAGTTTAGACCAATATTGCGAGGCTTATTAAACATCACGTGAAGAGAAAATTGTGGCCCCATGCATCCCTTGCCTAACGTCTCCCGTTTGGCAGAGTTTCGTCTCAATCCTCTGGGTTCCTGGTTGTGTCCTGAACTTATGATTTTTGTCCTGAACAAGAGTCCAAAAGCAAGTGGGAGGGCAAGGTGACTCTGAGGAATCCTTTTACCTAAAGTGCTGAGGGTTTTCTTGGCTGTACTAACAACAAATTCTCAATTCTCAAACGATTTAGGAAAAGAGAATTAGTTTTACCTCTTTGTCTCTCTTTTTAATATTGCTAACAGCAAACTGACATTGAAGAAAAATTCCCTTGAAAAACAGGGTAAAGGCGAAACAGTGGTTTCTCTGAAATGCATCATTGATGTGTTCCAGCTTTTTCCACTTTGTAGCTTGGTCCTTTAGCCATCTCTGGTCAAACCCTCAATAAAGAAGTGTTTACGGAGTACTTATTTTGCTCCTGGCACCGGGTTAAGAGTGATGCTTTAGCAGAATACAAAAGGCATACAATACATGGCTCCACCCTTATGGAGTGTTCAGTGTTATAGGAAAGATCAAAAAAGAATTTATGTGAAGCAGAGAACAATTTTATAAAAACTACAACAGGAATGATAGCAGAGAGAGAGCAATATGGGCAGATTTTGATGGGTCTTTATTCATCTCCTTTGTTGAACTTCTCTCCTGCTTCAGTTTTTTTTTTTTTTTTTAAAGGTGTAGGCTTATTTATTTATTTATTTTTGGCTGTGTTGGGTCTTCGTTTCTGTGTGAGGGCTTTCTCTAGTTGCGGCAAGCGGGGGCCACTCTTCATTGCGGTGCGCGGGCCTCTCACTGTCGTGGCCTCTCTTGTTGCGGAGCACAGGCTCCAGATGCGCAGGCTCAGTACTTGTGGCTCACGGGCCTAGTTGCTCCGCGGCATGTGGGATCTTCCCAGACCAGGGCTCGAACCCGTGTCCCCTGCATCGGCAGCCAGATTCTCGACCACTGCGCCACCAGGGAAGCCCCTGCTTCAGTTTTTATTTTCTCCTCTTCTGCCACTTTTTCTATAATGCAATGGCGTCTTCCCTTGATCTGCAGATGATCAGAGCCATTATCTGGACCTTTCACCACGCACTTAACACCATCCAACCTTGGGCTCCATGATCAAAATTATGTCTTACACTTGAACTATTTCCCCCTAAAACACTCTCATTTCTTCAGTGTCAGTCAGCTAGGTGTTTGGGACAAGATACCAATTAAATTAGCTCACACTCCAGCATCCTCCGCCTTCATCTCCCTCTTCTTCAATTTTTCCATGGATGGTCCAGATTTGAAATAGTCTATCCTATTCTAAGACTATACCTTGACCATGAATCAGATGATTGGGACACTCCATCTAAATCAGGGGAGAGAACAAGAGAGGTTTCTTTCTCAGCTTCAGAGGACTGTCTATTCCACCATCCCCTTTTCATTTACCACCAAGTTGCATTACTGTCCCTGATCCTTTTCTGTTTAGAGTTTGATGTGCAGGCTGCTGTACTTGAAATCGAGCAGGACCTTGTGGGGCTCCTGGGCACAGGAGCCTTTCTGTCCCCCATTTCTTGTAGGCAAGACTCCAGCTTCCATGACCTTCCCTGAGTTGCAAAGGGCAGGTTCGAACAGTTGCTACTCAAGGAAGGAGCAGCCAGGAAACCACCTGAGGCAAGATTAAAGGGACCAGGGAAGCTCATCAAGATTAGGAGATCGACCACCTGAGATGAGATTAAAGGAGTTCAAGCCCTGCACACACCCTAATCTTATCTACAACCCCACCCTTGAACCATTGCTATAAAACTCCTCATCAAATCCTCCCGGGTTGGGACACATAGTTTTTCCAAGGCAGAAGTCTGCTGTGTCCCCCTTTGCCTGGCAAAGCAGTAAAGCTATTCTTTTCTACTTTACCCAGAACTCTGTCTCCAAGACATGACTTGGCACTGGTGCAGAGGCTGAGCTTTCGACATCATACTTGATATGTCATCAAGGAGAGAGAAGAAACCACCTCGTTTTTAGAGCAAAAGGAGCAGCATGCCCTAAGTAAACATTATGCTTGCTCTGCTTTAGAGCATACTTGGGGGGCTGCACCTGTCCACTGGAGACCCCCAGAAAGCTGAAGGCAAACAAGGTTCCTATTGGAAAGAAAGAAGAAGCTTGGACCCTCCAGAATGCAGATCATGTGACTTCCTAGGGCCTTCAAGTTACTTTCTGTTCTCCCCTCTTTCCTCTATTTGGAATTCCAAATGCTCATCCTGGCTATTTGTAATTAATACTAAGCATGGTAATTTCTATTTATATCTTTAAAATGTGTTTTTAAAAAAGAAATAATTTTTAAGTTTTTCCAGTCAGTTTTTTTCATTCTTTTTGCCTCACAGGTGGTTCCTAAATCAGACCAATATATCACATAGTTAGAGCAGCCTCTATTCTGGATAACTTTTCACTCATTCCTCATCCTAGGCAGATTTAGAAAGTCATTAAAGGGCTTCCCTGGTGGCGCAGTGGTTAAGAATCCGCCTGCCAATGCAGGGCACACGGGTTCGTGCCCCGGTCCGGGAAGATCCCACATGCCGCGGAGCAACTGGGCCCGTGAGCCACAACTACTGAGCCTGCGCGTCTGGAGCCTGTGCTCTGCAACAAGAGAGGCCGCGATAGTGAGAGGCCCGCGCACCACGATGAAGAGTGGCCCCTGCTCGCCGCAACTGGAGAAAGCCCTCGCACAGAAACGAAGACCCAACACAAAACGAAAAATAAATAAATAAATAAATAAAAAGTCATTAAAGATCACAGCTTTATGATCACATTAAAGATTCAGCTCACAGAATGAAATCAAACATACACACACATGAACACACACACACGTTTACAGGGGTTAGTCCTTTTTTTGGGGTCTTATTTTTAAAGAAAGCCTTCCTGTGTGAGATCTTATTTTTTGCAAGTATTCCACTGAGCAGTATCTTATCTTTATAATCTTGAAGTTTATCTTGGAGTTTATCTAAAAGAAATTCTTTCAGTCATCAAGGTCAACACCTCTTTTCTTTCTCTCTCCTTGTTTTCCATTTTCTTTCTAAGGAATTGGAAGAAAATGCAGGCAGATGAGTAGTTAAGTAATCCCAGCGCTGTGCATGTCACTTGGACCAGAGCCAGGCACATGTAAAGGTCTTCACTTGCCAAAAACACACCAGGGACCTCTTAAGCAATCAGGAATTGCTACGTGTGTGCAAGAGCTAACATCTTGAACACAATAGAAATCTGTAATTCAATTATCCTCTCTTTCTCATACATCTGCCCTCTGAGCATCCCAACATGTAGGAGCTCGAAAGTCTAAACTGGAAACTACTGAGAGCTCCCCCTGCATGAGGGCAGGCAGCGAGGTCACTTCCCTCTGGTTCACAAAGGAGCATAAGGAGGAGGAATGGAGAATTGGCTCTACCCTCAAGAAGCCCTGGGGAAATGGGAAGGAAGGGAAAGGGAAACAATAACAGAAGAAAAAAGCATCTAGACAAAGGGTAGCCTATAATCAGGAAGAAGAGTTAGAGTCATGAAAGCAAAGCAAAGGGAAACTTAACCAAGTGTTAATTTCTGTTGCTCCTTGAGTTCTCTTGGGGGACACTGATAGCATTCTTGGGAACTGGTCCTCAAAAAAAGGAGGAATTTCTTTGCGTGAGATAAGAAGAACTTATTTTTGCCGTTGGCACATTTTCTACTTAAAGGAGATTCACTACCTCCAGTCTTTCCCACATGCAAGTGTTCTACTTCTGAAAATGGTATCCTAAAATACACAAGACATTATTCACTACCTGTATAGGATATGAGAATTAGAAAAAAAGTATCCCCCAGCAGTTTTGCTCATATTTATGATAGTGGGCCAGGACATTTTCCATAAAAATGAGTTAACTTCCAGCAGGCAAAAAATGTATAGTATGTGCTGATCTTGAACAGAGAGTATTTATATGCTATATTTTATCACCCACAGACCCTACAGAGCTAGGTTTTTCTCCTGGGATGCATTGTTAATATTTCAACCTCTGTACATGTCAAATGGAAACAAAGATTGTTTCAAAAGGTAAATACAGTGCTGTCTTTCTTCCTGGCACAATACAGATGCAGTATATTTAACTAGAGTTACTATGAAAACCGCATGTTTTTTACAAGATGTGGCAACATTATGCAAATGGCTTAATCCAGTTAAATCCTTTTAAGCGCTATGTGTTACGCAGGGTTCTTTTGATTGCAAGTAATGGAAACCTAACTCAAATGTACTTAGAGGGAATTTATCGGTTGATACTGAAACATCTCAAGTTATCAAATGAAGGATTAAATAACTAATTCATTAGAAGGACAAGGATGCTGTTAGCCCTCAAAAATAAATGGACCAAAGTTTCAAAACTGTCGGACTTTCTGTCTGTGTCCCTTATCTTTCCTTTTCTATGTTGGCTTCTTTCTCTTTTAGTTCAGATTTCTTCCAGAGTGCAGGAAAACACAGTACCTGGCCAAGCCAAGGCTTCATACCCTTCAGCTTTTAACTGCAGAAAAGGCTTTATCCTTCTCTTTATTCCCATTTGGAAAATACAGGTGAAGAATTCTGACTGGCTTGTCTGTATCTGGTGCTCGTCCCGCAGCCAAAAGTGTCACCCTCGCATCAACTGTCAGAGTGTGCTCTTTCCTTGGAGTGCCTTCTTCAGATGTTGATTATCTACCAAAATGGAATGAATGTTACTCTCTTCCTTCCAGTTCAGCACCAAGAGCGGCATCATGAGAAGTAATCTCGGATGCTGAAGATCTTGTGTGGGAATCCTGGATGGGCTACTTGTGAGCTGAGACCTTCAGAAAAATTACCCCACTCTTCGAGTTTGAGTTTCCTGCTCTGTAAAATGAAAAAAGAAGCATTTTCTCAAAAGAAATGCAGACTGATGCAACATGTTGTGAGTCTTATGTTCATGAGGCTGAATGCAAGAAACCACAAGCAAATGAGGACAGAGTGTATCGTTCCATTTTATAAAATTCTAGGAAAGGCAAAACTGTCTTACAGCGAGAGAAACTCAATCCATCCTTGGGGGTGTGTTTGGAGGATGTTGAATGAAAAAGCACGAGGGTAAAGGGTACAAGCTTTCAGCTAAAAAATGAATGAGGTCTGAAGATCTAATGTACAACACGGTTACTGGAGCTGATAACATTGTACTGCATAATTGAAATTTGCTAAGAGAGTGGAACTTAAATCTTCTCACCAAAAAAAAAAAAAAAAAAGAAGATAAATATGTGAGGTGATGAAGAATTAATTAACTACATTAACTAATTCCATGGGGAGAAATCTTTCACAACACATCGCGTATGAAACCACCACAATTCACACTTTAAATAACTTACAATTTTATGTGTCATTTATACCTCCATAAAGCTGAATTTTTTAAAAAAATGTATATATGTATGTATGTATTTATTTATTTGGCTGTGCAGGGTCTTAGTTGCGGCATGCAAGATCTTCGTTGCCACATGTGTGATCTTTAGTTGTGGCATGTGGTATCTAGTTCCCTGACCAAGGATCAAACCCTGGTCCCCTGCATTGGGAGCATGGAATCTTAGCCACTGGACCACCAGGGAAGTCCCTGAAATTTTGAAAATACAAAAGAGAAAAAAGAAAAAGGCAAGAAGGATCTTTCTGGGAAAATAAAAATGTTCTACATCTTGATTCGGGTAAAGGTTATATGGGTGTATATATTTGTGAAAAGTCTTTGACTCATATACCTAAAATATAAGAATTTTACTTTGTATAAATTATGTCTTGATAAAGTTGAGTTTATTAAAAAGTGTGTCTTTCTTCAGAGGGTTGAGACGAGCATCAAATTAAGCAGGGCACGTCAAAGCCTTTGCAAACATAAAGTGACATACACATTTTAAAAATTCCATTTAATTGTGTCTTTGGCTAGTTTGCTTAGTTAAATTAAAATGTTGATACAACTAAACATGGGATCAGACTCTACTACCATAAATGACTCTTGTCCCTTTGGCAGTGTCTTCTCTGGGCTCTTCCCACTCTAGGAGTCCAGTTCTCTAAATCCCAGGTGGTAAGGCTTTTAAAGGTATCCCAACCCTTGGTGTCATTTGTAGCCATTCGGTCTTCAGGAAGACACAAATTGCAACAGAGAAAAGTATACTCATCACAAGAGACACCACTAAAGTTTCCTCCCCCTGCAGGGATGGCATTGCTTCTGACCTTTGTAAGGCTGCCTTGTTATGCATTTCAGTTATTTCTTGTTGCTTAATAAACTACTGCAAAAACAAAACTTAGAGTTTAATACAGCAATGATTTATTATTTCTCATGATTGTGTGTGTTGGCTGGGCTCAGTTGGGCAGTCCTTTTCCACATGGTGTCAGTTGGGGTCATCCATGTGAGTGCATTTAGCCAGGAACTCGGCTAGGGTTGGAACACCCAAGAGGGCTGCACTCATATTTGGCACCTCAGCTGGGGTAGCTGGAATGGCTGGGGGTTGCCTGGGCTTCTCTCTTTCCACATGGTTTCTCATAACTCATTCATCCAACCCAAGCTCCTTTCTGTGGCATCTAGATACCAAAAGGATGAAAACAGAAGTTGCAAGTCCTTCCCAAGTTCTGACCTCAGTAGTCTCAGAAAATCACTTCCACGTCATTCACTGGTCAAAGCAAGTCATTAGATCATCCCTACTTTATGACATGGGGAATAACATGCCACTTCTTGATGGGAAGAGTGCCCTTCAATGGAAGGATGGGAAGAATTGTTGGTGGACAGCTTTACATACAGTCCACTGCATTCTGCCATTCAGTTCTTTCACCCATTATAAATAATTAAGTTTAAGGTCAGTTAGCCCCAAAGACTTAGGCTACAAAATGAAGGACTCATTCATTCATATATTCATTCATTCAAATAACAAGTATCAAGAATCTATGTGCCAAGTACATTGTATGCTATACACACCAAACCCAAATTCCCTTCACACAATAGGTCAGGAAACCACCCAGGACCTGGAGCTGCAATCTTGGCAAGTTCAATCACACCTTTATTAAATCACATGAAGAAAAGTTCCCATTTGCCTGGCTTTTAGGAAAAATAGACTACTTTGAAGGTCACCAGCCTATCCTCTGGATCTAAGAGGAACTTCTTTATATTTCCTCAGCTAGATCATAATTTTTTCCCTTTTGAAAGAAGACTTAGGATCAGAGTGAATAAATAGAGAGAACTAGCTGTTTGTGTACATTAAGGCAGGATCTACTGAAAGATGGAATTGGGTTCAGTCTTATTCTGTTAATTATTCCATTATTGTCATCTATCCACTCCATAATAATAAGTGCTTGCTATCTGCTATATCATAAACACTTCTATTTCCTGATGTAGAGGAATAACCCTTTCATCTACCTTCACTTTAAGCTTAATAAAGTTTCAGGCCCAGCTTCCTACTGGCATTTGTTAAAAGTCATAACTCAAATAGGCTTAATCCTGAGGAAGGCTGGGACTGGGAACCAGGTGGAAGCCTAGCTGGAGAGGTCCAAAACCAGGGTATTAAGACTCCTTTCCTTCAAGTGTATGGTACCCTCCTCAGGGACACCAGGGTCTCCAGTGGCCAACTGCCAGGTCTCTTCCATCAGCTTGATGCCTTTGAGTTCTTTTTTCTTCTCCCCTTCTTATCCTGATAAAACCTTACTGATTCTATGACCTAATCCCTCTAGGGTTAACTGAATCACAAAAGGATGTTAAAGATTGACAGCAGCTTCCTGTGTTACCTCACCAAGAGACATTTGCATTTGGACTCTCAGAACAGAAGCAAATGATCCCATTAGGCACAAAGCCCTAATGGAACCAGGCAAAGGCATGAGAGAGATGCACTGGGGTCAAAGTCTCATGCCAGCATTCCTTACTTCATAAGATGTATGCAGCTTTTATCTACCTATCAAATAAATTTGTCTGCTTAAAAAACTCCATGCATTTTCTCTTGGAAACTTTATTTTTTTTTTAAATGCTTGGTGGATGGTTGTCAAGAGACATATCAGAAGAGAGCCCTTGATTCCTTGTGGAAGCAAGCCACTGAAACACCCTCATTTGTTTTTGTCAGAGGACTCTACTACAGAACTTTGGGTTCTGGGAATTGATTAAGACCAAGAGTTTGAGGGGGAAATGAGGTCAAGGTCACTGCCACACCACATGGCTGGGGTTTAGCTCACTGTTGGTGTGTGGGTTTGCTTTAACGACGTGAAGCAGGTTAATAAACAGAACATGCTATATTTTGGAAGATGAATGAAGCCCAGTACTGGGAGACTCTTGGGTGGAGTTTGTGAACCCTCTCCTGAGACAGAAATGGGACCTCTGAGGTTTCTCGTGGAAATTACAAAATTTGTGGAATCGAAAACAGAGAAGTGGCCAAATCTTAGAAGCTGAATGAGAATGACTCATTTGGGTAAGGTACTTTGCAGCCTGTACAAACATTGCTCAGTCACTGTCAGGGCTGGAAATGTCTTTAGGTGGGCTCTGAAGAAGGCACTTTGGTTTCAAATCCTGATGACCACAGAGAAATTAATTTCTCCTCGTCTTTGTTGCCTCTGTTTTAAATAGAGATAATAAGAGTATCTACCTCAGATGTTGTGAGAAGTAAGAGAGGGTCTGGAGCGTTTTGAACAGCGTGTGTCCCATAGTACATGCTAAGGAAGTGTTCCTCATTATTATTTAAGTATTGTCAACTCCTTATCGTGTTTATTGCACATTAGAATAGCTGGACAAATATTCCCAATAATGATGACTGCACAGACATCTGCCTATCAAAGAGGGGGATGGCCCAACAATATGCTGTATGATAGGAAGAAGGTGGGCTGATTTCTCAGGCCTCTTGAAAACTGAAGATACTGTGGTTTGAGGAATCCAGGTTTCAGATGAGTAATCCGCCATTTGCCTACATGTCCAAAGGCGAATGAGGCATTGACTCATTTTATGAAAGCCTTTCCTCCAGGCTTCCAATGCTAAGTAACAACACTTTTCCTCCTCATCCAACTAACCATCTTTCTCTCCGAGCATCAGGTATCCATTCCAGGACCGAACATCTGTGTTTCATCACCAGGTGACCCAACTGTTCTTTTACCTTTGTCAAAGTCCTCTGTATGTTCTGGACGGTGCGTAGCCAGAAGTGTATGTATTTTTATGGCAGGATATAAAGTAAGCAAACACAAAGATATATAAAGTATAAACTGGCAAGTTGAAGCAGCAGAAGTACCATAGGGTGGCCCCAGGCAGAAGTGTTAGAAAACAGATATTAACCCTTGAGAAGACTCAGCAAAAGCTTACAAAACAGGCATAATGCATTCATCCACTCTGAAAATGATCTGGGTGTTTTCAGCAGGGACTCAAATGTAGGACTCAGCATCATTGACAGAGTTTCTGTGAGCAGTTTTTTCAAACTGTGAGAAGTCCCATGGATCTCCTAGATCTGGGGAGCGAAGAAGAGTCTCTGTCAATTAGAAATAATTAGAGGGAAATGGCATTGACTGTTGTGAATGAACAACCAGATCAGCTTTTTAAAAATGCAAGTCAACTGAAAAACTCTGATTTATCCATTCAACAATAAATGCATTTTTGAGCTTTTATGGTGAAGTATCTGTCCCCAGTCCTCTCTACATGTAAGGGATGTAAACCTCCCACCTTCCTGTAGTTTAAAAATCTGGTGAAAATGACAGATAATACACAAATAATCAAACAAACATAACGTTCAATTGCAGGTAGTGCATTGAATAAAAATGAAACAGGGTAAGAGGTAGAGATGACAGGGTTGGGGGTATTGTAGAGAGGGGTCAGGAAAGACAGAATGGTCTGGATCCCCTGTTTCTGGAGCGCCATGATTGAGTCAAGGGAAGTCCCTCTGTGCGATATTGATGGAGACAGACTCAACTCCTCCCCCCCCCCCCCAGATTTGTAACTATTTCTGACCTTTGGTCAAAGGGAGGGAAATTAGAAATGATTAACCTGCAGGCTTTCCTGAAAGCTAGCACTAGCAGACTTTTTTTTTTTTTTTAATTTATTTATTTAATTTATTTATTTTTGGCTGTGTTGGGTCTTTGTTGCTGCGCGCGAGGTTTCTCTAGTTGCGGCGAGCGGGGGCTACTCTTCGTTGCGGTGCGCGGTCTTCTCACTGCGGTGGCTTCTCTTGTTGTGGAGCACGGGCTCTAGGCACGCGGGCTTCAGTAGCTGTGGCATGCAGGCTCAGTACTTGTGGCTCATGGGCTCTGGAACGCAGTCTTAGTAGCTGGGGCACACAGGCTTAGTTGCTCCGCAGCATGTGGGATCTTCTCGGACCAGGGCTCCAACCCGTGTTCCCTGCGTTGGCAGGCGGATTCTTAACCACTGCGCCACCAGGGAAGCCCACTAACAGACTTTCTGAAGTTTCTTTCAGCCCTGTAACAAACTCTCCTTTATCCAGTTATCTCCAGAAGCTGAGATTCACTTGTCCCCAAGTAGCTTGAAAACTAGTCAGAGGAAACAGTGACAATGCTTTAAAGGGTTTGCTATTCCTCGATTTGCAGAGTCAGTATAAATAGACCATGTTTTAAAAGGTGAGCCAGAAAAACCCCAAAAGGTTGAAAAATAGAGAAGCTAAAAATAAATGACTAAAAGAGAAAAGTTCCTGTAATTTTAAGTTTAAAATACGAGGTTGAGTAATCAGGAAAGTATTTTTACTGCCTTGTCAATATTTTTCCTGGAAGCTCAAGTAAATAGACCTTCTTCAGATCTGCAGTGTGCGTGCCTAATGGTCTTAGGTGTCTCTGACCACAGAATAACTTTATCCTTAAGAAACAGAGCAAACAGGAAGTTTGTGGTTTTAGCATTCCCCACAAATAACTCAATATATGGATGTATATAAAAAAGGTTCAGTGCCATAGGACAGATAATTTGGGTCTATTTGAGAAGTGTTTCCCCTCTAGTGGAACCTTTCATACGAACATTTCCATGCATTGAAAGGTAGTCCTTTTGCCAAGAGTGATCATTGTATTTTCTGCATCATTTGTACTCTCTTTCAATTTACTGTTCCGTGCCCAGCAGAGGTGCAGAAAGCATAAGAGAGGTTGTCCCTTTTCCAAGTTGAGTCCTCATTTATTTACCCTGCTGGTGAAAAACCCACTGGCTTTCATCTCTTCTGAATCTGCAGCCAGGTGAGGCAGGGGGTCACAAATGTTGAACAGAGTTTAAAAAGGAGAAAAATTATCATAAGAGCCTTCAAGCACACATTGCTCCCCAGTTCTAGCTGTCCCTGGGTTTATGAGGTATTTGCCCAAAGCCCTGATGTTCAGGCCAGGGGAGCAGCACGTGGTTTTGTTGGCAGCCAGGAGCTCTGTCTCTAACTGGGGCATGTTTCCACTGGCTAATTCGTAAGGTTGTACTGATCCTAGGGTTTAACACAAATCCATCACTTGAATAACTGGCACCCCTCAACCCGTGGATCCTTGATTATTTGATGCTGGATGGAAAGTAGGCGCTGGGAATTGTCAGGGGAAACAAAAGGCAGATCGGATGCCCATATATCACTTTGAAGGCCACCAATACAGTGTGTACTTTCCAGTCAGACATGACTAATAGGTCTTCAATCTGGAATTGGCCAGTGTGCGGCCTGCAGGGTTAACAGAGAGGAAGGCTCACTCTCTCTTCCAAAAAGATCCAATATGAACTAATATCTCCATTTGTCTGATGGCTTCTGACTGAAAATATTTGAAAGATCACTTGGAGGCTGGATTTTTTGAATTGGTAAAAATTCATAATTTTACCCCAGAAGGAAAAAATAATGTTGTTCTTCTAGATTGTTTAGCAACTTCTGACTTCATCAACATGCCAAAACTTCCAGTTAATTCAGTCAAAAAACCCAGTCAGACCAGTCATTTTCAGGCAAATAAAAGCGAATACTTCTTCAAATAGCAAGTAGCAAATTATTTCCAAGACATTGTATGGGTTGAAAATATCAAATGCTCCAAGAAAGCATTAGATAAATCTATTGTTAATCAACTTAATATAGTTTGTCATGGAAAAGCTAGCATATCCTATAAACATCCATGAAACAGACTGACCTCGAAACAGACAACAACCACACTTTGATACAAAGTGGCCCAAAAAGCCAACATGCAACGATAAATGTGAATTCCTTGATGTTCTTGAATTTGATATAATGTGGGCAAAAAATAAATGAGTAAATAAATAATCATCTGAGCATTTCTCTGTCATGTTGATGTAGCCTTGTTTTCTTTCTTCCCAGGACATATTTGAGATGGCTATACTGTATACCAGTTTGTCCTCACCATCTGACACATCCATGACATTTCTTCCTCCAGAAAGGCAGTAAACAGTAAGCAGACAAGAAACAACTTTTTTCCCACAGTGTCTTGAGTCTGGTCTTGTTTATCTTTCTCTAACAACGGAAACAGATGTATTCCTATGCTTACAGCTTCCTAGATGTATTACTCTAAAATTCCATCAGCTGTTCAGAGATGTTGCTAGTTTTGAAAGGAGTGAGGGCTTTGCCAAATTAATTGCTTGACTCAAGACATTGCATTTTCTGCATGCAAAGCCCACTCTCTGCAGTAGTTGGGGTCCTGTTATAGTGGATGATGATCATAAACTCTCAGCAAAGTGGACCTTCAAGTGGAACTTAATGTTCCTGGAAACACTGTGTGACAACAATAAAGACCTGGAGCTCAGAATCAGCGATGAATAAAATTGCTTTAATCTTGCCATCAGCTTTGGTCAGAATTGATCCCAAGGCCCTGTGCAATAGTTGGTGTCCAGTTGAGGTCAAGTATCCTGGGTTATGGGAAAAAACAGACCCAGAATCTGGATAGAAAGTAGGCAAAACGTTATAGAGTCACACTCTAACTGTTAGAGAAGCCTGTTTTGAAAAAAGCATCTTTCCTTTTCTCTAAATTATAGTGATCCTTCACTAAGTGTGCTTGTATCTTCCACTAACTTTAGCCTTTACGAAAAAAGTATACATTTTTGCCTTTATAATTCTCTGTACTAATGTGCTGAGCAACATAAACTTAGAAAGATGTTCAATTTAGAGCTGTGTAAAACACAGTGCTTAACAGCAATAGTGAAATATACACTTTTTTCAACTGCACACGGAGCATTCAGCAAAATTGACTATATTCTGGGCCATAAAGCAAACATTAACAAATTTAAAATGATAGAAATCATACAAAGTATGTTCTTGGATAATAAAAGGATTAAACTAGACATCAATAACAGAAAGATACTTGAAAAATTCCTTAAATATTTGGAAATTAAGAAACCATACTTCTAAATAACCCATGATTCAGATAGGCAGTGAGGGGAAATTTTAAAACACTTTAAGCTGAAAAAAATTAAACTATACTGTAGCAATATCTGCTGGATACAGAGAAAGTTATGATTACAATTTGCCTACATCAGGATTGAAAAAAGAGTTATCACTCCTGACCCCACAGACAAAAGAATAATGAAATGCTACAAACAATTCAGTGCCTTCAAAATGCAACAATTTAGATGAAACTGACATTCCTTGAAAGACACAAGCTACAAAAATTTATTCAAGAAGAAATAAATAACAAGAAACATCTATTACAGAAATTGAGTTTGTAGTTAAAAACCTTTATACAAAGAAAACTCCAAGCTTGGGTGATTTAACTGGGTAATTCTATCGACCATTTAAGGAAGAAATAATACAAATTATAAACAATCTCTACTGGAAAATAGAAGGGGAATAAACACTCCCCAACTCATCTAATGGGATCATCATTACCTAATATCAAAACCAAACAAAACATTACAAGAAAAGAAAACTACAAGTCAATATCCCTCATGAACATACACTCAAAACTCTTCAACAAAATATTTGCAAATGAAATCCATCAATATATAAAAAGGTTGCTAGGTCATGACCAAATGGTGTTTATACGAGGATTACAAACTGATTCAACATTTAAAAATTAATCAATATGGAAGAAATAGAAAATATGAACAGACCAATCACAAGCACTGAAATTGAAACTGTGATTAAAAATCTTCCAACAAACAAAAGCCCAGGACCAGATGGCTTCACAGGTGAATTCTATCAAACATTTAGAGAAGAGCTAACACCTATCCTTCTCAACTCTTCCAAAATATAGCAGAGGGAGGAACACTCCAAACTCATTCTACGAGGCCACCATCACCCTGATACCAAAACCAGACAAAGATGTCACAAAGAAAGAAAACTACAAGCCAATAACACTGATGAACATAGATGCAAAAATCCTCAACAAAATACTGGCAAACAGAATCCAACAGCACACTAAAAGGATCATACACCATGATCAAGTGGGGTTTATCCCAGGAATGCAAGGATTCTTCAATATACTCAAATCAATCAATGTGATACACCATATTAACAAACTGAAGGAGAAAAACCATATGATCAACTCAATAGATGCAGAGAAAGCTTTTGACAAAATTCAACACCCATTTATGATAAAAACCCTCCAGAAAGTAGGCAAAGAGGGAACTTTCCTCAATATAATAAAGGCCATATATGAGAAACCCACAGCCAACATCGTCCTCAATGCTGAAAAACTGAAACCATTTCCACTAAGATCAGGAACAAGACAAGGTTGCCCACTCTCACCACTATTATTCAACATAGTTTTGGAAGTCCTAGCCACGGCAATCAGAGAAGAAAAATAAATAAAAGGAATCCAAATCGGAAAAGAAGAAGTAAAGCTGTCACTGTTTGCAGATGACATGATACTATACATAGAAAACCCTAAAGATGCTACTAGAAAACTACTAGAGCTAATCAATGAATTTGGTAAAATAGCAGGAAACAAAATTAATGCACGGAAATCTCTTGCATTCCTATACACTAATGATGAAAAACCTGAAAGAGAAATTAAGGAAACACTCCCATTTATGGTTGCAACTAAAAGAATAAAATACCTAGGAATAAACCTACCTAAGGAGGCAAAAGACCTCTATGCAGAAAACTATAAGACACTGATGAAAGAAATTAAAGATGATACAAACAGATGGAGAGATATACCATGTTCTTGGATTGGAAAAATCAACATTGTGAAAATGACTGTATTACCCAAAGCCATCTACAGATTCAACGCAATTGCTGCCGAACTACCAATGGCATTTTTCACAGAACTGAACAAAAATTTTTACAATTTGTATGGAAACACAAAAGACTCTGAATATCCAAAGCTATCTTGAGAAAGAAAAATGGAGCTGAAGGAATCAGGTGCCTGACTTTAGAATATACTACAAAGCTACAGTAATCAAGGCAGTATGGTACTGGCACAAAAACAGAAATATAGATCAATGGAACAGGATAGAAAGTCCAGAGATAAACCCACGCACATATGGTCACCTTATCTTTGATAAACGAGGCAAGAGTATACAATGGAGAAAAGACAGCCTCTTCAATAAGTGGTGCTGGGAAAACTGGACAACTACATGTAAAACAATGAACTTACTACACTCCCTAACACCATACACAAAAATATACTCAAAATGGATTAAAGACCTAAATGTAAGGCCAGAGACTATAAAATTCTTAGGGGAAAACATAGGCACAACACTCTACGACATAAATCACAGCAAGATCCTTTTGGACCCACCTCCTAGAGAAATGGAAATAAAAACAAAAATAAACAAATGGTTCTTAATGAAACTTAAAAGCTTTTGCACAGCAAAGGAAACCATAAACAAGACGAAAAGACAACCCTCAGAGTGGGAGAAAACATTTGCAAATGAAGCAACTGACAAAGGATTAATCTCCAAAATATACAAGCAGCTCATGCAACTCAATATCAAAAAACCAAACAACCCAATCCAAAAATGGGCAGAAGATCTAAACAGACATTTCTCCAAAGAAAATATACAGATTGCCAAGAAACACATGAAAGGATGCACAACATCATTAATCATTAGAGAAATGCAAATCAAAACTACAATGAGCTATCACCTCACACTGGTCAGAATGGCCATCATCAAAAAACCTACAAACAATAAATGCTGGAGAGGGTGTGGAGAAAAGGGAACCCTCTTGCACTGTTGGTGGGAATGTAAATTGATACAGCCACTATGGAGAACAGCATGGAGGTTCCTTAAAAAACTAAAAATAGAATTACTATATGACCCAGCAATCCCACTACTGGGCATATACCCTGTGAAAACCATAATTCAAAAAGAGTCATGTACCACAATGTTCATTGCAGCTCTATTTACAACAGCCAGGACATGGAAGCAACCTAAGTGTCCATCAACAGATGAATGGATAAAGAAGATGTGGCACATATATACAATGGAATATTACTTAGCCATAAAAAGAAATGAAATTGAGTTATTTGTAGTGAGGTGGATGGACCTAGAGACTGTCATACAGAGTGAAGTAAGTCAGAGAGAGAAAAACAAATACCGTATGCTAACACATATATATGGAATCTAAAAAAAAAAAAAAAAAAAAAAAAAAAAGGTTCTGAAGAACCTAGGGGCAGGACAGGAATAACGACAGACGTAGAGAATGGACTTGAGGACACGGGGAGGGTGAAGGGTAAGCTGGGCCGAAGTGAGAGAGTGGCATAGACATATATACAGTACCAACTGTAAAATAGATAGCTAGTGGGAAGCAGCTGCATAGCACAGGGAGATCAGCTCGGTGCTTTGTGACCACCTAGAGGAGTGGGATAGGGAGGGTGGGAGGGAGACGCAGGAGGGAGGAGATATGGGGATATATGTATACATATAGCTAATTCACTTTGTTATACAGCAGAAACTAACACACCATTGTAAAACAATTATACTCTGCTAAAGATGTTAAAAAAAATATAAGCAACAAAGGTAACTTTTGAGCTTATGAAATTTTTGTGTATCATGATTATGACGGCAAACACATATTTCTCAGAACTCATAGAGCTTTATACCACAAAGATTAATTTTTCTGTATGTAATTTTTTTTAAAAAAATCAACAAGGATGTTGTTGTGGGTACCCAAAATGGAATACAAACTTAACAAATGACAGTAAATCTTTCACAAACTAATAGCATAACTACACCAAAGCGGGTAGGGAAGAAAAAGAATTAACCTAAATTACTTTGGAATAGAGTATTTTGGTCAGATATGGTAAGGCTAAAGAATAAAAGAACTGTGCAAGTCTGTAGTTAGTAAATTTGCTTTTCTCAGGGGAATAAGTTAGCAGTTCTGTGTTTGTCCTAGGGTTGAACAAATAAAAAATATATTAGAAATAATGAGAGCCAAGTTTCCCACTGTCTGAGAAGAAAGTCACAAATAAGCCAAGGGGCAAGGTTAGAATGAACACCATGGCGTGTTCATGGAATGAAAGGTATCACTATCAGCTCATTTTTTTAAAAATATAAATACAAATAGAAACAGAGTAAACATAGATGTATGTGCATGCATGAGTTAGTATGTATGCATATACTTCTAATCTCTGTACACTGAGACTGTCTAGAAGTAATGACAAGCTTGTAGCAATGAGCACACCTAAGAACCAGATCTTTGCTTTTAAAATATCATTCTCAAAAAAGGAACCAGGGGCGTTTGGAGAAGTGGTTTATTCCAGGGTTGGGCCGAGAAAATACAAATGAAACTTGGTGCCAGAAAGTAAGGAAATGGTCCCAGAGTATGGAAGCATGAACAGAGAAGCCAACCTAAAAGAGCTCCAAATGGCCAAATCTGGACCAATTTTAGCATCAAAAATAACAACAGTATTAGATTTACTTCATAAAATATGATAAATAATACTCTGTCTATATTGATATGAGTAAATAATTGAATAAACAAATAAGTGAAGAAGGGGCAGCTCTTCCTTACAGAAGAACTCCAATTAATAAACATAGAAAGAATGAAAATCAACATTAGATCCATTAACTGATGCTAAAATTTGTAGGTGAAAATTGGAAAAGAAGTTGGATATTTGCACTATCTCAAAGTATTTCTTCAAGGTATTTATTTATAAAGGAAAACATGGTGGCTTTACAATGGAGAAACCCATCCGATATCATATTAACCATGTAATCAAGGTTATCATCACCAATAATGAGGTTTATTTATTTCATATGCCCCTTGATATAGTGTACAGAAAAGGACACATCTCTTCTGTGGCATTCTGGTAAAAAATTCATAACCTCCATCTAATCATGAGAAAACGTTAGACAAATACAAATAGAAGAAAATTCTACAAAATTACTGAACATTACTCTTCAGAAGGGTCAAGGTTATGAAAATCACGAAAAGACTGAGGAACTGTCACACATTATGAGGAGAATAAAGAATACATGACAACTTGAATCCATGATGCAGGATTCCAGATTGACTTCTGTAAAAACAAACCAACAAACACACAAAAAGACATTAGTGGAAAAACTGGTGAAATCCTAAATAAAGTCTCTAGCTTACTTCACAGACTGTACCAATATTAATTTCTTAGGTTTGATAATTGTACTATGACTGTGCAAAATGTTAACTTTGGGGGAAGGTGGGTGAGAGGTATAAAAGAACTTACATTCTTGCAAATTTTTGGTGAGTCTAAAATTATTTCAAAGTAAAAACTTAAAAAAATAATTAAAAGAGAGGAATGGGAAATACATACCAGTCACTGGTCTCTAGGAAGGATTGAATTCTGATGGGCGGGATTTTGAAGTCTTCCTGCTATGACAACAGAGATGGTCTCAATTCACACTGCTTCTACTCTCTGAGAGGAACTTTCTTTTTTTTTTTTTTTAATTTTTATTGGAGTATATTGGAGTATAGTTTTTACTATAAATTTTTACAAATTTGTTGGAGTTTATTGGAGTACAGTTTTATTGGGTTAAAAAGTTGTGTTAGTTTCTGCTGTACAGCAAAGTGAATCAGTTATACATATACATATATCCACTCTCTCTAAATTCTTTTCCCATGGGAGGGATAAATTGGGAGATTGAGAGAGGAACTTTCTTGATCATCGTCCTTCCTTCATCTTCCCCAGCATTGAACACTAATAAGTTCTTTTCTTGTTGATTGCAGATTTATTGAGGTATAATGGACAAATAAAATTGTAAGATATTTAAAGTGTACATCGTGGTGACCTGATAACACGTATACATTGTGAAAGGATTCTCCCCATTTAGTTAACACGTTCACCAACTCAATATTTATCTTTTGTGTGTGAGAGACAACATTTAAATTCTACTCTTTTAGCAAATTTCAATTACATTACAATACAGTGTTTATGAACTAGTCACCATGTTTTAGATTAGATCCTCAGAACTTATTCATTTTATAGCCTAAGGTTTGTATCCCTTTACCAACCTCTCCCTATTTCTTCCATCCCCCAGCCCCTGGCAACCTCCATTCTACTCTCTGTTTCTATGAGTTTGACTTTTTTTTTTTAGATTATACATATACCATGAAATACTTGTCTTTCCCTGTCTGACTTGTTTCACTTAGTGTAATGCCCTCAAAGTCCATCCAAGTTGTCACAAATGGCAGGATTTCCTTCTTTCTCATGGCTAAATAGTATTGCATTGCATACACATACCACATCTTCTTTATCCATTCATAATTGATGGACAATTATATTGTTTCCATATCTTGGTTACTATGAACAATGCTACAATGAACATTGGTGAGCAGATATCTCTTTGATATCTTGTTTTCATTTGGATATATACCCAGAAGTGGGATTGTTGGATCACAAGGTAGTTCTCAGTTTTTTTAAGGAAGCTCCATGTTGTTCTCCATAGGAGCTGTACCAATTTATATTCCCACCAACAGCGACCAAGGGTTTCCTTTTCTCCACATCCTCACCAACACTAGTTATCTCTTAGCTTTTTGATAGTAGCCGTTCTAACAGATGTGAGATGATGTCGAGTACCTTGTCATGTATCTGTTGACCATCCATAAGCCTTCAATGAAAACATGTCTACTGAGGTCCTCCACCCATTTTTAATTGGATTGTTTGTGTTTTTTGCTACTGACTTGTATAAGCTCTTTATAGTTTTGGCTATTAACCCCTTATCAGATATGTGATTTACAAATATTTTCTCCCATTCAGTAGGTTGCCTTTTCATTTTGTTGGTGATTTCTTTTGCTGTGCAGAAACTTTTTAGTTTGATGTAGTCCCACTTGTTTACTTCTGCTTCTGTTACCTTTGCTTTTGGTGTCAAATCCAAAAAATAATCGCCAAGACCAATGTCAAGAGCTTACTTCTTACATTTTCTTCCAGGAGTTTTATGGTTTCGGGTCTTACATTTAAGTCTTTAATCCATTTTGAGTTAATTTTTGTGTATGATGTAAGGTAGTTGTTTGGTTTCATTCTTTTTTATGTGGCTGTCCAGTTTTCCCAACACCATCTGTTGAAGAGATTACCCTTTCCTCGTTGTATATTCTTGGCTCCCTTATTATAAATTAATTGTTCATATATGTGTGGGTTTATTTCTGGACTCTATTCTTTTCCATTGATCTGTGTCCATTTTTAAAACTCTGGTAAATTCTTATTAGTCCATTATCCTTCAGAGCCACATCTAAAATAAGTGATGGGAACTATGTTCTCTTGGCAAAAGTACAACCTTTATGTCCTACTTCCTGCTGGTGCAGTTTTGATGTCCTGTAAATTGACTAAAGCTTAAACAGTCATTTCTTTGCCAATACAATTCCCTTAAAAAAATTGATATTAGACTTTAGATATTTTTGCTTCCAGTTGTTTTCATGTGTTAGCAAACTACCTAAAGGTCTTTTTTGGACATATTTCTAATTCCTGCTATATTTCACTATTTCCACTTGTGACACATGCCTATTGCTCACTTGAATGATAACTACTTTGAGGTCTTCTGAACCACAAGCCTGGTTGGAAAAGCCACTTCCTTGGTCTGT
Organism: Eschrichtius robustus; assembly: GCF_028021215.1. NCBI lineage: Eukaryota > Metazoa > Chordata > Mammalia > Artiodactyla > Eschrichtiidae > Eschrichtius > Eschrichtius robustus. Next base: position 171,368,296 of record NC_090826.1, on the reverse strand, counting down.
TCTTTGTCCATCCTCTGTCCCCTCAAATTTTTTTAAGTTTACATGTAATATTCTCTTCTATTTGAGGTATATAAAGAGTTAGCTTTTCCTAACATGAGAGACTCCAAATTTCTAGGCACTGTCTATTTTCTTTCTTTTCTGTTTGCAAATTAGCCACTTATTTTCTGAGATTGTATCTTTTTTGAAACACCTTGTTAAAGCAGCAAAGAACTGGAAACATACCCAAAACTTCTGGCTTTTTCTTGCTTCTCTTTAACGTACAGGCTCAGTGAACAAAGGCCATAAAATTTATTATAGGAAAGAGCTTTACCAACTCTCTTGTCACAGCATTATAAAGGTCATAAGCTCTCTGGCGTGTCCAGGCCAACTGCTGCCTGACCACTAAGCCAATGTCATGTATATTGGTTTGGTTGGAAGAACCCCACTTTTAGTGCCAATTTCTGAATTAACTAAGATGTAGCTGGGCAACAATACAGTGTCTTAAAGATCAAAGAGGCTTAACAGCAGTGTCCTTTAAAGAATAAAGACTTCATTTCTCTCTCATATAACAGTCAAAGTCTGAGTTGTTCTCCTCCATCTTTCCATCTTGTTTCTCTACCATTCCTTAGTGCACTGTTCTTACCTACGTGATGGAAGTTGGGGAAAAAAGCATGGGAAGTGCATGTGCAATGTTATAAGGGTACAGCCTGGAAATGGCACGTGCCATTCTCACAATCCACTTGAGGCATTTAGCATGCGGCCACACCTTGGTGCAACAGGTGTTTGCAAACACAATTTTTTCAAAGGGTAGGCATTTGCCCAGCTACACTCTAATTCTGCGGAAGAAGTAGAGAATAGATATTGGTGGACACATTCTCCACCACGCTGTTCTCTGGGATTATCTATCTCTGCATTTTCTTAGTTTCTCTCTCATTTTCTACACTATTTCTTTAGGTTTTTTTGCTGACTTCTTCTGCTCCTTTGCTTAACCCCTAAATAATTGTTAGGGATAAGTGCTCCAGGGGTTAGACTTTGGATCTCTCTTCTTACCTTATTTCCTGATTATCTCACCCATGCTATGGTTTTTAGTAACAGAAAAGGATGCCAGTTCCTAAACTCCTTTCTCTAGCCTTGTCCCCTCCACTCCACTCAAAATGTGGACGATGGCTATCATGTAACCAACTACTTGAGATCTCAATTCAGCACCTCAAACTTATCATGAGCAAAACTGAACTCTTCAGCTTACCCCGGCAAAATGACTTCTTCCATAGTATTTTGTTCATCCTGACAAATGGTAGCACCATCCAGCCAGTTTCCCAAGCCAAAAACACTTAGGAGATATCGTTGATGTATAAATCCTTCCCTCATTCCCCCATCCTATTTGTCAGCAAAGTCTTGTTGGCACTACCTTTAAAATGAATCCTGAACCTGTCTATGGTAGGCTGAATAAAGCCTCCCCAAAGATTTCCACATTCTAATCTCCAGAACCTGTGAATATTTTACACGGCATGGACAAGGAACCTTCCAGTTGTGATTAAGTTAAAGATCTTGAGATGGAGAGATTATCTGGTAGACCCAATGTAATCACAAGGGTCCTCAGAAGAGGGAGGCAGGAGGATCAGGGTTAGATCAGACAGAAGGTGACAGTGGAAGTAAAGAAAGAAAAGGCTATGTTAGACAAGCCAAGGTGTGAGGTCAGCCTCTAGACACTGGAATACGAAGGAAATGAATTCTCCCCTAGAGGGTCCAGGCGGAACACAGGCCTGCCGACACCTTGATTTTAGCCCAGGAAAACTGATTTCAGACTTCTCAGCTACAGAACTATAAGCTAATAAACTCATGATGTAGAAGCCATTAAAGTCGTGGCAATTTTTTTCAGCAGCAGTAGGAAACTAATACACTAATTCGTGTTTCTCCGTTTCTATGGTTTCTACCATAATTGAAAGCACAGATTCTAAGCCTGACTATCTGAATTCCAGCTCTGTCACTTAACTGCTATGGCCAAGCCCCTCAAAATTCCTGGGCCTCAGTTATCTCACCTGTGAAATGGAATTGCGGTAGGGTTGTTATGAGGATTCTGTGAGTTGCTATAATTAAAATGCTTGGAACAGTGCTTGGCATATGGTAAACATTTTATAAGTGTTTCCTATTATTGCTTCTGTAGCCTAGCACCCGGATATTTATAACGTGAACTACTTGAATATTCTTAGCTCGTCTCCCTGTAATCGTCTCTTGCCCCTGTAATCTCTTATTCACAGAGCAGTAAGATTGATATCTTTGCAACATAAAATCACATAATACCCCTGATTATCATCCTCCAAGGGTTTCCCATTGCAATTAAAATCAAATTCAAAGTTCTGACTATAGCCTGTGAGGCCTGATCTGATCTGGGCCACTCTCTCTGTTGTTCACTCCCTTTTACCACTCTGCCCTTCACTCTATCCCTTAAACACGCCAAACCCGTTTCTGCCTCAGCATCTCCAAGTGGGCTCTTCCTTTGCCCAGAATGTCATTTTCCCAGATCTTCGTGTGACTGTCTTGTTCTTGAAATTCAGTCAAGGTCTCCTTCTCAGAAAGGCTTTCCCTCATCACTCACACTAAAATAGCTACCTCTAACCAATGTTTACTTATTTATTTCATTTTTGCCCCTTGAAAGGAGCATACTGCCACATCCCCAGTGCTCAGAATGCTATCTGGCATACTGTAAGTACTCAATAAATATTTCTTAAATGAGTAAACTGTTGGCTGACATATGTGAAGGCTATTTTTGAGGTAGCATATTGGTGACTCCCACGTACATTATGAATTAGATTAGGATAGTTGTAAATCTTCCCTCTCAGCAGAAAGGTTCTGCCTAAAGAAAAAGTCATTTTTCCAGTGATGATTATGTCTCTTTTCTCACATTTAAAAAATTTTTTTCTTAACAAGTGCCTCTGAGGACATTTTCTACCAAATTACTGCAAAGGGGACCTTACATAACACTGTATGAGAGGTTGAACTATGTTTCACCTCTAAGTCCCATCCCTTTTAACTCTTAATTCAATTACATTTTTATCTTGTTTTGGTGAAGAGTGAAAATCTGTGTGGTCTAAAGTATCTACTTGAGATGATAATTCCTAGCTGCACAGCACTTCAGAGACTGATTGTTGAAAGAACTTGGAACTTACCTCTCAGAAGATGCAAAGGGAGCTGAGATCCAATAGCAAAAGGAGGGTAGATCTTTCATGGTCTGTAGACTAGCTCCCTTGATGTCCTCACATAGTGTTGGCCCATGGAATGTGGCATTAGTTGGTACACCTCTGTACCCTGTTCTTGCATGTTTGTTTTTTCCCTCTTTCCTTCTCAGCCTGAGGCTCTGTGCAAATAGAAAGAGGACTTTTCTCAATCTCCATCTCTCTAAACTCTTTCCAGCACCATCCCTTAAAATTCAAGACACTTCATGAGCCTAAAGTGTATTTTCATGTTGATGGGGCTTTCTGGGTGTTTCATTGTGGATCTTATTGGCTAATTTGGAGCTGGTAACCAATCTTTGGTCATTTTTAAGATGTAATAAATTGTGACATTGGGGTTTAGGGTTAATGGGAGAAAACAGACCCTTGGAGGGTGATTCACTCTTTTTCTCCCTAAAGACAACAAAGTGTAATCCTAGGGTGGCCTCGTCCACATTGCAAGTGCATACCTGGCATTTCCACTGACAGCCAGAGAGTGCCTGCTATTACTCAGAAGAAAAGATGGTATATCTGATAATCTGAAAGCACAAAGACTCCAGTTACTTCACCTCTCTTGCCTGAGGGCCTGGAATTAATTGTGTTTCTTTATACCCCGTCTAATTTTATAAAATCATACTTTTCCATGGCAGTTTACTAATTTACCACCTTATCTAAGATAAGACTTTGCCAACAGTAATAACATTTAGAAAATTCTGTCAGACTTGCTGAGAATGGCTCCTGCCCCCCCCCACCAGCCCGTATACACACACACACACACACACACACACACACACACACCCCTACCCAGCTTGCTCAGACTTTAAAGCAGGTACACTCGATCTCTGAGGACACGAAGACATCAGAATGAATGATCTGGTACCTCAGAAGTTCAGAACAAAATCAAGAATAACTGGATCTATTCAGAGACCTCTGGGTATCTGCTTCAGTTTCTTTTCAAAAGGTAGATAGAGTAGAAAGAAATAATTCATCTGCTTTTCAGAAAAACATTTCCATGTATTTACATGATACAAATTTATTGTGTACTTACTGTGTAAAAAAACCACTATGTGGCTTACCTCCCCTCAAATATGAGGGGATGGGAGAAAAGCAGGCAAGTAGCAAAATTTAGAATGAGCATGGAAATACCAAGCCTGAAGATTCTAAGTAGGAAAGTTGGTGTTTTGGTGTTTGGGAGATAGAAGGGAGGTGGGGCTTTTGATATTCATGTCAACTGTGTAGTCAGTTTTAGCAACTCCTACTCTATTCTAGGTTTTAAGTAAAGCAGGCTCAGGATACAAAATTCCTCTACATTCCATCACTGGAGTATGGCATAGACATGGAGACTCAGAGGAGGAGAATGGGGCAGAGGTAACCAAAATCAACTGTGCTTCCACTAGTCTATATTCTCTGGGCCATCAAGCAATACATCCCTGATCTTTAAGTATGATATTGTGTATGTGCGTGAGATGTGTGTGCACCATGAGCATGTATGCTTGTGTGAGTGTGGGGTGGAGTCCAAAGCAAAGCAAAATAGTGTATGTTTCCCTTTTGGCTCAGATTCCATTTGTAGATATAATTATTTGTTTAACATAGTCACACCATATTATGTTACATTCTATGATTTATTAGCAAAAGCATGCTCTTTCCCAAGCCATGATCATTTCTTGACATGTTTCATTCCTGGGAAATGACATAGACATTTGTTATATTCTCAGACAATAAAATATTGCCTTGCTCAAATACCTTCATGGGATATTAAACACAATGAATGCTGTTCCCTTTCCTGTGTTTATCATATCATATTAAAAGTGAAGACGTAGCCCTTATGTTTTCTTTCCTGATAGACAAGACATTGGAAAGAATGAGTTTAGTTTACCCTTCATCCAACTGGCTTCACTTAGCTATGTCCAAAGCCTCCAACAGTGCCGTTAGAATAGCATTTCAACCATCCAGCTTCTCAAAGGCCATTTTTAATGGACCTTTCTTTCAAATCATCATGAAGAATAAAATCCAAAACTTCTCCCGTAAACTTTCTCTTGGTCTCAACTCCAGATTCAGTGAGTTTCAGGCAGTGATGGAAATAGCAAAGACTGGGGAGGGATCCAATAGAAGGACTGAAGGATTAATCTCCTTAGAAACTGGTTGTGGACCAGCCTTAGAAATATGTTGTTAATATTTACCAGTCAACATACTGGATCATTCCATGTGCACATAAAGACCATATGAAACATACGGAAATATCAAAAAGTGTTATCTAATCTGAGTGATTACCTATTCACAGAGTGGTATATGCATACAACTACACAGATACACACATTTGTTTTGGAAAGTTTTTCCTAATACTATTGACTTTCTGTGTAAAGCGAGCTCATCAGAGAGAACAATAAATTATCCTTTGAGTTTCATCATATGTATAGTATACTAAGTGGGATTTTTCAGGGCTACATGTAAGGTTAAGTTGAATCCCTAGTATGCCTAAGTTTTTCCAGTTCTCACTTATAGAATTAGTATTAAACTAAGGGGAGCGTTGCTAAACATCAAAATTTTTAGCTAAGGAAATTTGTGTACTTTTTAAAAAGTTACACATATAACTTTATATTATATATATATATATAATATATACATATATATATTATTTTTCATATTTTTTTCCATTAAGGTTTGTCACAGGATATTGAATATATTCCCTGAGCTATACAGAAGGACCTTGTTGTTTATCCATCCTCTATGTAACAATTTGCATCTGCTAATCCCAAACTCCCAATCCATCCCTCCCCCAGCCTCCTTCCCCTTGGCATGACTGTGGAAATATAGCCTAAACAATCTAAAACAATCTCAAGCTTAAAGTCAAATGGTCCAAGTTCTACACTTGTTTTGGTTACTACTTTGTTTGAACATAGACCAGTAATTATCTTCTCAACACTGATTTTCCAGTATTCACTGGAGAATAGATTTGCTCTAGCCGCTTTAAAATGTGGTAGGGAGAAGGAAATGAAGTTACGCAATCAGGGCAAGGTTTATGGGAAGATAACGAGTGCAGCTGCATAGGGCCCTGTTCTCAAAAGGGCCAAGCATCTGGTCTAATGCTTCCCTGTCCCTGACTTGAAATCCTTAATAATTTTATCTTTGAAGTTGTGCTTTGTAAGTGAAGTTGGATGGGAGAATGAAGCTTGAGCAGAGCGGATACGCCAGGTGTCAGCACACGTATGTACAGACTTGGGTCCTCTGGTACAGTGAGTATGGGGCAAAAGCATCAATTGGGGCAGCAGCAGCCATGGCCATGGCGGAGGGAGAGAACAGGGGCTGTGCACAGTGGCAGCACCAAGACCAGAGGTGAGAGGTCAGCTAGCCCATTCATCCCCAGATCCCGTCCTTACAGCATCTGTACCAAAACTAATTCTCCAGTCTGAGCGCTAGAACAGGAAATACCTATGCTCAAGCAGTCAACTTTGTCAGCAAATTATTACAGAATAAGACTGTGCACACAGACATTGCAATAAACCATACTCAATTATTATTAAAATTCTTTAAAGGATTTAGAATCTCTGGTTTTGCAAACTTCTACAGCATTGCAAAGCAAATCTCCACAAACTTAGATACAGGAATTAAAGATTGTTGCAGTCAACAAAAAAGAACATTATTCTCACATGAAGCTTCAGATAACTAGCTATTAACAAGGCAGACAATTTTAAAATCATTTTTCCTTTGTAATTGAATATATTATAATATAATGTATAAACAAATGTTCTGAATTGTATATAAATCTTGAAGCCACCTTTGGTTTTTTTTATATGACCTCTGCAAGTTACAGGAAATGTTAGAGAAAACAATAAAATGCCATTGTGTACATTTACATTGAAAATTAAATTCATACTTACATGATGTGTATAAAAAGTGAAATCTTTTCTAAAAAATTGTTCTATAAGAATCATCAGCTCTAGATGATTTATTCCAATGTTGTCAGTCTTTAAAATACTATTAACAGCTCCAGTAACAGTTGCATCAACAGATAAATTCTTCTTAAAATTGAATATTCAAGAATTATTTGCAATCTTGCATCTGCCAAGAGAACTGACCCTGCTTTCAATTACATTGATTGAAAATAAAATTTCTAAAAGTATAAATTTCGATGACCTAATAAATTTGTAGAAGATTGAGTCAGAAAAACTTTACGATTAATCAAGATACCACATTAATAAAGTATTGTTATTTATTTAAAATTATGAAGCCAACATATTATCGCAATTTGTAAGTTTATGTTGTTACTCAGGCAACATTATTATCCCTATTATGTTTTACAAGTAACGGAATGTTTTTAAAGAAAAAACTTTTTACTTTAGTGCTTTTAATGACACTTTTTTCCTCCTTTTTTGAACAAGGAGCCCTGCATTTTCATTTTGCACTGGACCATGCAAATTATGTAGCCAGCCTTGGATATAATATAGTTCAGATTTTTGCCACAAATTTGCTGAGTCCTGTTTAACCAAAGTGGGGCTCATTTTTCTTTAAACATTTTAAGCATACTCATTATATGTTATTTATCCAACAAGTCGGCCTCCTGCATATTTGTTTCTTTGTGTGTTATATAAACTTTGATTAGTGTGTTCCTGTTTAGCCTGTGTATATCTCTGACAAGCCTATGCATCAGGGTTGAAATCTGCCCCTCCAGCGGGAATTTACATATTTCTGTCAGACACCCCAGGATGCTGGTGGGCCATCATATTAATACCTTAGCTTGGGATTTCGCTGATCAGTCAAAACCCATATGATGGCGGATCTGTGTTAAACATTGTCAGGAAATTTGTTTTGCTACCCAGAACCCTAACAGAAAAAGACAAGTTTCTTTATCATTCCCTTTTCATGAGGATTTTTTTCCCAGTCCATATTTTCATAAGGGTGTGGCCTTTCAAACATCCTAATTGCCTCACCTCCCTCACCTCCCCCACCCTCCCCTGACCTTGCCCTGGATTCTCTTCCCACCTGATCTAAAACCAGCATTCAGGTGAAGAAGTGTTCAGCAAACCCAGTGATCCTTCACCTTCCGGTTTCAAACTTCCACTTAAAGTTAGTCCCTGGTAATCACAGCTACTCTGTGCATTGGAGATAATGTTGATGACATTTTCCATGCCTTTTACAAGTGTTTTGTAGAAGATCACCCTGTCTGACACAAGGCCAGAAAAGGAAGTTGGGTCTTTGTTTTCTATTATGTAATATGAAAGTGTTGAGTTAAATTAACACGAAATTACAGTTCACTCCTTCAATCTTCCCCTCAGTGTTTGTTAAACATTTACTGTGTGCTGGACACATGGTTCAAGCTGCTAAGGATATGGAGATGGATAAGACACAGCTCCTGCCCACAGAGGGTTCACAGGTGGGAAGATAGAGACAGAAACACTAAATAAACTGTGGCAATACCATCATAGGCTTATGCACAGGGTAGCATACAGTGTGGGTCAGTGAAGGCTTCCAGCAAGAATTGAACGGTAAGCCCAGTGTGGAAGGATGAGCAGAAGTGAACCTAGTGTTTGGGGGCAGGGGGTTGGGGGAGGGGTACTGCTAGACTGGAGAATGTGACTCCTAAAGGGGGGATCATAGTGATGGCTGAAATAAAAATGCACAACCTGAGAGCTGTGAGTTTCGGTTTTATCTGGGGACTTACTGAGGACCGTAGCCCAGGAGACAGCCTTTCAGCTAGCTCAGAGAAACTGTTCCAAAGAGGTGGGAGGGAGGTCAGCATATGTGTGATTTTGAAAAAAACGTGCAATCAAGCACACATCTCGGTAGACAGTTGCTGCTAGTCATGAGAAACAGATATCTTAGTTAATGATTGTAGTGCTTTTCTAAGTATGGGAAGATGCAAGAAATTGGGTTCATAAAAATTTTCTCCTGAAAAACGATCTGAAGGCCTGTTCTGCCAGTTTTCCCAGAGCACAGAGTGTCTCATTCCTGATCTCAGTCCTGAACTCCTTTCAGGGCAAGTTGAAGGTCAGGGACTGCAGTGGCTAATGACTCAACCCTTGTAGAGCCAGATGGCGAGCAACATTCTTCAGTTGGCAATCGCAAAAGGACAGAGGTGAAAAAACAATATGGTGGAAACAAGAGTTGACTGATCCAATGAAACAGCCTTGTTCTAATCAGTTTTTATAAAGGATACTTAATAGATCTATGAAAATAGGAACTATAATTGTCCATTCAGTTCTCCTGATTTAAATGCTTCTTAACATAACCTAAGGAGATTTATCTTAACTTAAGATTTTATTTCTTTAACTTTACTACTTTTTTGAAATTTATATAAACTAAAACTATACCCTGGAATAACATGAGCTTTTAACAGCTCAAGCATAAAAGTGTACAGCAAATTGCAAATCACTTGCAGATATAAGAACAATGTAGTTCTGGTGGAAATTAATCAAATCCCTTCTCTAGGGTAT